>NC_139701.1:1583980-1591480 GCF_964188405.1 Protomyctophum parallelum | reverse complement strand
ATGAGAATAACTTTTCTAATGAGATTTCTGATGAACGCTCGCGGAATGTCTTCAATCAATTCTCTACATACATCAGTGCACGTGTCACATGCATGCATGGGGTCGCATGAGGCAGATGAGGCGTGACTCGTGTCCCTCGCTGCGGCTAGTGAAGTGTCAGGCCAGCGGGGGGGGGGGGGGGGGAGGGGTCGTCTATTATTTATTTAGATGACATTCAAGTGGCGTGGGAGGAAACCTGCAAACTGAGCAAAAAATACATCTTTAAGACCGTATCAAATATTTAAAGTACAGGTTGTTAATTCCTCGCAAACATGTGAGGAAAAAATTATAACCAGGTGTAATGATCGATCGCAATGGGACTGTAATAGCAGTCTAAATGTTGTAACTGCAACTTGATGTTTTCTACTACTCAATATCAACTGTTGATTAACATATTATTGCACCATTTTAGTATGTTTTAGTTTGTTAGTTAGTTATCATTTAAAGTTCATCACATCTGTTTTATTTGTCTGACTACTACAATTCCAATGATATGTCCGTCAATCATGGCCTCATTTAACCCGTTTAGACCTGAGACTGATTCTAAAAATGCCTTCTAAGTCCTTAATAAAAAAGGAGGTTTCATGAACAACTAACTGTTGTTAGTAAGTGTTGCTAAGTATGTAGCTATATACTGTACATATAGCAACAACTACCCCAAAAGGGGTTCCCGTCTTGAAAGGTAAAAACCCCAAAAGGGGTTTCTAATCCTGTCCTAGTGTTACACATTAGAAAGTTCACAGGTTCCCATGATCCACATCCGCAAAACAGCCAATATTATATCCTTGAAACGGTCCTTGTGCCTTTCTGTGTGTTCCCTGATGCCCTGCCTGCACTGTTTGACAGCGTCAGCTACGATTTAGTGCACCGATAAGCATATCTGCTCCTGCAGTTTGTGGATGGGATTGGCTGTGGTCTGAATAAGCAATCTTTATGTGATTGGATTTGAGAGGGTCGGCGTCTAGGCTACATCATGTCGGCATATACTCTCTCTCTCTCTCTCTCTCTCTCTCTCTCTCTCACTCGCGCACACACACACACACACACACACACACACACACACACACACACACACACACACACACACACACACACACTCACTTTCTCCATCCCCTTCTGTCTCTCTCAGTAAATGACTCACACATCTGTAAAGATGCAGGTTGCTGCCGCCCCCACACACACACACACACACATGCACGCCTCACACGCACTGTAGGCTACAGAAGCCAATACACAGTCACTGACACTCACTCAGGCTTATTGACGTTCTACCCACACACAGTATGCCTCTCTCACACAGTGAAAGAGAGGATCAGCCAGATATGGCTACGTGGAGAGGGGAGAGGCGGGAAGGCGTCGTATAGCAGAGAGAGGGATGAGTAGGTGGCGCATCTGAAAACATTCAAATGTGACTCATCTTAACCCATTCTGACCTGAGATCAGATTCATACGAGGTTTCCACATGGACACACACTGGTCTGATGAACCCATTCTGACCTGAGATCAGATTCATACGAGGTTTCCACATGGACACACACTGGTCTGATGAACCCATTCTGACCTGAGATCAGATTCATACGAGGTTTCCACATGGACACACACTGGTCTGATGAACCCATTCTGACCTGAGATCAGATTAAAAAAATGTCAGTCGTTCTTCGATTTTTCAAAAAATAGCAGACCTACAAGCTCGTATCGCGCCACTCGGTGGCGCGATATGAGCTTGTAGATCTGCTATTTTTCAATAGCTAAAGCATAACATGACGCTGACACCAAAATGGGTGCCCGGTCAGAATGGGTTAATCCTCGTGGGAACACAGATCACTCAACGTCGTGTACAGGTAGAAGGAAGGAGCAACAGTCTGAGCCTATTCATTCAACACGGTGCAGCCAATACAATGACAACGTTTCCATGTATCTGTCACATCTTCGCTTCGTTTGTTAATGACCACTTATTTAGTTAATTTGCCACTCGCTTGCCGTTAGAATATTTAATCCAATATGTAAAATGTTTTCTTCGTGGGGGCTGTTGAGACTGACCAATTACTAACCGCCTGCTGCCAACTGGCATCAGGTGTGCAAAGGCCTATATATTATTTATTTACATTAATTAATGTCATTATGATACATGGCCTGCTTTTAGTTTGTTGAACCTTGAACTCTCCTATCTAACATCAGGGTCTTGAGCTCTACAGTGTGTTAAGTATGCTGTTCTGTTGCACCACAGTGAGTCTACGGTGGTGTGCGTTCTTCTCTGGGTTGGCTCCCATGGAGTCTTTTTACTTTCCCTTCTCTCTGTGACCCGTGGTAGGTCCCCATAGAGGTAGGTCCCCACAGAGGTAGGGTGGTACGTGGTAGGTCCCCACAGAGGTAGGTCCCCATAGAGGTAGGGTGGTACGTGGTAGGTCCCCACAGAGGTAGGGTGGTACGTGGTAGGTCCCCATAGAGGTAGGTCCCCATAGAGGTAGGTCCCCATAGAGGTAGGGTGGTACGTGGTAGGTCCCCACAGAGGTAGGTCCCCATAGAGGTAGGGTGGTACGTGGTAGGTCCCCACAGAGGTAGGTCCCCATAGAGGTAGGGTGGTACGTGGTAGGTCCCCATAGAGGTAGGTCCCCATAGAGGTAGGGTGGTACGTGGTAGGTCCCCATAGAGGTAGGTCCCCATAGAGGTAGGGTGGTACGTGGTAGGTCCCCACAGAGGTAGGGTGGTACGTGGTAGGTCCCCACAGAGGTAGGTCCCCATAGAGGTAGGGTGGTACGTGGTAGGTCCCCATAGAGGTAGGTCCCCATAGAGGTAGGGTGGTACGTGGTAGGTCCCCACAGAGGTAGGTCCCCACAGAGGTAGGGTGGTACGTGGTAGGTCCCCACAGAGGTAGGTCCCCATAGAGGTAGGGTGGTACGTGGTAGGTCCCCATAGAGGTAGGGTGGTACGTGGTAGGTCCCCATAGAGGTAGGGTGGTACGTGGTAGGTCCCCACAGAGGTAGGTCCCCATAGAGGTAGGTCCCCACAGAGGTAGGGTGGTACGTGGTAGGTCCCCACAGAGGTAGGTCCCCATAGAGGTAGGTCCCCACAGAGGTAGGTCCCCATAGAGGTAGGGTGGTACGTGGTAGGTCCCCACAGAGGTAGGTCCCCATAGAGGTAGGGTGGTACGTGGTAGGTCCCCATAGAGGTAGGTCCCCATAGAGGTAGGGTGGTACGTGGTAGGTCCCCACAGAGGTAGGTCCCCACAGAGGTAGGGTGGTACGTGGTAGGTCCCCACAGAGGTAGGTCCCCATAGAGGTAGGGTGGTACGTGGTAGGTCCCCACAGAGGTAGGTCCCCATAGAGGTAGGGTGGTACGTGGTAGGTCCCCATAGAGGTAGGTCCCCATAGAGGTAGGGTGGTACGTGGTAGGTCCCCACAGAGGTAGGTCCCCATAGAGGTAGGGTGGTACGTGGTAGGTCCCCACAGAGGTAGGTCCCCATAGAGGTAGGGTGGTACGTGGTAGGTCCCCATAGAGGTAGGTCCCCATAGAGGTAGGGTGGTACGTGGTAGGTCCCCACAGAGGTAGGTCCCCATAGAGGTAGGTCCCCACAGAGGTAGGTCCCCACAGAGGTAGGTCCCCATAGAGGTAGGTCCCCATAGAGGTAGGGTGGTACGTGGTAGGTCCCCACAGAGGTAGGTCCCCACAGAGGTAGGGTGGTACGTGGTAGGTCCCCACAGAGGTAGGTCCCCATAGAGGTAGGGTGGTACGTGGTAGGTCCCCATAGAGGTAGGTCCCCATAGAGGTAGGGTGGTACGTGGTAGGTCCCCACAGAGGTAGGTCCCCACAGAGGTAGGGTGGTACGTGGTAGGTCCCCACAGAGGTAGGTCCCCATAGAGGTAGGGTGGTACGTGGTAGGTCCCCATAGAGGTAGGTCCCCATAGAGGTAGGGTGGTACGTGGTAGGTCCCCATAGAGGTAGGTCCCCATAGAGGTAGGGTGGTACGTGGTAGGTCCCCACAGAGGTAGGTCCCCACAGAGGTAGGGTGGTACGTGGTAGGTCCCCACAGAGGTAGGTCCCCATAGAGGTAGGGTGGTACGTGGTAGGTCCCCATAGAGGTAGGTCCCCATAGAGGTAGGGTGGTACGTGGTAGGTCCCCACAGAGGTAGGTCCCCACAGAGGTAGGGTGGTACGTGGTAGGTCCCCACAGAGGTAGGTCCCCATAGAGGTAGGGTGGTACGTGGTAGGTCCCCATAGAGGTAGGTCCCCATAGAGGTAGGGTGGTACGTGGTAGGTCCCCACAGAGGTAGGTCCCCACAGAGGTAGGGTGGTACGTGGTAGGTCCCCACAGAGGTAGGTCCCCATAGAGGTAGGGTGGTACGTGGTAGGTCCCCATAGAGGTAGGGTGGTACGTGGTAGGTCCCCACAGAGGTCCACATCCGCCTCTGGGAGAAGACCGTAGTCTTATCCCATGTCTTATTTCCACACCCTCCACATCCCTTAATATATTTTTTTTATCCCACGATTTTGTAACCCATTTTTCACCCCTGTGTCAATCATCTAATGTGATCCTGGGCTCTACACACCCTCCGCCAACCTGGGGAGAGCAACGGACTTTAACTCATGCTTCCTTCATGCTTAAGTGTCCAAGTTGCTCCTTTACACCTCTCCACATCCCGTGCAAGGCATTCCAGGTGCTCTCCGGACCTTCAGGTCCTGTGTCATTGTGAATCGGTTTGATTGACTGATTAATTGATTGATTAATTGATTGATTAATTGATTGATTAATTGATTGATTCAATGATTGAATACTTTATTAGACAGAAATGTAAAACGGCAGCAGAGTACAGTCAATCACTTAGTTTAAAAGGAATTGTAGCATTGTGAGGTCAAACATTCAAAACACCAGCCGTCAACCCGTCATGTCTGCTTTGCTTCCTGTCCAATAATAATAATAATAATAAAAAACTTTATTTGTATAGCACCTTTCATGACATGAAATGCAGCTCAAAGTGCTTTACAGAACAATGGAGAATAAAAGAAAAGCAAGGCAATGACATTAAAAAACAAGCAGTAATGCAGTACAGTGAGGACATAAAAAATATAAGATCAATTAAAGGCAATGTTGTAGAAGTGGGTCTTGAGCTGAGCTTTAAAAATGTCTACAGAGGCTGCCTGACGAAGGTACAGAGGGAGCTTGTTCCATGCCGACGGCCCGTAGAAGCAAAAAGCTGCTTCCCCGTATTTTTTAGTTGCCATTTTTTGGGGCAAAGCGAGCAGGCCGGCGGTGGAAGACCTTAGGGGGCGGTTTGGGACATATTTAGGCAGGCAGTCATGTAGGTAGGAAGGTGCGAGACCATTGAGAGCTTTATAGACAAGTAAAAGAATTTTAAAATCAATCCTAAAAACAACCGGAAGCCAGTGCAGTGACGCCAAAACTGGAGTAATATGTTCTCTCATCTTAGTTCTAGTTAAAACTCTGGCTGCTGCATTTTGGACAAGTTGTAATCTGTCAGTTGTTTTCTTAGGCAGTCCTGAATAAGACCCATAACATCATACATCACTGTACCAGTTCTAGTCTGATTTCCCTTTGAAAGGGTTCTGTAAAATCACTCTGGCGGTCAAATCATAACTGCGGTGTCTTTTGGTTTGTAACTGAAGACGAAGACTTTTATCATGTCTCTGGGGTTGACTCTGAACTGTATTACCGGTACAGGCCGGAAACTATAGGGCCGCACATGGATCATGCTATTGGTACTAATAATGTAGATTTGATTAGTTTTTGAGCATTTTCTTCAAGTCTTTGTTGCTCATTGTGCTTTATGGGGGCCATTACCATATTATTGTATGTAATAGCCTCTGTGATTCTATTGAGCTTGATGGAGAATTGTATTGCACAGCGGTATGCTATTAACCCCTTATGTAAGGTTGAGGAGATAAGGGCTAATAAAGATGTTTTAATTAATTCCGTCGTGTCAGAAATATTACATGAATGTGAAGCGTATAAAATCAAGATTATTTCGATTAATTGTGCAAATCCCTCTCGCTCCCTCCCGGAAACACGTGAAGTGACAAATGCATGGACGGCATCATTGGCATAATTGTGTGTGTGTGTGCGTGTGCGTGTGCGTGTGCGTGGCAAACCCATCCTTCATGCTTGTGGCCACGTGTGTGGGGGGTGTGAATTCCAGACGATTAGAGCATAATTGTGCACAGTGAGTTGGTTTGAACTGAAGTGTCCCCTGCAGCAGAACACACAGTGATGGTGTTCCAGGTGTCTGATGATGCGTGGAGAGATAGTGGCTTGTATTGAAGAGTCTTCTGGAGCTTTTATTTAGAGGCACTCGGGGTTGGGAGCTGTTGGGGGTTAACCCATTCTGACCTGAGATCAGATTCTAAAAATGTCTTCTATACATCCTGACAGTTTGACAGTCAGTCGCTCTTCGATTTTTCAAAAATTGCAGACCTACAAGCTCGTAGCGCGCCACTCGGTGGCGCGCTACGAGCTTGTAGATCTGCTGTTTTTCAATAGCTAAAGCATAACATGATGCTAACACCAAAACCAACCAACCAAAATGGGTTGTATGGAGGCGTCTTCTCTGGGTTGCATGGAGTCGGGGGGGTTAATTCGGGGGGGTAAATTATTTGAGAGGAGGGAAGAGGGCGAATGCTTGATTTGGGAGAATTTGAGCATTGAACTGGACTGAAGTTCAAATATTTGGAGTGATGTAAGGTATAATGATTTTTAACGTAAATTCTTACGCATTATTAGAGAGAGCCATTTTCATGCACTTAAATGTTTTTTTTTAATTTTTAATATATTTTTTAACCTGGGCCCTATGTTTAGACGATGTGGACCTGGAATCAAAGGGTTTAGTGTAAAAGCTATTGGAATTGGTCCAATCAATCGCTGCCAGACAGAATGGATTTCATTTAACTAAACCTTTCAGACAAAGAGAAAAGCCTCCTCTATCAATCCCCCATTTATCCTTCCATCAATTCTATTGGTTTCTCACCACTGAAAGGGTCAATGTTATTGTATGTGTGAAAGGCCATAACAGAAGCAGGTTCATTGCATTGAAGGTACTATTACAGAATGATCACACATCCCAACTTAATAGCAAGTGCTCTGGCAACAGATTTACTCAGCAATAATAAACTAACCATCAATGAAAAAAAAAAAGAATCACACCCGTGTGAAGTGAGTGGTGCAAGTCCGTGTGGGGGTCCCCGGGGGGTCTTCGGAAAATCCAGACCCTCAGGAACGCATCCAGGGGGCCGGCCCGGTTCCGGCGAGCCGCTCCGCGTCCGAAACGGTCGAGAAATTACAGAGTTACCGCATGGGTTTTTTTCATTTAACACCGTTAATGAAAAACCCTACGGAACACTTCCTGGCTGGTCTTGAGTCTCTGAATGGTCAACAGACATGATGAGACATTCAGCTCAAATTAAGCTGTTTGTGTTGGATGGAAGAGAGGTACTTGGTCTTTTATTAAAACA
>NC_139701.1:1568980-1578980 GCF_964188405.1 Protomyctophum parallelum | reverse complement strand
GCCTTTAACGAGAATAAAGAGAGCAGAGAACATAAGCCTCTAAGCCCTGACATCTGGCACAACTCTTGGCCAGTAGCCAATGAGCAGCTTTGTTTGTGTGATATCATCAACCAATTAGGACTGTGTTTGTTAAAAATGGAGAAAGTGTTAACCGTAGCATGTACTTGTATGTCTTGTTTTCCTGAAACAAGCAACAGTATATCAGTGTGGTGATACTCAATCACCAATTTTTTTTATCACTTACTCATATTTATTTTGTAGAGTCAGTATTGCTCTCAAGACAGACTGTTGCCTTTCGGGGAACAACAGGGGTTGCTGTTTTCCCGAATATTTGACGATGGGATTCTCAGATTGGTATTGCTGAAATATAGTACCTGATGTGCCTGGTATCTTAACCAGTTTGTTAGTGTATTTGGAGTTTTGGACCTATAGTAGTGACCATATAATTATGCTTCTTTGGAGTGGCATCTGGCAAGGCTCGAATGTGACTCTTCTGGTCTCGTCTGTCTCCGCGCTCTGCCCTTTGGTTTCCTTTTTTTATACTTGGTCCTCTGTGGGCGGCTGTGGCTCAGGAGGTAGAGCAGGTCGTCCAATGATCCATGGGTCGGCGGTTCGAATCCCGGCTCCTCCTGTCTACATGTCGAAGTGTCCTTGGGCAAGACACTGAACCCTACATTGCCTCCAATGAGTTGGTCGGTGTGAGCTCGCCACCATTGGTGTGTGAATGTGGTAAGTGAGGACGCTGGCGTCGACTGTTCGCCGCTTCACCTCCCAATGTATGAATGAATGAACCTTCACCTCCCAATGTATGAATGAATGAACCATTGTAAAGCGCTTTGAGCACTTGGAAAAGCGCTATAAAAATGCAATTCATTATTATTATCCCGTTAGAGAGAAGGCAGCTGATTTACTGTTCGGCTACCGGTAGGTTTTATTCATCTGATCTTGCCATTATTGAAATGAGAAAGGCAAGGATGGCTTCAGTTGTGTCTCATACTGACGCATAACAGCCGATCATTCAAGACTAGCACACCAGCTGCGGCATAGACTCATTTTAATACATGCCAATGTCTTAATGCTAATACGGTGTTTTCTATAGCAGTTATGTGATAACTCTGACACCCAGTGTGTGGCAGTGGAAGGGTTTCTCCTATGAGCTCACACACACAGGGTAGCTTGATCGACCTGGTTTCAATGGTAGGACATTTGACAGTGTATTTCTAATTTAATTAGATGTGTGGTAACATAGGGGACACTTGGGGCGGCCATAGCTTAGTGGGTAGATCAGAAGGTCAGTGCCAGTGGTTCACCTCCCGGCCTCTTAAACGCCCAGCAGCGCTCCCCTGCGCGCTCATCGTGGCCATCTGAACTGACAACCGCTGGGTGAAGCTGTAACCCCGCAGGACTCCTGTAACCGCTGGGTGAAGCTGTAACCCCGCAGGACTCCTGTAACCGCTGGGTGAAGCTGTAACCCCGCAGGACTCCTGTAACCGCTGGGTGAAGCTGTAACCCCGCAGGACTCCTGTAACCGCTGGGTGAAGCTGTAACCCCGCAGGACTCCTGTAACCGCTGGGTGAAGCTGTAACCCCGCAGGACTGTAACTGAGAGAGTAGAGACTGAGGCCATCTGGGAATTGGAAGGTCGCCGGTTCGTATGCAGTATATCGTCAACGCATTATCGTCTCTGTGAGATGGAAACTTCATCATGTGTCTAAAACGGTTGTTTTTCAGAATTCAAATTAGAAAATAACAAAGTAACAGATCGGCAAGCTCTAAACGTGTCGCTTCGCGATCTGCTGCTTTTGATGCTTTTGTGTGACGCTGTAATATGATCAAGTGGGGTGTTAATTTATACAGAGTTAGAATATGGAGATAAGAGGTTTCCGCCCCGATAGCAACGATATGACTGAATGCAATGTATCCATCCGTACATTGAGTGTACGGATGGATAGTGTCCAATGTATCCATCTGTACATTGAGTGTACGGATGCATAGTGTCCAGACTCCAGTGTGTCTCCATCCGTACATTGAGTGTACGGATGCATAGTGTCCAGACTCCAGTGTCTCCATCCGTACATTGAGTGTACGGATGCATAGTGTCCAGACTCCAGTGTGTCTCCATCCGTACATTGAGTGTACGGATGCATAGTGTCCAGACTCCAGTGTGTCTCCATCCGTACATTGAGTGTACGGATGCATAGTGTCCAGACTCCAGTGTGTCTCCATCTGTACATTGAGTGTACGGATGCATAGTGTCCAGACTCCAGTGTGTCTCCATCCGTACATTGAGTGTACGGATGCATCGTGTCCAGACTCCAGTGTGTCTCCATCCGTACATTGAGTGTACGGATGCATAGTGTCCAGACTCCAGTGTCTCCATCCGTACATTGAGTGTATGGATGCATAGTGTCCAGACTCCAGTGTCTCCATCCGTACATTGAGTGTACGGATGCATAGTGTCCAGACTCCAGTGTGTCTCCATCCGTACATTGAGTGTACGGATGCATAGTGTCCAGACTCCAGTGTGTCTCCATCCGTACATTGAGTGTACGGATGCATAGTGTCCAGACTCCAGTGTGTCTCCATCCGTACATTGAGTGTACGGATGCATAGTGTCCAGACTCCAGTGTGTCTCCATCCGTACATTGAGTGTACGGATGCATAGTGTCCAGACTCCAGTGTGTCTCCACCCGTACATTGAGTGTACGGATGCATCGTGTCCAGACTCCAGTGTGTCTCCATCCGTACATTGAGTGTATGGATGCATAGTGTCCAGACTCCAGTGTGTCTCCATCCGTACATTGAGTGTATGGATGCATAGTGTCCAGACTCCAGTGTGTCTCCATCCGTACATTGAGTGTACGGATGCATAGTGTCCAGACTCCAGTGTGTCTCCATCCGTACATTGAGTGTACGGATGCATAGTGTCCAGACTCCAGTGTGTCTCCATCCGTACATTGAGTGTACGGATGCATAGTGTCCAGACTCCAGTGTGTCTCCACCCGTACATTGAGTGTACGGATGCATCGTGTCCAGACTCCAGTGTGTCTCCATCCGTACATTGAGTGTATGGATGCATAGTGTCCAGACTCCAGTGTGTCTCCATCCGTACATTGAGTGTATGGATGCATAGTGTCCAGACTCCAGTGTGTCTCCATCTGTACATTGAGTGTACGGATGCATAGTGTCCAGACTCCAGTGTGTCTCCATCCGTACATTGAGTGTACGGATGCATAGTGTCCAGACTCCAGTGTGTCTCCATCCGTACATTGAGTGTACGGATGCATAGTGTCCAGACTCCAGTGTATCCATCTGTACATTGAGTGTACGGATGCATAGTGTCCAGACTCCAGTGTGTCTCCATCAGTACATTGAGTGTACGGATGCATAGTGTCCAGACTCCAGTGTGTATCCATCCGTACATTGAGTGTACGGATGCATAGTGTCCAGACTCCAGTGTGTCTCCATCCGTACATTGAGTGTATGGATGCATAGTGTCCAGACTCCAGTGTGTCTCCATCCGTACATTGAGTGTATGGATGCATAGTGTCCAGACTCCAGTGTGTCTCCATCCGTACATTGAGTGTACAGATGCATAGTGTCCAGACTCCAGTGTGTCTCCATCCGTACATTGAGTGTACAGATGCATAGTGTCCAGACTCCAGTGTGTCTCCATCTGTACATTGAGTGTACGGATGCATAGTGTCCAGACTCCAGTGTGTCTCCATCCGTACAGTGAGTGTACGGATGCATAGTGTCCAGACTCCAGTGTGTATCCATCTGTACATTGAGTGTACGGATGCATAGTGTCCAGACTCCAGTGTCTCCATCCGTACATTGAGTGTACGGATGCATAGTGTCCAGACTCCAGTGTGTCTCCATCCGTACATTGAGTGTACGGATGCATAGTGTCCAGACTCCAGTGTGTCTCCATAGTGTATGGATGCATAGTGTCCAGACTCCAGTGTGTCTCCATCTGTACATTGAGTGTACGGATGCATAGTGTCCAGACTCCAGTGTGTATCCATTCGTACATTGAGTGTACGGATGCATAGTGTCCAGACTCCAGTGTGTCTCCATCCGTACATTGAGTGTACGGATGCATAGTGTCCAGACTCCAGTGTGTCTCCATCCGTACATTGAGTGTACGGATGCATAGTGTCCAGACTCCAGTGTGTCTCCATCCGTACATTGAGTGTACGGATGCATAGTGTCCAGACTCCAGTGTGTCTCCATCCGTACATTGAGTGTACGGATGCATAGTGTCCAGACTCCAGTGTGTCTCCATCCGTACATTGAGTGTATGGATGCATAGTGTCCAGACTCCAGTGTGTCTCCATCCGTACATTGAGTGTACGGATGCATAGTGTCCAGACTCCAGTGTGTCTCCATCCGTACATTGAGTGTATGGATGCATAGTGTCCAGACTCCAGTGTGTCTCCATCCGTACATTGAGTGTACGGATGCATAGTGTCCAGACTCCAGTGTGTCTCCATCCGTACATTGAGTGTATGGATGCATAGTGTCCAGACTCCAGTGTGTCTCCATCCGTACATTGAGTGTACGGATGCATAGTGTCCAGACTCCAGTGTGTCTCCATCCGTACATTGAGTGTATGGATGCATAGTGTCCAGACTCCAGTGTGTCTCCATCCGTACATTGAGTGTACGGATGCATAGTGTCCAGACTCCAGTGTGTCTCCATCCGTACATTGAGTGTACGGATGCATAGTGTCCAGACTCCAGTGTGTGTCCATCCGTACATTGAGTGTACGGATGCATAGTGTCCAGACTCCAGTGCCACATATACCCCTGCCTGAATCCCCTCCTGGGCCTAACGTTGCCTCATCCCACCCCCGGCTTTCCTGTGGTCTGATTCATGAAGAAAAAGGAGGACTGAAGCCAACTGAACGGACTGCTCATTTTGCTATTAAAACTCAAAGAGCCTTCTTTACCCCTCTGGGGCTAGACACTGAAAGACTTTTATTTTATTTGTCTCCTTCCCTTTCAGACAGTACTAGTACTACACAGTCTGGCCCCGGAGCCATTTTGAAATAGGATTGGGAACGTTCAGGACTCAAGAGTAAACCCTGGTGGTGGATATATAGGGCCGTTGTGGAAGGGCAGAGTGGTCTGAGGTTGTGTCCCTGGATACTGTGCTAAGGTTAGCTTGGTGGTTTTCCATGTAATTTACTTATAATTGCCGGGTTCGGCTTTCGGATGTAAAGCTGGGGAAGGTAAGCTGCTGCTGCAAAGTCCATTCCCACAGCCAATGCCAGACCCCGGCACTGGAGGGTCCTTTGTTCACTGTTCAATTATTACTATTCAATATTCTGTGTGCATAAGGCCAAATATGCATACAGTATACATGTGTTACGTGCACGTGTGCCTTTAATAAACCATGTGTGTGCAATGTGCATGCGTATATGACATGCATGTTCCATTAAACAAACAATTTGTTTCTCTTCCCGACCACTTGCTTTCATCTTGCCTCCATGTCTAAAGTGTTCCACATTTCAGAGGCAGTATAAAGACTGTGGCAGAGCGACAGAGAGGCTTCTGCTGTCCCTTGGTGGGACTTACCCAACATAATATTATGTTTCTATGCTCGTGTCCAAGCTTCCATGAGAAATGCAATTGTACTTGCTTGACTGGTGACCCTCAGTTCATTGGTTTCCCGGTTATTAATGGGTTAAAATATGTTCCGGGCAGCAGTTTTAAAATAGCATTTGTAAATCATATAGTTAATTGTTGTTGTATTATGCCTATAGGAGAGTCAGTCGGTGGGGTTTAAAAACATCAGGACAATTCATATATAATTTCAGGTAAAATAGTAAATGTTTTGTCTACTGTTTTCTGATGAGTCACCCCCACCAACACACCCTACCCATCTGGCACATAATACTGTAGGAAAAATAAAGCAAACCACGAAATAAATCATAACTAGAAAAAGTGCCCTTCTGGGCACAGGTCTCCACCAGGAGGATAGGAATATTTAGGAGTAATATAAACATGTTTTTTGTTTGTTTGTTCCAATCTTTGCCAATCAGGATGGAATATGGGAAATGGTGCAGATCCGTGTTGATGGCACGCATGCACAATCCACCTGTTGGTGGCGCTATAACAGGGCAATGTGAAATGGGTGGGCTATATTCCTCAGCCTAGTAGGAAAGTGCGTGAAAGATTTCACGTGAAATTGCACGCTGCGTTCATGATTTGAGGTTTTTTGTTCAAAACAGGCCAATCCTGCAAAATTTGAAAGCCAATGTTAGCCAATTAGGATGGAATATGAAATATCAGACACATCCGTCTTGAGCACATGACTATGGAGATACTGTGTAACGATTTGCGGGATTTTTGGACAAAATCTGTAGGTGTACTGTGCAAAAACTTGTTTTGCACAAAGCGGCCTCCTGGTGGCGCTATAACAGGCCGTTCTGGAAATTTTGGGGCAGAGGTTCATCGTTGGCATCCAGGGAGTGTGTGTGCAAAATGTGGCATCGACCGGGTTAACGGTGGCCGAGATTAGCTTCTAACGGACGGACGGACACACGGACACACGGACACACGGACGGACGGACGGAGTGCAAAACATACTCTCTCCCCATGCCTTCGGCCTGGTGGAGACAACAACAACCTCGGACCAGCTTTTAAGCCAGCTGTTGAACTTTCTATCATTAATATTGTGGCACTTTCATTTTTATTTCATATTGCAGTGAACGGGGCATAAGAGAGAGACAGAAATGGTGACCATTGCTCTCTCTCTCTGATGCCATAAAAATGAAAGTGGCATCTATTTATATTTTAATGAGAGGATTTTCAAACCTGTCCTCGAGAGGTTGAGTGTTTCTTTTATGTTCCATTTTCCACACGCTGTGGAAAATAAGACCTATGGTGGCCTTCAAACACACCCCTCGAGAGGCAGCTCTGAGTGTTTTTCTGTGTCCTGCTGCTGAGTTGGTGTGGAGTCACCTGAAGCTAGACTGGTCTCCATTTTTAGACATCTGGACTGGCAGAAAGCCGACTGGACGTGGGCAGAATCGAATGCTAAAAACAGACTTTAATGTTTCACTCTTACATCAGCTGTGTAGCTAAAACACACTGTACTTTCCCCATGGACTTATTGAATTCCTGTTCTGTTCTTTAGCTACATAGAAATGTCTATTTGTAATGTCTCTAAATGTTTGTATGTCTCTAAATGTTTGTATGTCTCTAAATGTTTTGATGAATTGAACAATGTGGACCCTGTTGTAAACAAGTGTAATGCTTAATTGGGTCGTCCACGCACAGTTAACAGTCTTTGTATTGAGTTTGTGCTTAAAATGTACTGTAAATTCTACAAACTGTTAATAAATATTTCAATCAATCAATCAATTGCTTATTCATAGTAGATGTCTAGGGAACTGCAATGCAGTGAGTTCTTAGAGAAAAGCAGCTAGGGGGACATGACCTAATCGTTAAATATTACTCAAGAGAGCCCCGTTAAACTTCAATCGAGTATTTGAAGAAAGTCATAAAGTGAGCCATTCAAACAAGCTCAAAAATTGTTGCTGGGAAACTCGAGGCTATACAGGGATATATATATTATTATTGTATTATATTATTATTATATTTAAAAAAAATATATATATATATATATATAATATATAGCTGATAAGACGGGAAATCTGAGGGCGGCGCTTACTGGTCAAAGTGACTGATGTGTTCTGCACATGTGTAAACAAGATCCATGGATTTTGGCCAAACAAGGCATGATTTATGCCAGTGCCAGTGTTTTCATTGTGATATCCTCCCAAAGAAACCTCTTATCTCCATATTGCGTATAGTACTTTTTTTTGTTGTTCCATAAATGAATGCCCTGCTTTGTCATACTGCTACATCAGTACAGTGTCACACAAAAGCATCAGATCTACAAGCTCAAAACACGCATTTTGAGCTTGCAGCTCTGCTTGCTCATTTGAATCCTGAAAAGTAACCGTTTGGTTTCCACCCGAAGGAGACGAAATGCTTTCATGGCCGTGTCCAGAGCCTCTCATCTCGGTTTCAGAACACCGTCAGTGCCAACGCCAAATACATCATTCAGACGCTGCTACGCTGTGTGCTTCTGTGCTCCATTTTCTCCGCTTTCTGGATAATTTCTCTCTGTATGGAGCTGGAGATGAACAGAGCTTGGGGATTTCTGTCCCTGGGTGGGAATACAGTGCTGCAGAAACGGCACGCTTAGCTGGGGTAATACAATCTGCATATTGGATCATGAAGGAGCGTTTCTTCTATCTGACTGGAGGAATCAATGCGAGATTTACAATCCCTCTCAACTAGATGAGAATGCATAAAAAAGTGTGTTTGTGTTTAGGGCACCAGTTTTACATCCCAAGACCATTTGAAGTCGATTGAATAAGTAATATTCTCTACTTGAAGCTACACAATTTTAACCTGTCTGTATGATAGAGCATGCATTGCAATGCAATTAGCACATCTGCAGTGATTAGAGGTGGTCTGCACTATTCCTCTGAGAGATTGATGTCGTTAACAAAAAAAATATCATTACATATTATGAGCTTGTAGATCGTCTATTTTGACTAGTTTGGGAGCAGCGAGGCATACAATTTCTCTTTTGGGTCTTGAGCTAAAACGTTTTGGAACTAATGGGGTAGAACACCTACATTACTGGTGGACAATTTCAATCAAGTAGAAGGCGCATTGTATTTGGCACTAAATGCATCACTATCTTTATTGTAGTTCGACATGGTTGCAATTTGTTTTTATCTGGACTCGGAAGAAAACCGATATAAAACTGTATCTGTAACTGTCTAGGGGCCTTTCCTTGTGACAACCCCCTAAGGCTGATATTATAGTGCACACCTTGATGTAAGCAGTGCAGCTACAGCTAATACGATTAATCATGGCCTTGTTACATTTAGGTATGTCAATGTGCAAGCATGCCAATGGGCATTGGGCAATACTGTTGACTACTGTCTGTGGTGCATGTTGGTGCACACCCATGGTTCTGGCCTGGGCACACCTAAATCTAGCACACCCATTATCAGTGGTGGAAAAAGTACTCACATTTTGTAGGCTACTTAAAGGTATATTCAGTGATTTCACTTAATTCAAATATTAACCCCCAGTTGACCCCTGGGGGTCAAAAAACCTTAGGTTTCGTTTTTGACTCTCTATCCTGATTGGACGAAAGGCTGGGTCCCACAGCCAAAAACGAAACCTAAGGTTTTTTGAGTGAAATCACTGAATATACCTTTAAAGATGGAGTGCCACAATGTTTGTATATTTCCAGTTTTGCATGTGTCTATGAGGTGACAGCACTTCATTAGACACCCTGGAGTCGTTTTTATGTGCAATGATGTATTCCCTTTGTATTTAGGGTTTCTTCCTGGAGGCTGAACGCTTGACAGTCAAACGTGCCAATGAAAAATACAGTAACATAGTGACATCACATTATCAGCCCCTCCCTCCCCTAACCCCTCCCCCTTTATCATACAACTACAGCTGTGGGTGTGGCTTCAGTTCAGGTGGATCACCACCCATCACCACCCACCAGGCAAACCAGGCATACTTAATGAAATGGTGGGCGTGTCCACATAAAAACAACATTTTAACAAATACTGTACACTTTTTTGAAAAACGTCTTCCTCCTAATATAACAATACGACCTGATGATCATGTTTTAGGGTTGAAAAAAATCATGGCACTCCATCTTTAAGAGTAAAAGTAGCAATATTGCAGTGCAGAAATACTCTGTTACGAGTGAGTCTGGAATTCAAACTTTACTTGAGTAAAAGTATTGGTATCAAAATGTACTTAAAGTACCAAACGTAGAAAGTACTCATTATGTAGAATGTCTCATTTCAAGTTTCAAATGTATTAATAATATAATATTATTATACATAATATAAAGTTATTTTGAACATAGCCGATCTAGCTCACGGTGTGTCGCATTGTGAGCTTGTGAACTTACTCTCCCAGCGAATGTGACACGCACGCACG
>NC_139701.1:1556480-1566480 GCF_964188405.1 Protomyctophum parallelum | reverse complement strand
CGGCTGAATGCCTTTGCATACAAATCAAGCATAATTCGCTCTTGGATCTGAAACGATCTGTACGGAAGTCATGATTCCCCTCCTCCGGCTGCAAAAGCATGTTCATTCCATTGGTGTGACTGTCAATGCTAACTTGATGATGATGATGCAAACCTTGTCATAAAGACTTTATGTTTTCTATCCCTAGTTTAAAGTCTTCTTCCCACAACTTAATGGTCCCAATTCATTGATAACAAAGCAGGGGCATGTTTTCCGAGCCTGTGAGTGGGTTCTACTGAGGCTCTACCCAAATAGCGTTAGTTTCCCGTTCCAGAATTGGGACCAGAAATCCAATATGGTGGATTTGAATTAGCTGAAATGGTGAAATCGTGGCTTCAAAACGCAATGGGTGACATCACAGGTCACGCACACACGCACGCACGCACGCACGCACGCACACACACACACACAGTCAGTGACACACACGCACCCACCCAGGCACCCACATACACTGTGCACAACTGCACACACTTGCGATCAGTATGCTTGAAAGTCGAGTTACTGAGTATCTGCTTTCAATTAAGGTCACACAATTATGTTTCACTTTCACAATATGTCCACAACAAAAAGGACCACAGTTCAGTTATCAATCCTTTTTACATCATCCGGAGTTCATGGAATCATCACAGTGCCATTCATCTCACAGTTGAGCAGTGAGCAGAGAAACATCCATGACCATGACTCATCTTTCAATTCATACAAATACTTTGTTGAGCTTTTTTCAATTCACCGCAGAAGCAGCTCCTCATGCTTTCTTCAGTGAAACATGTCTGTTTTCATGACTGATAAAAAACATATTTTGTGGGTGCGTATTGTTGTCAGTCTGCACCCAGGCCCTCGCTTATGTAATAATTTGTCACTCAAAGCATTCAAAGCCTTGAACTAACAGGCTCTGCTCTGTGCATGACTGTAGTTCCCTTTTCCAGAATGTGACAGTTTTGTAAATACATCAAAGATGCAATTTTAATCCATCTGTAAAATGGATAAAGCCTTGGCCTGGAAGAGCCAACCTTCTTAAAGGGATTGTGACATTAAAAAAAATATATATATATATATATATTTCTTTTTTCGGTTTTCTAATCTCAATTGCACCCAAAAACATGAACTTTTAACATTCAGTAGATTTTCTGTGATCTGGGGTTTTCTGGCTCAAACAGGTGCTCTGATTTGCCGGCAGTAAGTGACATCACTTACTGCAAATCCCATATATGTCAATGGGATTTGCCAGCAGATCATGTTTTCATTGTAGCTCAAAAGGCCCAAAAAACCCCAAAGAAAACTTCAGACCACAGAAAATCCACTGAATGTTCAAAGTTCAGGTTTTTTGGGTGTAATTGAGGTCATAAAACCTAAAAGAAAAAAGAAAAAGAAAAAGAAATGAAAATGAATGTCATAAAGCCTTTAAAGTGTTTCGTTGGCAGTGAGTGGCCAAATCACTGCCCCTCTCATCCAGGCTTCTAGCTATATTGTCCTTTATCTTATGCCAGAACCAACCAGGAGACTCTCTCTCTGCCTTGTGTTCGTGGGGGATGGCAGGCACTGAGAGGTCTCTAGGACTATGGTTTGTGTCCCGCCTATAGGGTCCTCCTACGTCTCACCAGACCTATACGTCTGTGCGGTGTGCATGTGTCCGCCTTACTCTGGTGTGTTTCAGTCAAGCTGTTTTGTTGTAGTATATACTGAGTTTAAACTAGACAGAAAACAGGTTTCATTTCAGCAGGTGTAGTACGGATTCCAGGTTCCAGATACACCACTTCACGATCGTACGATTGCATTAATTGGACTGTGTTACCAGAAGAGAGCTGACGGTATTTCAGCCGTGCTCCTGTACAGTTGTCGCTCGCTGTGAGAAAATGTGGGTCGTGTAACCAGGGATGATGGGAACCCTCGTTTCCAGGGAAACAGTCATCGGGGGAATGGCGTCGTGGAGATGGAGAGCTGTCAGAGTTGATGAGTAGAGGAGATAGTAGATACTTTGAGTATTGACTTAACACAACGATTCCCAACCTTTTCAGGATCAGGAGGATCCACGTGGATATCTTTGAAAGCGTTTGCGATCCAACCCTGGTCATATGGGTGGGCTACATGTGTGTGTTTTCACTGCATGTTTATTTTAATGATCAATCATCTATTGTGTTTCGACACGGATCAGTGAACTAACGTAGTATACTTTTAAGTTCCTATTTATCTATCACTACATAAACTCGTTTTTCATTTTTATATTTGCCGACTGCTAGATGTGTTATTTCCTGGAGCTGTTCTCGGTTGAACCTGCTGTATCATATTTGTAATCATAGTTATCATACTCTGCCTCAGCTCTGCCAGGCTTCATGGCTGACTACAATGAAAACCATCTGTACAGGTGTGTCACGTTTTTACCACAAAATGTACCTTTTTTTTAAACCAGCAACCGCATTGCAAACAAGTGCAGTTCTAGGCGCTCAGGTAGTGAAGGGATAAATAACCAGTCCCCACCTCCGCAGCTATAGGGGTTTGAATCCACTCCTCCCGCTCGGCCACACGGCTAACCCCAGTGTCATCTTCAATGGCCTTAATTGAGTCTTGTTGCTTTGTTCTTATGAGCTCAGATCAGATGCAGTGTTTTTCATTGTCTACAGCGCACATTTATCTCAAGCTGCTACTGCTTAAGAATTCGTCATGGGCACTTTAATAACCAAGATGAAAATGCTGCTAAGATTAGGTGTCGGAAAAACACAGAGAAATAATCCCCAATGTAGTATGTATTTCTACCAGCTTGAGGAGAAAGGAGCCATGATTAAAGGACAACTTTCGTTTTTTTCAACCAAGGTTCATGTTTTAGGTTGTTATTAGAGAAACTAAAAGATGAGTGTTAATTTTCTTTCATTTGCTGTTTTCTTTCGTTTTAGGGATTTTAGCAGTTTCTGACAGGGGGCGGGGGCATTCGAGCATGGGGCTAAATATGTATTATTTTACAAAATATTATGGCGATTTATTATTTTATTATTTACTATAGTCCTAATAAACCCCAAGAAATTACATCTGGCCACAAAATATCACAGGATCTACTGAATGTGACAAACTGACATATTGAGCCTATACACACAGTATAAGCCTTCCCCCAGTAGGCTACCTTCACATTCAGTAGATCCTGTGATCTTCTGTGGCCAGATGTAATTTCCTGGGGTTTATTAGGACTATAGTAAATAATACAAAAATAAATCACCATAAAATGTGGTAAAAAAATACATATTTAGCCCCATGCTCGAATGCCCCCGCCCCCCTGTCAAAAAGAGCTAAAATCCCTAAAACGAAAGAAAGCAGCAAATAAAAGAAAATTAACATTCACCTTTTAGTTTCTCTAATAACAACCTAAAACATGAACCTTGCTTGAAAAAACTAAAGTTGTCCTTTAATGCATGCTCTCATCTGGGGAAAATAAAATATGGTAAGAGCAAGAGTGTAATGAAATAAGAATAGTAGCTGCAATGCGTTTAACAAAGTGCCGTCAAGTCAAGCGACATTGGGCTCCTCGACACTCAGCGTTGAAGTGCCTTTTGAGCGAGTGATTATTCGCTACATTACGTGGTAGCATGTGATGGCATCGTTCCAACGTATAGCCAGTCCTTACACCTGCGTCTCTCTCTCTCTCTCTCTGCTCTCCAGAGCTCCCACCTGGCCATGATAGACACCCTGATGATGGCGTACACCGTGGCCACGGTGAGCGTGGACAAGGTGATGAGCTGTCTTCGTCAGTACTCCAGCCGCGACCCTGAGGTGGACACGCCCTACGACACAGAGGACGCCGTCACCACCTGGATCAACAAGGTGGATGGGTGGCAGACAGCGATGTTGTTCATGAATATATGTAAACATTTTCCTCCGCCGAGGGGTTCTCAAACCTGTCTCATTTCTCCCATAAATCTGAGAGTATGCAAATCGACCATTTGGTTCCATTTGTATACATTTTGTCCATCATGGACAAAATGTCTCCCCCCATCTGTCTTTTTGACTGTTCATAACTGCTTGAGGATATCACAAGCAGTTATATGAACGGATTTGCACACCTTTGGTCCTGTGCTTCAGCAGAGATATATTATGCAATATTATGCATGTATATACAGTGGATTTGGAGTGGGGTTTTAGTGACATATATTAGCTGTCTTGCCTCTACCGTACATTTCCTATAATGATAGTGAGTGACAGTAGCAAGGTGACTAATACTTTAGCACCACACTCCCTCTCTAGGTCGTCCTCAGACGAGCCCTCCATCGTCGTTTCCAGTCATCCCGATTCTCCATACATGTCATGTCTGAGCTTATGTCATCGTGCTGCTGAGTGTTATGTAGTTATGGAATATGTACAGTAGGCTATATGGATCTATCTCTGGACATGATGTAATACTGCTGCTCTTATGTAGTTATGGAATATGTACAGTAGGCTATATGGATCTGGACATGATGTAATACTGCTGCTCTGGAATATGTACAATTTACAATTTAGGCATTTAGCAGACACTCTTGAACCAGAGCGACTTACATTAAAGGACCACTTCACCACTTTTCAACCTATCTTCATATAATAGGTCCTCACTAATAATCATGAAAAAATGGCGCAATCTTTTTCTACTTGGTCTGTGTCTCATGGGAGGGCTGTGGGCAGTTCAGAGTAGAAAAAAATCGTGCCATTTTTTCATGATTATTAGTGAGGACCTATTATATGAAGATTGGTTGAAAAGTGGTGAAGTGGTCCTTTAAGCAAAAAACTAAAGCATGGCATACATCACATACCGTATATAAAAAGTAGTTATCATGAATCATGTATAAACTAAGAACGTAACAGTGGAGTATCTATGTCAACTATACATACTATACTATATTATATATTATACATTATACATATGTACTATAAAGTGCTATGACTTATACATAAAATGCAATTCTAGTGCTGTCTACGTAACGAGCTATAAGTCTGTCTAAAATACTATCTAAGTCTACATAAAGTGCTATCTAAGGGGCTAGGCTAGGGCAAGTGCTACGAGCAGTAGCACTTGCTACAGTATATGGATCTATCTGGACAGTGTGATGAGAGAGAGGAAGGCTCAATGGCTGCCACATGCACAGCTGGCACAGCTCTCTCTCTCTCTGTGTGTGTGTGTGTGTGTGTGTGTGTGTGTGTGTGTGTGTGTGTGTGTGTGTGTGTGTGCGCGCGAGCGCGTCTGTTTACATTCCTCTTCTAGGAACACTGGGCTAATTCCACTATTGGACGAACACCCTTGAGCACACACGCACACACACATGCACTGCACGCACTCATGCGCTTGCTTAGATGTGTGCCCACTGTGCACACACACATATACTACATACTAGATACTACAATACATTAATGCAATGAGTGACAGATGCACACAGAAACATGCAAGGCATACAAAGTGCACACATGGATATTCTCTCTCTCTCAATCTCTCTCTCTCTCACACACACACACACACACACACACACACACACACACACACACACACACACACACAGTGTAGTGGAGTGTGTTGTGAGGTTCTAAGCAGCATATGTTCGCTGTAGGAGTGATCTCATCTCAAACAGCTCCAACTGTCTTCAGCTGCACTAACGACTCAGTGGAACACACAGCACTGTGCATGTTATTATTCACAGAGAAATCACATCCATTTGGAGTTTTATTATTCTAGCAATGATTACCATATTTATTAATCAGTGTAAATCAGTAAAGTAATAAGTATTTGACACATGACTGGTAACATTTTATCACTCCTTGTAGAATTTCCTGCGCTCTGGGTGTACAAATGTGACCAAAATGTGTAACCAGAGGTACATATTAAAACAAAACAAAAAACAACAGTATTGGCCATTCACCACCACAGAGAAGACTTTGATATTTAGTCGACTAAAGACACCACATGAGACTAAACAATTTCAGATGATTAAATAGGACTAAAACGAAATGGTGTGATCAAAAGACTGGTGTCTGCAGTGTCTTTCTGCTATAAAACAAATATTATTTTTCATTGAAAGTGTGCATGCAAACTATACTCATTTTGGCAAGTAAGCTACTGGTGATTATTGGTTGATAACATTCGCAGCGGGTGGCCTGCGAGTCAGTTCAGGCAGCATACACTCCAGAGGTTAACACATTTGTGTATAACTATCACTGGGTATACAGTGTTCTGGGTGCGGCGGTGGCTCAGGGGTAGAGTGCCTGGATGGTAACCGCAAGGTTGCCAGTTCGAACCCGGGCTCCCCCAGAGTTAAGGTCATTACACACTGGCGAATTAGCGACGCGATGCGAATAAGCGATCTGAAAATGCAAAATATTGCATGTTGCAGTTCGCCTGCGAATCTCTGCAAAATACGACACCAGAGCGAACAAATAAAAGCGAAAACTTTCGCACATTCGCCACTGATGTGGAAGCTTGCATGGACTTCAATAGTTTATTTTTAAATGCGAATTATTCGCACGAATATATCGCGTCGCCAATTCGCCAGTGTGTAATGACCTTGACTGTCGAAGTGTCCTTGAGCAAGACTCTGAACCCCTAATTGCTCCTGATGTGCTAGTTGGTGCCTTGCATGGTTTCCGCTGCCATCGGTGTGTGAATGTGTGTGTGAATGGGTGAATGTAATGCACAATCTCTGTAAAGCGCCTTGGATAAAGGCACTATATAAATGCACCATTTACCATTTACCATTTCTGCAAGTCTCAAGCGTCACACGTTCACGTGGCAATCTGTGTGCGGGTTATTTAACGATGCTTATCTAATTGTGCTGAGCAGGGAGAAAAATGAGGCAGAGCCTGAATGCCAACATAAAATATATCCATGTTCACATTCTATAATAAAATATTGGTTAATTCTATCCGTGCGTTATCTGACTAAAAGTATACATTCATAATCACAATGCCATGGGAGCAGTACACATCCTACACAGCTTAAAATGATAATTATGTATGAACCCATTCTGAACGGGAACCCCTTTTGGTGTTTTAACTAAGCATTATGTTATACTTTAGCTATAGAAAAATAGCAGATCTACAAGCTCATAGCGCGCCACTCGGTGGCGCGCTATGAGCTTGTAGATCTGCTATTTTTATATGTTTGGATATATGTTTGGATATAATATTCTTTCAGAAGACTTTTTATTTATTTCGACGTCAGGCCTAAATTAATATCCATCTCTCTCTCTCTCTCTCTCTCTCTCTCTCTCTCTCTCTCTCTCTCTCTCTCTCTCTCCCCCAGGTGAACGAGTGTTTGAAAGACGCCGTGTCTCAGGAGCAGAGGAAGGATTCACAGAGCTCAGAACCGGCAGGGAGTCCACGGGTGGGTGTCTCTCCTCCCTCTCCATGTCTTCTTTCTCCTCTTATCTGACGATCACCTCTTATTCTGCTTCTTCTCCTCCACCCACCCGTTCTCTCCTTTCATCCCCTCTACTCTGAGCTTCTTACTTACCCCTTCTCCTTTGTTATCCTCTATTCTGTTCTGCTCGGTAATCTTTATGTTGTTTTATACTGTGTCCTCTTCTCTTCTCTCCTCTCCCCTCCTTTCCTCTCGGCTCCGCTTAAAGGATTTAAGAGCAGGCTCTACATTTGACAAAGTGATAGATAAGCACTAGACCTCTGGCTCTGTCACTCTAATGAATAGTTTCCTAAGTCCAGACATGTCTCTATCTAGACATATTATTCATTCAAATAGCCTTAATCTGTTTGCAGAGAAGTAGTAGCCTATACTGTAGTAGCCTATACTGATATCAATATTTCAGTCTGACACTTGAATTACATTTTCCATTGTGCACCACCGAGGGAGCACTGGTAACTAAAACGGAAGACCCACCTCTGGAAAACACTGGAAGGACTTCCAGTGTTTTTATTAGTACTGTATAATCGGTACCACCTGTGAAGGAAGTAGGGAAGGGGCCCGGAAGCAAGGAAGCTTAAATACCCAGTGAAATGAAAAATGTGTTTTTTCACACTTTTAGGCCACATCCGTGGTCATCAATAAATTGTGCATTTATATAGCGCTTTTATCCAAGGCGCTTTACATAGATTGTGCATTTCATTCACCCATTCACACACACATTCATACACCGATTGCGGCGGAAGCCATGCAAGGCACCAACCAGCACATCGGGAGCAATTTGGGGTTCAGTGTCTTGCCCAAGGACACTTCGACATGTAGACAGGAGGAGCCGGGATTCGAACCGCCGACCCATGGATCATTGGACGACCTGCTCTACCTCCTGAGCCACAGTCGCGCTCAATAATGAGCATACCTGACAATGGATGCCAAAAAAATGGGTACATTTTTTTTTTTGTGTACCCACGCACAGTACTCGTTCATGACTCACACACACGCACAGTACTCGTTCATGACTCACACACACGCACAGTACTCGTTCATGACTCACACACACGCACAGTACTCGTTCATGACTCACACCCACGCACAGTACTCGTTCATGACTCACACACACGCACAGTACTCGTTCATGACTCACACACACACACACGCACAGTACTCGTTCATGACTCACACACACACACACGCACAGTACTCGTTCATGACTCACACACACACACACGCACAGTACTCGTTCATGACTCACACACACGCACAGTACTCGTTCATGACTCACACACACGCACAGTACTCGTTCATGACTCACACCCACGCACAGTACTCGTTCATGACTCACACACACACACAGTACTCGTTCATGACTCACAAACACGCACAGTACTCGTTCATGACTCACACACACGCACAGTACTCGTTCATGACTCACACACACGCACAGTACTCGTTCATGACTCACACACACACACACAGTACTCGTTCATGACTCACACACACGCACAGTACTCGTTCATGACTCACACACACACACACAGTACTCGTTCATGACTCACACACGCGCACAGTACTCGTTCATGACTCACACACACACACAGTACTGGTTCATGACTCACACACACGCACAGTACTCGTTCATGACTCACACCCACGCACAGTACTCGTTCATGACTCACACACACGCACAGTACTCGTTCATGACTCACACACACGCACAGTAGCCTACTCGTTCATGTTTTCGGCCCCGGCACGTTCACGTACGTATGGCCCAATTGCATCCCAGAATGCACTCTGTTCCAACCCGGAAGAAGGGGTGAAATGGCCTCATGCGCTGAGGTGAGCAACTCAATGCAAGTGGATGGAAGGAGGGATCCGGTGACGTCTATATTGTAATATAACTATAGCATAACGACAGCACGACAGCACGGCAGCACGCCACAGCAGCTCCTCAGAAATGGACTACTTTTAACTACTTCTGAATGCCCGATCCCATCCAGCTACTGGTATTTGGTCAGTCTCTATCTCTACTCTAATATCATCAACAGATATTAAGGATCAGTGATATTGATAATTTTTTTAGAAGTTTCGGTCGAGTATCCTACTCGGACCACTGCCGCCAGCTTACCACTGGTTTGACAGCTAGCAGCCGACCGCTAACCTCGGCTAACTCTGACAGCCTGTCACCGTTACCACGATCACGTCAATTTTTTGATCGTCATGTTTTTGCACACTTGATGTTTTCTGTCGACCTAAACCCACACGGATTGCTGCCACTAGTCCACTGACGCTAGTCGGATGCTAGCCTAAACAGCTGGTTGCCGGTGCTAGCCCAGTGGCTAGTTTGACAGCTAGCATCTGCCAAGGGAGGATCACCGAAACATCGATCCTGGGTGCAAATACTACGAGTCTACTCTCCGCAACGGGCCTTTGTCAATCTAGCCGAGTTTGATTCAGACAAACACAACATCAGCTCTGGTGTCCCACAAGGCTCGATCCTTGGTCCTCTGCTGTTCTCCTTATACATTTTGCCATTGGGTGAACTAATTTCCAATCACGGAGTCAATTTTCATTTCTATGCTGATGATACCCAGCTATATCTTTCTG
>NC_139701.1:1548980-1551480 GCF_964188405.1 Protomyctophum parallelum | reverse complement strand
AGCAACAGTTTGCTTTAAGTTGTTGAAGCTGTGCACACTGCACAGTCAACCTCCCCGGCCGGAGTAAATACATATACATAACTTCTAGCCTAAAATAAGTGTTATTGTTTTTGCGTGTGCAGCCCTATAGCTCTCTCCCTTTGTCACTCCATACAACTCTTACCACTGGAACTTTCACCACAAAAGCCAGCTGTCAACATTAATAAGAAAAAACAACCGTTTACCCTCTTTTCTCCACCAATTTAGCCATTTGCCAACCCCCTCCCCGGTCTGTACTGTGGTCCCTGTTGTTGTTCTGTGGAGGAGGGTGTAGACAACCACATGTCTCCCTCGTACACGGAGTCCACTCGACAGACAATTGCTTTCAAGAGGAGAGCCAATTGGCTCTCTCTTCCCCTATCCCCATCCCCGCTCAACAGGCCGACCAATAAGAGTCACTAGCGCAGCCAGCAACAAGGACATGATCCCCCGCTAACTACACATCTGCAAACACATCAGTTGTGTTCAAAGGAGCGGGAGACACCACACCACTGGCTGCAGGGAATGTAACCATGGTGGTGGAGACACCACATGGTGGTGGAGACACCACACCACTGGCTGCAGGGAATGTAACCATGGTGGTGGGCGAGTGTTTTACGCTCTGCGCCCAATTCTATTCACACATCTCAGGGATGCAACTGTTAATTGAATTAATCGATTTAACGGATTGTAAAACACGATCGGTCATTTTGTAATGTAATGTTTGTAATTTGTAAAATAATTTCTTTAGAATAATCGTTAATCAATAGTTGCAGCCCCTATATTAGCCTGGAAACCAGACAAATCATTTTTTGGAACAGAAATCCCATTGGTCTGGCACTCCTCTTTCTGTGTTCCGCTTTTTATTTGTTTATCCAGAGGTTGTTCCTCTCACTTTAGCCCTCGTCAGAATGCTGTCACCACCATGCAGCAGGTGAATGCCTCTTTCACGCAAGAAATTGCAGGCTTTGATACTTTTAGAGCGGGATGTTCTATCTTGAAGGCAGTCATTTGAAGTTGAGCTCTCGCCTGTCACCTTCTGTGGAGAATTGTGGCTTTTTAATGATGATCCACGGCATATTATACAGAGAGACGGATATTATTATGTAATCATTGAATACTGTTCAGTGGCTAGACCTCGCTGTACTGGAGTCACATTATGTTGTCAAGAGAAGTCATGGAGGCATAAATAGACAAACACATGCATGAATGAGAAACACGTGCCGCACGCACACACACACACACACACACACACACACACACACACACACACACACACACACACACACACAGTCAGATAATACTGTGCCCACACATTGGACAAACTCATCGTAAAGAATCTGTTTCATTGGTTGGCCATATGCCAGAACCCACATGACATAATGTGTTCTAAAAATGCCCATGTTCTACCGAAGGGAATTAATCAAATTAACTGGAATGAATTGGTCTGGTTTGTTTTTATGGAACTGATTAACACAGGCATATAGGCACACACGCATGCATGTGTGCACGCTCACACACACACACACACACACACACACACACACACACACACACACACACACACACACACACACACACGCACGCTCTTCTGCTGATGGCTGATGTGTGGGTGTCAAGTGTCAACCGCTGAGCTCATCAGTAACGTCACTGCTTCTCAACGTAACAAAGTAACAAAAGTAACAAAAAAGATTGCAGAAGAAAATAACGGACCAAAAGGGTGTAGGCTGAAGCTGGAAGCGTATTTTTGCCTAACCCGATTGCATACAGGAAAAAGATTACAAAGTCAATCAGCAGTACAGTTTGTTTGACCCAGTTTGATTGTCACTCATCATCAATTCAGAGTTACCATTTGGACCCCCTGGTGTCCCCCCCGGCCCAGTCGTTACGCGAGAACAACCAGCTGCTTCTTCTCACGTAACGATTGGACTTTTAGATCACTGCAGCGATCTCTAAACTATCAACAAGCTCACTGCTGATCTCTAAACTATCAACAAGCTCACTGCTGATCTCTAAACTATCAACAAGCTAACTGCTGATCTCTAAACTATCAACAAGCTAACTGCTGATCTCTAAACTATCAACAAGCTCACTGCTGATCTCTAAACTATCAACAAGCTCACTGCTGATCTCTAAACTATCAACAAGCTAACTGCTGATCTCTAAACTATCAACAAGCTAACTGCTGATCTCTAAACTATCAACAAGCTAACTGCTGTGTTTTCCTGTGTTGTTGTTGTTGTCGCTGTGCTGCTGCTACAGTCTCCAACCAAGTGGTACATGAAGCTGGTTCCTGTAAGTCAGCTAGCCAACGCTACGCTATTCTGTTTCTGCCATCTGTCCATCGTATCCATGGTGACCATATCCTCATCTGTCCATCGTATCCATGGTGACCATATCCTCATCTGTCCATCGTATCCATGGTGACCATATCCTCATCTGTCCATCGTATCCATGGTGACCATATCCTCATCTGTCCATC
>NC_139701.1:1481362-1543780 GCF_964188405.1 Protomyctophum parallelum | reverse complement strand
CGTGGTCCTCCTCTGCTCACACAGACGTGTGCCTGAAGGAGAACATGTCCCTGGGGTTTGGGTTAATAACCGTGGTCCTTCTCTGCTCACGCAGACGTGTGCCTGAAGGAGAACATGTCCCTGGGGTTTGGGTTAATAACCGTGGTCCTTCTCTGCTCACGCAGACGTGTGCCTGAAGGAGAACATGTCCCTGGGGTTTGGGTTAATAACCGTGGTCCTCCTCTGCTCACGCAGACGTGTGCCTGAAGGAGAACATGTCCCTGGGGTTTGGGTTAATAACCGTGGTCCTCCTCTGCTCACGCAGACGTGTGCCTGAAGGAGAACATGTCCCTGGGGTTTGGGTTAATAACCGTGGTCCTTCTCTGCTCACGCAGACGTGTGCCTGAAGGAGAACATGTCCCTGGGGTTTGGGTTAATAACCGTGGTCCTCCTCTGCTCACGCAGACGTGTGCCTGAAGGAGAACATGTCCCTGGGGTTTGGGTTAATAACCGTGGTCCTCCTCTGCTCACGCAGACGTGTGCCTGAAGGAGAACATGTCCTTGGGGTTTGGGTTAATAACCGTGGTCCTCCTCTGCTCACGCAGACGTGTGCCTGAAGGAGAACATGTCCCTGGGGTTTGGGTTAATAACGTGGTCCTTCTCTCACCCGTCCCATGCAGACGTGTGCCTGAAGGAGAACATGTCCCTGGGGTTTGGGTTAATAACCGTGGTCCTCCTCTGCTCACGCAGACGTGTGTCTGAAGGAGAACATGTCCCTGGGGTTTGGGTTAATAACCGTGGTCCTCCTCTGCTCACACAGACGTGTGCCTGAAGGAGAACATGTCCCTGGGGTTTGGGTTAATAACCGTGGTCCTCCTCTGCTCACGCAGACGTGTGCCTGAAGGAGAACATGTCCCTGGGGTTTGGGTTAATAACCGTGGTCCTCCTCTCACCCGTCCCATGCAGACGTGTGTCTGAAGGAGAACATGTCCCTGGGGTTTGGGTTAATAACCGTGGTCCTCCTCTGCTCACACAGACGTGTGCCTGAAGGAGAACATGTCCCTGGGGTTTGGGTTAATAACCGTGGTCCTTCTCTCACCCGTCCCATGCAGACGTGTGCCTGAAGGAGAACATGTCCTTGGGGGAGCGCCTGTACAACCTGCAGCTGATCCAGGCCTTCTGTAAGGACAACCTGAACGCCTGCTGCCACTTCACCCTGGAGGACATGCTGTACGGCTCCTCCACTGTCAAGGTATGACCATAACTTTCATCACAGATAGTGAAATTGACATTTAACCCATTCTGACCTGAGATCAGATTCATACAAGGTTTCCACTGGACACACACTGGTCTGATTAACCCATTCTGACCTGAGATCAGATTCTAAAAATGTCAGTCGTTCTTCGATTAAAAAAATAAATAGCAGACCTACAAGCTCGTATCGCGCCACTCGGTGGCGCGATATGAGCTTGTAGATCTGCTATTTTTCAATAGCTAAAGCACGACATGATGCCAACACCAAAATGGGTGCCCGTTCAGAATGGGTTAATTCAACTGAGGAAAACTCAGAACTCAAAATTAAGTTAAAAAAGACATGTCTCACTCTCTACGAGCTGTGTGCCCTAAATAAACATTAAAAGTCCATAGACTTGGCTGGCCTATGACATAATTTCGGAAAGCTGTGCGTTGGAGCGCCCCTCAAAAAAAAGAAAGAGAACTTTTTGGGGTGCATGTTTGTGTGCTGTTTTGTGTTTGACTGTATGTCATGACTGAGTCATTTTACAACAGGGGAAATGGCTCATTCTCGTTCATACAGATATGGTGTGTTCTATTTCTGTGATTGTGCTTTCAATTGTGCACTTCAGCGTGCTTTACTTGTTTGGTAGTGTGCAGCAAATTGCTTAGTTGTGTGTACTCAATGAATGGTATGTGTGTGTCATTTGAAAATGTGGTTGTGTGTACAAAATGAAAGCACAAGTTTGCATTTTGTGAACGGTTGAGGGATTTGATGGAAAAGTGTCAGCTTGCGAATGGAGTGTCAGGGTTTATTGTTTTGAGAAACGTGTGTTACTGTTAACTGTTAATAGTGGAAAAACTGTAAGATTATGGTCTGTTGGAAAGTTAGTTAGCTAGCCATAAGGATGTTCTCCAAAGTTAGTTAGCTAGCCATAAGGATGTTCTCCAACGTTTGTGAATTAACTACATTTTGGCTCGGAAACTTTCAGACTGGAACAATTCATATTTAATGAAAGGGCATGAAAACATGTCAGATGGCGCAGCCAAATACATCAATTTGGGGGACCTTGACTTGAAAAGAGTTGAGAACCACTTCTTTATTAGACTCTCTCTCTGTCTCTCTGTCTCTCTTTCTCTCCTTGTTGCTATTCTTCTGTCTCACAGGCATGCTTCTCTCTCTCTCTCTCTCTCTCTCTCTCTCTCTCTCTCTCTCTCTCTCTCTCTCTCTCTCTGACTCTCTCTCTCTGACTCATATTTAATGAAAGGGCATGAAAACATGTCAGATGGCGCAGCCAAATACATCAATTTGGGGGACCTTGACTTGAAAAGAGTTGAGAACCACTTCTTTATTAGACTCTCTCTCTGTCTCTCTGTCTCTCTTTCTCTCCTTGTTGCTATTCTTCTGTCTCACAGGCATGCTTCTCTCTCTCTCTCTCTCTCTCTCTCTCTCTCTCTCTCTCTCTCTCTCTCTCTCTCTCTCTCTGACTCTCTCTCTCTGACTCTCTCTCTCTCTCTCTCTCTCTCTCTCTCTCTCTCTCTCTCTGACTCTCTCTCTGTCTCTCTTTCTCTCCTTGTTGCTATTCTTCTGTCTCACAGGCATGCTCTCTCTCTCTCTCTCTCTCTCTCTCTCTCTCTCTCTCTCTCTCTCTCTCTCTGACTCGCTCCCCAATCATGTCATTGTTACATAAAGGGATTGTGACACAAAACGTTTTTTTGTAATTGGTCCTAATTGTTTTAGGTTCCCTGAGCTGAGTGAGCTCAATTGCACACAAAAAAACCCCTGAACATTTAACATTCAGTAGATTTTCTGTGGCCTGGGGTTTTCTGGCTTTCTGGGTTAAGTTGTGTTTTGAAACTTACCCAAGTAAAAAAAAATTGAGTACTTGTTCTACCACTGATACATATTGTGAGCCCAGTACATGTTGAGGTCCAGATGGCGGTGCTGCTGATGAAACTGTCAGTGCCATGGAAACTGAATCCCATCATTGCCATGGAAACCATTCTAAATGCATTCTGTGGCCTATTTTCATTCCTCCGGTGTATGTATGTAGGTCACATGAGTTCACTATGATATACACTGTGTGACGTCACCGCTACTTATCGTTGCTCTAGGAGGCTGAGAACATTTAGCATGAGTTTACCTGTCATTAGACACTAATAAGGGCCTTTCTCGGCCCCACCCTTCTCCAATTGTTACTTGCGCAAGCAGAGTGCGCAAGTAATATTTTCGCCCTGTCTCCTTCGTCGTGACAGCTGTTCCGCCATTCGAGGCTTACGCAGATTTTTTTTTTTTTTTCAACACATATAAATGATTTATTTGTCTCTGAAAAACTAAAAAGGGATCCATCTACAACGATAAAACAGTATTTCTTATATAGATAGAAACTTGAATCATACTTAATAATACTAGATGTTTATATGTATAAAGTAGGTAGCAAATAGTTACATCTAAACATTAATCATTTCAAACGTTCCTTCACAGAGATACTGAGATTTGACATTTTACAGCGGTCGAAAGGACTTGCGCGCTCTGCTTGCGCACTAGTTGGCCATTTATGGCCTACTAGTGTGCAACAAGCAAGTATGCACTCGACAGAGTGCAGTTCTAGTTTATATTGTGTTTAAGATCCAAGATGGCCGCGGCACCAGGAGGGGGTGGGGCGGTGGTGAGCATGGTGGGGTCAACATATGCCCTCACTGGGCTGCGTTCACACATTCAAGACACCTGTCTTGTGTCTGTCTTGTGTCTGTGTTTAATGGCCACTCCAATGCATTTCCAATGGAAGCCCATATGGTTTGACCAAACATCTTGTTTGATGGGGGGGAGGGCAGAACACATCCATCCAAGCTGTGTTCAGACACAAGTCAGGTGTCAGACACAAGGCAAGTGTTTTGAATGCAGCCCAGTAAGGGCATATGTAGACCCCGCCCGCTCACCTCCGCCCCACCCCCTCCTGGTGGGGCAGAGGTATAAACAATGGGAGAGGGGTGGGGCTGAGGACGGCCCTTATATTGGTATAATATTCTTGTATGAAGTGTAGATGTCAGTGGATGTGAGCATGCGTGTGCGTGTGTATAGTCAATAACATAATTCGCACAGAGCAGAGTGGCATCCGATGCCGGATCCAGTTGGTAGAGTAGTTTGTTTTTGCTTTGTGTGGATTTCCTGAGATACATACGGTAACACAACACGACAAGACTGTGTGAGCCACAGTAGAGCCACACCATAACCACAGTCTCATGTGTTTGGTAGATCCTTCCACAGCCTCAGTGCGCTGACCCCAAACACACCCAGAAGTCTCACAGCCTCAGTGTGCTGATCCCAAACACACCCAGGAGTCTCACAGCCTCAGTGCGCTGACCCCAAACACACCCAGAAGTCTCACAGCCTCAGTGCGCTGACCCCAAACACACCCAGGAGTCTCACAGCCTCAGTGCGCTGACCCCAAACACACCCAGAAGTCTCACAGCCTCAGTGTGCTGACCCCAAACACACCCAGAAGTCTCACAGCCTCAGTGCGCTGACCCCAAACACACCCAGAAGTCTCACAGCCTCAGTGCGCTGACCCCAAACACACCCAGAAGTCTCACAGCCTCAGTGCGCTGACCCCAAACACACCCAGAAGTCTCACAGCCTCAGTGCGCTGACCCCAAACACACCCAGAAGTCTCACAGCCTCAGTGCGCTGACCCCAAACACACCCAGAAGTCTCACAGCCTCAGTGCGCTGACCCCAAACACACCCAGAAGTCTCACAGCCTCAGTGCGCTGACCCCAAACACACCCAGAAGTCTCACAGCCTCAGTGCGCTGACCCCAAACACACCCAGAAGTCTCCTGAGGACCCGAGGGAGGACTTGAGCGACCTACTGTAGGGGCAGAGAGAGAGAGACAACAATTACAATTTACAATTCAGGCATTTAGCAGACGATTTACATTAAGCAAGAACAAAGCAGACTAGAGCAAAGAAGACACTGTACCGTACGTCATGTACCCACGTATTGCCATCACAAAAAAAAAAAAAAAAAAATATATATATATATATATATATATAATACATATCACATCTTTCAAAGGATCCTGAGCCTGTGCTGGTTGTAATGTTTTAATTTTTTCTTAATTTTTTTTCTTTTCTTTCCTTTTTTTTTATATCTGCGATATAACCTCAATATTTCTCAGCAATATGTTCAGCTGTTGTACAATTGACTGACACTAATCTGAACAGAATGAGATGACGGCAGTCTCGGATCATTTTCTGCACTAGATTGTTAACAATGTATTTCTTTTTTTTAAGGATTTTTGGATTATTCCTTCGCTGTTCAAGCCACCCTGATGTGTCTGACTGCAGAAACATGGGTGGAATGAATCATGAAGGAGTAGAAAATAAGTGTACAGCTAGGCTTTAGTATTTACTTTATTTATTTTAATGGTATGCCCATGGGAGTGTGATAATGTTTTTGCAGAAAAGCTGATTTTACTGCATTTTATTTTTGCTTTATAACTTACCACTTACCTATCACATAAATAATGTAGCTAGTACTAGCTACTGTATATTGAAGATGGTTCTAATATCTGGGACTTTATTGATTTGAATAGTGTGTGTGTGTGTGTGTGTGTGTGTGTGTGTGTGTGTGTGTGTGTGTGTGTGTGTGTGTGTGTGTGTGTGTGTGTGTGTGTGTGTGTGTGTGTGTGTGTGTGTGTGTGTGTGTGTGTGTGTGTGTGCGTGAGTGAGTGAGTGAGTGAGTGAGAGACACCACCCCATCCCATCCCTACCACCTCACCATATTGTCCAAAGCACGCATTCAGAAGGTTTTCCAATGATATCTTTGCCAAGCATATTTTAGCTCATACTCATGTTGAGATATGATGATGGTTGAACTCCCTCAGCAGTGAGATATGATGATGGTTGAACTCCCTCAGCAGTGAGATATGATGATGGTTGAACTCCCTCAGCAGTGAGATATGATGATGGTTGAACTCCCTCAGCAGTGAGATATGATGATGGTTGAACTCCCTCAGCAGTGAGATATGATGATGGTTGAACTCCCTCAGCAGTGCAGTGCTCTGGTTGAACTCCCTCTGCAGTGCAGTGCTCTGGTAGATGGTTGAACTCCCTCTGCAGTGCAGTGCTCTGGTAGATGGCTGAACTCCCTCAGCAGTGCAGTGCTCTGGTTGATGGTTGAACTCCCTCAGCAGTGCAGTGCTCTGGTTGATGGTTGAACTCCCTCAGCAGTGCAGTGCTCTGGTTGATGGTTGAACTCCCTCAGCAGTGCAGTGCTCTGGTTGATGGTTGAACTCCCTCAGCAGTGCAGTGCTCTGGTTGATGGTTGAACTCCCTCAGCAGTGCAGTGCTCTGGTAGATGGTTGAACTCCCTCAGTGCAGTGCTCTGGTAGATGGTTGAACTCCCTCAGCAGTGCAGTGCTCTGGTTGATGGTTGAACTCCCTCAGTGCAGTGCTCTGGTTGATGGTTGAACTCCCTCAGCAGTGCAGTGCTCTGGTTGGTGGTTGAACTCCCTCAGCAGTGCAGTGCTCTGGTTGATGGTTGAACTCCCTCAGTGCAGTGCTCTGGTTGATGGTTGAACTCCCTCAGTGCAGTGCTCTGGTTGATGGTTGAACTCCCTCAGCAGTGCAGTGCTCTGGTTGGTGGTTGAACTCCCTCAGTGCAGTGCTCTGGTTGATGGTTGAACTCCCTCAGTGCAGTGCTCTGGTTGATGGTTGAACTCCCTCAGTGCAGTGCTCTGGTTGATGGTTGAACTCCCTCAGCAGTGCAGTGCTCTGGTTGATGGTTGAACTCCCTCAGTGCAGTGCTCTGGTTGATGGTTGAACTCCCTCAGTGCAGTGCTCTGGTAGATGGTTGAACTCCCTCAGCAGTGCAGTGCTCTGGTTGATGGTTGAACTCCCTCAGCAGTGCAGTGCTCTGGTTGATGGTTGAACTCCCTCAGCAGTGCAGTGCTCTGGTTGATGGTTGAACTCCCTCAGTGCAGTGCAGTGCTCTGGTAGATGGTTGAACTCCCTCAGTGCAGTGCTCTGGTTGATGGTTGAACTCCCTCAGCAGTGCAGTGCTCTGGTTGATGGTTGAACTCCCTCAGCAGTGCAGTGCTCTGGTTGATGGTTGAACTCCCTCAGTGCAGTGCAGTGCTCTGGTTGATGGTTGAACTCCCTCAGTGCAGTGCTCTGGTAGATGGCTGAACTCCCTCAGCAGTGCAGTGCTCTGGTTGATGGTTGAACTCCCTCAGTGCAGTGCTCTGGTTGATGGTTGAACTCCCTCAGCAGTGCAGTGCTCTGGTTGATGGTTGAACTCCCTCAGCAGTGCAGTGCTCTGGTAGATGGTTGAACTCCCTCAGCAGTGCAGTGCTCTGGTTGATGGTTGAACTCCCTCAGTGCAGTGCTCTGGTTGATGGTTGAACTCCCTCAGTGCAGTGCTCTGGTTTATGGTTGAACTCCCTCAGCAGTGCAGTGCTCTGGTAGATGGTTGAACTCCCTCAGCAGTGCAGTGCTCTGGTTGATGGTTGAACTCCCTCAGTGCAGTGCTCTGGTAGATGGTTGAACTCCCTCAGCAGTGCAGTGCTCTGGTTGATGGTTGAACTCCCTCAGTGCAGTGCTCTGGTTGATGGTTGAACTCCCTCAGCAGTGCAGTGCTCTGGTAGATGGTTGAACTCCCTCAGCAGTGCAGTGCTCTGGTTGATGGTTGAACTCCCTCAGTGCAGTGCTCTGGTTGATGGTTGAACTCCCTCAGCAGTGCAGTGCTCTGGTTGATGGTTGAACTCCCTCAGCAGTGCAGTGCTCTGGTAGATGGTTGAACTCCCTCAGCAGTGCAGTGCTCTGGTTGATGGTTGAACTCCCTCAGCAGTGCAGTGCTCTGGTAGATGGTTGAACTCCCTCAGCAGTGCAGTGCTCTGGTTGATGGTTGAACTCCCTCAGCAGTGCAGTGCTCTGGCTGATGGTTGAACTCCCTCAGCAGTGCAGTGCTCTGGTTGATGGTTGAACTCCCTCAGCAGTGCAGTGCTCTGGTTGATGGTTGAACTCCCTCAGTGCAGTGCTCTGGTAGATGGTTGAACTCCCTCAGCAGTGCAGTGCTCTGGTAGATGGCTGAACTCCCTCAGCAGTGCAGTGCTCTGGTAGATGGTTGAACTCCCTCAGTGCAGTGCTCTGGTTGGTGGTTGAACTCCCTCAGTGCAGTGCTCTGGTTGATGGTTGAACTCCCTCAGTGCAGTGCTCTGGTTGATGGTTGAACTCCCTCAGTGCAGTGCTCTGGTTGATGGTTGAACTCCCTCAGTGCAGTGCTCTGGTTGATGGTTGAACTCCCTCAGCAGTGCAGTGCTCTGGTTGGTGGTTGAACTCCCTCAGTGCAGTGCTCTGGTTGATGGTTGAACTCCCTCAGTGCAGTGCTCTGGTTGATGGTTGAACTCCCTCAGCAGTGCAGTGCTCTGGTTTATGGTTGAACTCCCTCATCAGTGCAGTGCTCTGGTTGATGGTTGAACTCCCTCAGTGCAGTGCTCTGGTTGATGGTTGAACTCCCTCAGCAGTGCAGTGCTCTGGTTGATGGTTGAACTCCCTCAGTGCAGTGCTCTGGTTGGTGGTTGAACTCCCTCAGTGCAGTGCTCTGGTTGGTGGTTGAACTCCCTCAGTGCAGTGCTCTGGTTGATGGTTGAACTCCCTCAGTGCAGTGCTCTGGTTGATGGTTGAACTCCCTCAGCAGTGCAGTGCTCTGGTTGATGGTTGAACTCCCTCAGCAGTGCAGTGCTCTGGTTGATGGTTGAACTCCCTCAGCAGTGCAGTGCTCTGGTAGATGGTTGAACTCCCTCAGCAGTGCAGTGCTCTGGTTGATGGTTGAACTCCCTCATCAGTGCAGTGCTCTGGTAGATGGTTGAACTCCCTCAGTGCAGTGCTCTGGTTGATGGTTGAACTCCCTCAGCAGTGCAGTGCTCTGGTTGATGGTTGAACTCCCTCAGTGCAGTGCTCTGGTTGATGGTTGAACTCCCTCAGTGCAGTGCTCTGGTTGATGGTTGAACTCCCTCAGTGCAGTGCTCTGGTAGATGGTTGAACTCCCTCAGTGCAGTGCTCTGGTAGATGGTTGAACTCCCTCAGCAGTGCAGTGCTCTGGTTGATGGTTGAACTCCCTCAGCAGTGCAGTGCTCTGGCCAGAGGGTTGTAAGCCAAAGAACAATCCTGAGCTGGTGGCATTCTGTGACCTTGACCTAGATTTCAGACAGACAGACAGGCAGGGAAGGAGACAGGCTGATTGGAGTACCCTGGCTAACGGCACCCCGTGACCCATCATGCTAATGGAGACCTTATTTATAGTCGAGATTAGGTTGATTGGGTCTGGGAGGGGGGGGGGATACTGTAGAGAGAGAGAGAGAGAGAGAGAGAGAGAGAGAGAGAGGAGATGGAACGAGAGATGGGTGGAGTCGAGTGTGTAGAAAAATAAATGAAAAGGAAGGAAGGAGGATGTGGGAGGGAGGGAGAAAATGACATGATTGAAACGGGTGAAGAGCAGAGGTGAGAAGAGACCGTGGCTCAGCGGTCCAGGCACCCTGGCTGGTAATCCAGTCTGGCAGTGTGCCGCGGGTTCGACTCACGATCCCGACGGCCTTTACTGCATGTCACCCCCCCCCCCCCCCCCATCTCTCTCTCCATTTCCTGTCAGCCTACTGTCTGTCCCTCCATAAAGAAATATAAAATAAAGGCGAACACCACAAAAAAACAAAGAGGTGAGAAGAGACCTAACGGGGAGGACAGAGAGAGAGAGAGAGAGAGAGAGAGAGAGAGAGAGAGAGAGGAAGAAAGAACGGAATAGAGAGAGAGGGGGGGGGGGCAGAGAGAGAGAGCAAGAGATTTCTAGGGAGCTGCAGAAAAACAAAGCCAGCATCCTTTGGGAGCTTAATTAGTAACATCTTAACATGTTTACACACGCTTTGCACGCACACACACGCATGCACGCACCTACTGCCAGGTGCCATGTGACATTTGAAGAAACCCAATCTTCATTTAGTGTCGCTGTCGGGCAGAAACCTGTGCTGTGTCTCAACATTACAGCGTTGTATGTTCTTTCGCCATTTAACGGTAACGCCCTATACTCCATCATACGAGAGTGTCAAGCTAAATGAGTGATCATGCATCATGCATGTGTTCATCTGTGAATTCACATGAAGGAGCCGCCATGCTGCCGTGATAAAACGAACCTCCGCTGTTTGTGATTACTTTCCCACGAGCCCCCGTTTCATAGAGAGGCCATACATTAACCCTGAGCATCCTGTCCTGATGGATACTGTGTTAGTAAATCATGTCAACCCTCTCTCTCTCGCTCTCGCTCTCTCTCCCCATATTTAATGACTTCACTGCAGATCTAAATTACCATCTGTGGGTCCAATACTCTGGTAAAAAAAAAAAAATCTCTAGTGTTTAGCTTTCGCCAGCTTTTTTTTTTTTTCTATCTTTTTTTTTTCTTTCCTTTTTCACCAGGAGGTTTGTACCGCAGCGTGTGAAATGGCACGCTGGGAGTTTACCCCGAGGAAAGCAATTAACACACTTTAGTCTCATCAGAGGGCTTCAATATCTGGCTCTCGTTTGCACTTTCATTTACAACCTGACTCTCAGATATCAGCTATTGGTTTGGTTCCAACGCATATCTAACGCTTGGAAAAGGCTCACGTTGCTAAATTAATGTTTGACTAAATGTAAGAGCTGTGTTGCAGTTTAAATGTAGAAATTGTGTTCTTCAGATTATACAGTCTGTCTGTCTGTCTGTCTGTCTGTCTGTCTGTTCTAGCGTGTCCATTCCGTGTGCGAGAAAGACAGAGGGCTTAAGCTCACATGTGTGCGTGTGCCTGGCTGTGTGTGTGCTTGTGTATGTACGTAAGCATGCACGCACGTGCACATGTATGTACTGTGTATGTGTGTCTGTCTGTGTGCATGTGCGTGTGCTGTGTCCCCTACAGCCCTGGTGGGCGCCGGGCGGTACATGCTGAGAGGATTAGAGCTGTATTCACATAAACACCAATCTGCACTCTGGGAATTGGACACATTACACACACACACACTCTGAAAACCCCAACAGACCTGGCAACGTAACAGACCTGGCAACCCGTCAGTAGAAATGCCAGTCAACATGGAGACACGCGTTGTGAGCTTGTAGAAGATCATCATATTTTTTGGATTGAGGGTTAGGGTTAAAATGGTGGATACATATATATAAGGGCATTAATCAAAATTATCCAATCAATTCAAATGTTCATGTACTATAGTAATTCAAGCGTGCGTGTGTGTGTGTGTATGTGTGTGTGTGTGTGTGTGTGTGTGTGTGTGTGTGTGTGTGTGTGTGTGTGTGTGTGTGTGTGTGTGTGTGTGTGTGTGTGTGTGTGCGTGTCTGTGAGAGAAAGAGAGAGAAAGAGCACAATCATGGAGTTTATGCAAATACAACGTGCGAGCATGCACGTGTGTTCGCCTACGTGCGTGGGGACTGTGTATGTAGGTGAGCGTTCGGGCGGTGTTAGAGATAACACCACCCACCCTAATGGTATACGTCAGTAAGGTGGGCAGACAGACAGATGGAGGAGAGAGAGAGAGAGAGAGAGACAGGCTGGGTTGCTGCCACCACACCATCTGGGCTTTTGAGGGAGGACAAGAGAGACCACTCTCTCTCTTTCGATCTTCTTCTCTTTCTGTCTCTCTCTCTCTCTCTCTCTCTCTCTCTCTCTCTCTCTCTCTCTCTCTCTCTCTCTCTCCCTCTCTCTCTCTGTCTCTCTCTCTCTCTCTCTCTTCCTCTCTCTCTCTCTCTCTCTCTCTCTCTCTCTCTCTCTCTCTCTCTTCCTCCTCTCTCTCTCTCTCTGTCTCTCTCCTCTCTCTCTCTCTCTCTCTGTCCTCTCTCTCTCTCTCTCTCTCTCCTCTCCTCTCTCTTCCTCTCTCTCTGTCCATCCCGGACCAGAGAGAATGCCTGCTGCTCTGACCACAGCCGAGAGGTAACTAGCAACGCACATGCTCTCATTCTTCTACAAAGGAAACAATGTTTTATAGACTTATGCTCTTCCTCGTTTCAATTAATTTAGTTGAATGTTATCTTGATTCTGCTGTTGCTGTTGATCACACATTATGCCGGCAGCAGCATAGGCTGCTAGACGATTTGTTGTTGATAGAAGTGCTTGGTTTGTATTTAAGGCTATAACATGTGGTCATAAATCTTACATTCTCTGCCCTAAATGGTCAGGTGAGCGTGTGTGTGTGTGTGTGTGTGTGTGGGGTGGGGGGAGGGGGAGAGCAGACACTAAATTATCTGAAGGAAATATAAAATGTGTGTATAGTGATGCGTAACACATGCACATGTCTCGGTGGCTTGCATCATATACCTAACCTGGTTAAATCCTTCAGAATGCGGCAGCATCAGGACCAGCCCTCATAGGGTGGTGCCACTCCTGTCTGGTGTCCTGTTCAGGGCTGAAGGAGAGAGGGAGGGAGGGAGGGGGAGAGGGATGGATGGAGTTATTGCTGATGGAGGTGAATCATTGACTGTATTTCAGCTGATGGTGCAGGGAACCATGTCTTTGTCTGGAGACTGTAAAACCGAAAGGGGGCTCGTCCCACTCAAGGTCATTTTATCCATGTGGCACCCGTGTGTATTTATGGGTGTGTTGGTGGCTGCTGGGTGCGTGCGTGCATGTGTGCGTGTGTGTGTGTGTGTGTGCATGCGTGTGTGTGAAATTGTGAATGCCTGAGCACCGGGCGAGGGTTCATTGCAACAAAAGGAGAGTGTTCAAGCATGCTGGCTGCACTCTTGGCGTTGGTGACACACATTACTGGGTCACGTTTTGAACGAGGACAGACGAGTGTGTTGGATCCCAGAGAAGGGTTATTCCTTGGTCAGTGTTTTTTTTTCTTCTTATTTTCTCTCTCTGATATTGTATGCCAGAATGATAGTTAATATGCTAAAACTGTATGTTAAGGTCTGGTTTATTATTAATTATGAGCACATTTAAAATACATTTCAATGTGCTTATAAGGCATTATAACACTTGGATGTTTAAAATGATTGGATGCATAACACCTCATAGTAAAGACACATGCATTGTGACCAGCACTTATGATACCTCATACAACGTTGCCATACGTGATTATAAACATGCATAACGAGTGCTATAATGTCTTCTAAGCTAATTATAAATAATGCATTATTAATGTGCTTATCATGCAGTATAGACCCAACCTTAGTAACCAGTCCAGTGTGACCCCGTTAATATTTTCCTGAATGAAGGTCAGATGTGAACATGCACACAAAGCAGTGCTTTTCTCAGGGGTAACGTCATTATCCATACAAGGATAGAAGCGTCCTGGCGCACAATCGAAGTCGTTTAGACTAGAGTCTAAACGACTTTAGACCTTCGCAGCAATCAGTAGAGTGAACAACGGTGATGCGGTTTACCTCCAGGCAGGCTTTTTCAGCGGTCATCTATTCTCTATGTCATTGCATGTCATTTCTTCCTGTGGATCTAAGCAACATTAAACATTATGAAAGGAAATGGATGGGCAGAAACCTCTTATCTTGAACTGGTTGGAATAACTCATGGACTCCTCATGCATAGAAGGAAGCAAGAAGTCAGTCTGCTGCCCCCCCCCCCCCCAGGTTGGCAGAGGAAGTGTAGTGCATTAGATAATTGACACTGGTGAAAACATGGGTTGCAAAATCATGGGATAAAAATGTAAAGGGTAGAAACCTCTTATCTCCATATATTGTTTCCAAACTCTTTTTTTCCTTTGTAAATTAATGCCCCACTACTTGATCAAACTTTACTACAGCGTCACACAAAAGCCTCAAATGTAGCAGATCCACAAGCTTGAGAGGCGGCGCGAATTAGCGACGCCGTTTTTAATTTGTACTGCTACTTTTGAACTTTTGAATCCTGAAAAGTAACAGTTTTAGAGGTTTCCACCGGACCGACAGAGGCGATATGAGAGCAACGGAGGGGCTCTGAATCCCGTCCTCGTGTGGTGAAATAGCTTGTTGACCTGAGCTGTGTGCTGACCTGGTTTCAGGTCAGCGGATTGTCACACCCGTGATGAGTGGTGGACAATTAAGTACTCAACCCTAGTACTTGGATTGAGTATAGATACTCCTGGTTGAATATCACTCACATAGTCCTGGTCAAATGTTACTCATACTCTAGATACTCCTGGTCAAATAGTACTCACACTGTAGATACTCCTGGTCAAATAATACTCATACTCTAGATACTCCTGGTCAAAACTGTTACTTTTCAGGATTCAAATGAATAAATGGCAAACAATAGCTGATCTACAAGCTGTAGGGCTGAAGTGGTAAATGTATGTTTAGTTATAATAATCCAAATGTAAAAAGTAACTAGGTTTCAAATAAATTTAAAAAGTACAATATTTGCCTCATGAGATGTAGTGGAATACAAGCAAAACTATTGAAAATATGAAAGACTCGAGTAAAGTAAATTTACCTCAAAAGTGAGGTATGGTACTTGAGTAAATGGGCTTAGTTAATAGTTACTGTCCACGACTGGCGGTAATGCAAATCCCTCCGACATTTAATTCCAGGCTGGGTGGAGGGTCATCATCAGGCAGCCAATAAGAGGAGGCCGTTGAGTGACCTTCAGTCAGTGATTTATTTGCTCTCGCCGGAACAGTTGTGATTAATAATGCCACCGTTATTATGTGAAGCGGTAGATTAATCCAGCTAACGTGGTCATTCTAATTATTGGGACCAAAACACAGTGTCCTATAATGAAAAAGAACATGAAGGTGGTGGTTTCATTTTACACATTTTACACACAAAATTATTGTTACACATACAAGAAGTCTACACAATTCAATGTTTCCCTGTTATCTCTCCTAATGATACCAACATCAATACAGCCTGTTATCTCTCCTAATGGTACCAACATCAATACAGCCTGTTATCTCTCCTAATGGTACCAACATCAATACAGCCTGTTATCTCTCCTAATGGTACCAACATCAATACAGCCTGTTATCTCTCCTAATGGTACCAACATCAATACAGCCTGTTATCTCTCCTAATGGTACCAACATCAATACAGCCTGTTATCTCTCCTAATGGTACCAACATCAATACAGCCTGTTATCTCTCCTAATGGTACCAACATCAATACAGCCTGTTATCTCTCCTAATGGTACCAACATCAATACAGCCTGTTATCTCTCCTAATGGTACCAACATCAATACAGCCTGTTATCTCTCCTAATGGTACTAACATCAATACAGCCTGTTATCTCTCCTAATGGTACCAACATCAATACAGCCTGTTATCTCTCCTAATGGTACCAACATCAATACAGCCTGTTATCTCTCCTAATGGTACCAACATCAATACAGCCTGTTATCTCTCCTAATGGTACCAACATCAATACAGCCTGTTATCTCTCCTAATGGTACCAACATCAATACAGCCTGTTATCTCTCCTAATGGTACCAACATCAATACAGCCTGTTATCTCTCCTAATGGTACCAACATCAATACAGCCTGTTATCTCTCCTAATGGTACCAACATCAATACAGCCTGTTATCTCTCCTAATGGTACCAACATCAATACAGAATGGAATTCAATGTTTCCCTGTTATCTCTCCTAATGGTACCAACATCAATACAGAATGGAATTCAATGTTTCCCTGTTATCTCTCCTAATGGTACCAACATCAATACAGAATGGAATTCAATGTTTCCCTGTTATCTCTCCTAATGGTACCAACATCAATACAGAATGGAATTCAATGTTTCCCTGTTATCTCTCCTAATGGTACCAACATCAATACAGAATGGAATTCAATGTTTCCCTGTTATCTCTCCTAATGGTACCAACATCAATACAGAATGGAATTCAATGTTTCCCTGTTATCTCTCCTAATGGTACCAACATCAATACAGAATGGAATTCAATGTTTCCCTGTTATCTCTCCTAATGGTACCAACATCAATACAGAATGGAATTCAATGTTTCCCTGTTATCTCTCCTAATGGTACCAACATCAATACAGAATGGAATTCAATGTTTCCCTGTTATCTCTCCTAATGGTACCAACATCAATACAGAATGGAATTAAATGTTTCCCTGTTATCTCTCCTAATGGTACCAACATCAATACAGAATGGAATTCAATGTTTCCCTGTTATCTCTCCTAATGGTACCAACATCAATACAGAATGGAATTCAATGTTTCCCTGTTATCTCTCCTAATGGTACCAACATCAATACAGAATGGAATTCAATGTTTCCCTGTTATCTCTCCTAATGGTACCAACATCAATACAGAATGGAATTCAATGTTTCCCTGTTATCTCTCCTAATGGTACCAACATCAATACAGAATGGAATTCAATGTTTCCCTGTTATCTCTCCTAATGGTACCAACATCAATACAGAATGGAATTCAATGTTTCCCTGTTATCTCTCCTAATGGTACCAACATCAATACAGAATGGAATTCAATGTTTCCCTGTTATCTCTCCTAATGGTACCAACATCAATACATAATGGAATTCAATGTTTCCCTGTTATCTCTCCTAATGGTACCAACATCAATACAGAATGGAATTCAATGTTTCCCTGTTATCTCTCCTAATGGTACCAACATCAATACAGAATGGAATTCAATGTTTCCCTGTTATCTCTCCTAATGGTACCAACATCAATACAGAATGGAATTCAATGTTTCCCTGTTATCTCTCCTAATGGTACCAACATCAATACAGAATGGAATTCAATGTTTCCCTGTTATCTCTCCTAATGGTACCAACATCAATACAGAATGGAATTGTGGACAAAATATTCGGCTAAATCCGTGGCTCAAATACCCAATATACTAGATAAAATGCCCCTGGGGGCACAGGTCTCCACCAGGGGCAGGTCAGGTTGTGGCCTCCTGGTGGCGCTATAACCTCGGGGCACAGGTCTCATCCAGGGCAGGTCAGGTTGTGGCCTCCTGGTGGCGCTATAACCTCGGGGCACAGGTCTCCACCAGGGGCAGGTCAGGTTGTGGCCTCCTGGTGGCGCTATAACCTCGGGGCACAGGTCTCCACCAGGGCAGGTCAGGTTGTGGCCTCCTGGTGGCGCTATAACCTCGGGGCACAGGTCTCCACCAGGGGCAGGTCAGGTTGTGGCCTCCTGTTATAATAGGTCAATGTGAAAAGGGTGCCATTTCTTCTTATGCCTTGGATGGCAATTGGATGATTTGATGCATTTTGTTCCAAAAACCTGTTGGTGGCGCTATAACAGGCCAATGTGAAAAGGGTGGGATATATTCCTCAGCCTAGTAGGAAAGTCAGTGAAAAATGTCACGTAAATTGCACGCTGCGTTCATGATTTGAGGCTTTTTGTTCCAAACGGGCCAATCCTGCAAACTGTGTAAGCCAATGTTAGCCAATTAGGATGAAATATGAAATATCGGACAGATCCGGCTTGAACAGATAATCTGGAGGAGTAATATAAAAAAATGTGTTTTTCAAAAGTCTGCCTCCTGGTGGCGCTATAACAGGCCGTTGTGGAAGATTTGTGTAAGAGGTTCATCGTTGGCATCCAGGGAGTGTGTGCAACATTTGGCATCGACCGGGTTAACGGTGCCGGAGATTAGCTGTACACAGACGGACGGACACACACAGACGGACACACACACACACACACACACAGATTAGCTGTACACAGACGGACTCACACACACAGACGGACACACACACACACACACACACACACACACACAGATTAGCTGTACACAGACGGACACACACACACACGGGCACACACACACACACAGATTAGCTGTACACAGACGGACGGACACACACACACGGGCACACACACACACACACACACACAGATTAGCTGTACACAGACGGACGGACACACACAGACGGACACACACACACACACACACACACACACACAGATTAGCTGTACACAGACGGACGGACACACACACACGGGCACACACATGCACGGACGGAGTGCAAAACATACTCTCCCCATGCCTTCGGCCTGGTGGAGACAATAATGGTTGATGATGTGAAAAGGGTTGAGAACCAGTGCTCTAGAGGTTACAGGAGTGGCCCAGATGTCCCCACTGAACTGTGAATTAATTGAACGCTCTCCCCTCCCTCAACCACCACCTTCCAAGTGCCCTTGTACTGACTGCTCTGTGGCCAACCATAAACAACGGAGTACTGCGTACTGGGCAGCTCCCAGGTGTGATTGTCTGGCACTGTGTGAAGCAGGGTACTTTCTGCTCTCAGCGAATCTACTGTGGACAAATGAAGGTTTAAAAACAAAACATAAAAGCTTGTCTTGTAAATTTGAAAAGCTTGGTCTATATAAGAAACGTATGGTTTACTGAAGCAACGTGTTGTACTTACTGAAATATAGAATAATGTACTTTACATCGACAATGTGGAAATGTTAAGGTCATGACTCATGACCTAGACAAATGGCCACATTTCATTATTTTTAGAGTGCTTTGGTAGTCTACTTAGTTAGTAGATTGTTAGTTTGATTATTACTGTACACTATATTCCATTTCTATTGCGACCTAGACACTTTACAAACTCCTGTTGATTGTACATGTAAATGCTATTGTATCGGAAGCCAACTGGTTCTTCTCTATGGACAAAGGTGAACATAATCTTGTACGAAACAAAATAATGAGAGACCGTGGCATGAGATTGGTCAATTATTTATAGACATGCTGCTGGCACACATGGGAGATGCCTTTAGCCATTTGTTTCACTCTAAGAGGTAACAGAGACACCTAGTGGGGGGATAGGTGCACTGCCTATGTGTACCTGCTTACTCCGTTGTTGATAAGGGCATCAGGGTTGTTAATGGGTTATTTGGGGTGGGGGGCACACGTGTGTGTTTGTGGTGGGGTTACGCTTGTGATTAGAGAGACAGTTTTTAATGACATTTTAAAAGTGGTTAAACAACATGGCAATAAACCCTAGACTGCTCATCTACAACATATGTTATATTCAGATGTGACATTACAACAACAGTGATGTTTATCTATCTTTTGTATTGCATTGAATTGATTATTTGATTTGTCTTGTTACTCTTTTCCCAGAATAACTACCTGGTCTTCATGGCTGAGCTGTTCTGGTGGTTTGAGGTGGTGAAGCCATCGTTTGTAAAACCAAGAATTCTGCACATCCAAGGCTCAGGTAAGGTTCACATGTTCAATTCTTCATAGTCATACTGTAGTCGTAGTAATAACAGAAGCAATGTTAATACTAGTTTTGGTAGTAGAAGTCATAGTAGGACTCGCACTGGTAGGGATAGTCTTAGCACATTTTCATTAATGCATTTATACAATCTAAGTACTAATTGTTATATTGTTGCTGTCAGGCAGAAACCTCATATCTACTTCACCATAAGAGTGTCACACAAAAGTAGTGAAAATAGCACATCTACAAGCTCCCAACGCGTTTGCGATGTGACATGTTGTGAGCTTTTATATCGGCCATTTTGACTATTTTAAGATGCTTTTAAAATAAACAAGGAATGGTTTTGAACATACAATTTTTTCCACCCAACAGCAACAATATCAGTAAATATCAGTGTAATATTGTTCTGGTGTATTCAGAACATACTCATGGGACTTCTGTGTTGATTGATCTCAGAGCCATCATCGTTGTTGAAGAGCTTGCCAGCAGTTCCCATCTCCAAGGTTGTCAAGAGGAGCTTCATGGAGAGATCTCCCAGTCCAGAGCGACCCAGGTAGGTGACGCAAGCTCATGTTCTCAGCTAAACCCAAGCCTTCAAAATGCTTCAAAGACTATACTACAGTACTTACACTGATTATCAACCCACCAGTAGAACAAATGGACCCTTATGGCTTGGTAACTCTGCGGTTGTACAAACGGAACCATGTACTCCTACCTACTCTGATAGTTTACGAATGGAACCTAATAGACCCGTAAGTGTCCATTTGAACACTATCAGAGTTAAATGAACTCTCCCACAGCCTGGGAAATTCAAAAGGTTGAGAATCACTTATTTACTATACTTTTAATTGTATAATACATTGTTGCATTTCCTCTCTCTCTCTCTCTCTCTCTCTCTCTAGTTTGCCCCTTCGACCCCCACCTCGGAACTCAGGTGAGATCCTTGCTGTTTTTGTTTATTTCATCCCCTATAAATTGCAGTACAGATCTTCTAATCCCCAATTTAGTCGTTGCCAGAAATTAACCGGAAAAGGAAATGCATTGGGCGTGTCACCTTCTGGCAACGCTGGGCTCACAGAGAGAACTGTGTTCCGTTGGGGAACCCGGCCAAGATGGAGGCACCCTGGAGGTTCTGTTGGGTTTCCAATGCAAATGTTAAATGTATTCATTCTGTTCTGAATCTAGGTGAAATCAAGAGATCAACATCTATGTCCTTTGTGGATGGCAACCTTGGAACCTGGCCCAAAGAGAAAAGGTTTGTGACTCTGTGTCCATATATCTCAGTATATCCGAGGTAGTGTGGTTGGTGCCCAGTGTAAAGTTGGTCAGATCGAGGTAGTGTGGTTGGTGCCCAGTGTAAAGTTGGTCAGATCGAGGTAGTGTGGTTGGTGCCCAGTGTAAAGTTGGTCAGATCGAGGTAGTGTGGTTGGTGCCCAGTGTAAAGTTGTTCAGATCGAGGTAGTGTGGTTGGTGCCCAGTGTAAAGTTGGTCAGATCGAGGTAGTGTGGTTGGTGCCCAGTGTAAAGTTGGTCAGATCGAGGTAGTGTGGTTGGTGCCCAGTGTAAAGTTGGACAGATCGAGGTAGTGTGGTTGGTGCCCAGTGTAAAGTTGGTCAGATCGAGGTAGTGTGGTTGGTGCCCAGTGTAAAGTTGGTCAGATCGAGGTAGTGTGGTTGGTGCCCAGTGTAAAGTGGGTCAGATCGAGGTAGTGTGGTTGGTGCCCAGTGTAAAGTTGTTCAGATCGAGGTAGTGTGGTTGGTGCCCAGTGTAAAGTTGGTCAGATCGAGGTAGTGTGGTTGGTGCCCAGTGTAAAGTTGGTCAGATCGAGGTAGTGTGGTTGGTGCCCAGTGTAAAGTTGGTCAGATCGAGGTAGTGTGGTTGGTGCCCAGTGTAAAGTTGGTCAGATCGAGGTAGTGTGGTTGGTGCCCAGTGTAAAGTTGGTCAGATCGAGGTAGTGTGGTTGGTGCCCAGTGTAAAGTTGGTCAGATCGAGGTAGTGTGGTTGGTGCCCAGTGTAAAGTTGGTCAGATGGAGGTAGTGTGGTTGGTGCCCAGTGTAAAGTTGGTCAGATCGAGGTAGTGTGGTTGGTGCCCAGTGTAAAGTTGGTCAGATCGAGGTAGTGTGGTTGGTGCCCAGTGTAAAGTTGGTCAGATCGAGGTAGTGTGGTTGGTGCCCAGTGTAAAGTTGGTCAGATCGAGGTAGTGTGGTTGGTGCCCAGTGTAAAGTTGGTCAGATCGAGGTAGTGTGGTTGGTGCCCAGTGTAAAGTTGGTCAGATCGAGGTAGTGTGGTTGGTGCCCAGTGTAAAGTTGGTCAGATCGGCCTATGTCAGGAACTGCCAATCTGATGCCCATACGAATAATTATGGAGATCTTGTTGTCCAAAACAACCAATGCGACCGATATGCCATATTTGCCCATATAGGGGCATACTGTATATTGAGGACAGCTGTTATCTCCGAGTGTGGGACAGATACAGATACCTCCATATATGGGCATAAAACAGATACAGTGAGATGGGTACAACGGGTTTACAGTAGGGTGGGGCTTGGATCGTTCCCGATGTACATTGTTCCCGTAGTCCTTCTATAAATGTCACTATTTTCTGCATGTGTGTCTTTTGCGTATCTGGAGAAGCTTCCAACTGATAGATTTCAAACTCGGCTAGAAACATATTTAAAGAGTATACAATAACAAATATTGTGGAAGAAATGTGCAAGAAACTTAATAAAAGACCATAAAAAGACAACACAAAACATACAGTACAGTAAAAAGAAAGTCTGAAAAAAGCGTGCCTTTTAAGAAGTGATTTAAAAATAGAATATTGAATTTGCTAGTATGATCATTCAGGTCATTCCGAAGTATATGTGTAGTCCTCTTCAGTTGTGATTATAAAGATCAGCATTTAACAGATGACTATAGAAGAGTTTCCTTGAGCAGGATCGTGAACGGCTACCTGCAGCCTCATTGTGCTTTTGAAAACTATCGCACCAAAATTAAACTGATTATATGTTCTGGTTTATTTCCCCAGATCCGGGCCTTATGGCGTTTCCTTCGACATCCCGTTTGACAAAGACGACTTGGCCTCGGCCCGCGGCATGGTCCGGTCTGCCAGCACCGACGACGGCTTGGGCTTCACCGTGCACCAAGTGATGCCACGCGGCATGAAGCGCAACCTGTCCTTCCAGCCGGTCAACGGCCGGAGCGTGGGCATCGAGGAGGAGGACGGCTGCCCGGACAGCCTGGCGGCGACCGAGACGCCGCCGCCGGACAGGGCCTACCACAACGGGCACGGGAACGTCCTCCTCGCCCCCACCACCACCACGCCATCCGTGGAGGAGGCGCTCCAGATCATCCACAGCCCTGCGGGCAGCCCCGGCAACGGCTTCTTCCTGCACAGCCAGTGCCGGGAGGCCGGCGTCGGAGCCGGCCCCGATCCGCTGTCGGAATCGGACTCCAAAGCGAGCACCACGGAGGTGGACACGGGCGTCCACCTGCGGACGGAGGACATGCTGGACGAGGACTCGTCGCTGAAGGACTGCTCTACGAACATGGAGCTGGACATGGACTCGCCCAGCCCCTGTCCCAGTGGCCTGGGGCAGTCACCGGGGGGGTCGGTGAAGATGACCAGCTTTGCCGAGCAGAAAATGAAGAAGCTCGTTCCTCCGCCGTCGGACTCGGGGCGGGGCAGCAGCAGCGGGGCTGGCAGCTCCCTCAAGACCACCCCGGAAGGCTCTGAGCTGGGGCTCCCGCTGTCTGTCTCCTGGGCCCCGACGCCCGAGCACAGTCCCGCGCACCAACAGGCCGCCGCGCCCGTCGCCGTCCGAACGCCACCCACCCCTGTGCAGCTTCCGCCGAATGACCCCGCCCAGGTCATGGCTACCGAGATGGTGCACCTGAGGATGCGGCTGGAGGAGAAACGGAAAGCCATCGAAGCGCAAAAGAAGAAGGTGGAGGCGGCGTTCACGAGGCACCGCCAGAAGATGGGCCGCTCGGCCTTCCTCACCGTGGTCAAGAGGAAGGGCGACGGGGCGTCCAGCGGGGCGGAGGAGGAGGGAGGGAAGGCCGTGGAGGAGGCTCCGGCGGGGAGTCCCAACGTCACCTTCCGACCAGGGCGGAGCAAGGCGGACACGCCCGACGGGGCGGAGCAAGGCAGCACCGGCTCCCGTTGGCTGAAATCGCCCGGAGCGACGGAGGAGGGCGGGCCGAGCGCCGGCCAGCAGACCGAGCTGGACCTCGCCGAGTACACACGCTCCATCGAGAAGCTCAACCACTCGCTGGCGTTCCTGCAGACGGAGATGCAGCGGCTGGCCCAGCAGCAGGAGGTCATCATGGCGATGCGGGAGAAGCAACAGCAGCAGGCGTGGGTCATCCCCACGACCGGCGCCAACCCTTCCGCGTTTGGCCGAGGCGCCAACGTCACGCGCTCCTCCGGACCCTCGTCCCCCGCCGACTCCCCTCGCACCGACCACCGCTCGCCGACCAACATCAAGCGCAAGTCGGCGTCCTTCCACTCGCGCACCCCTCGCACCCCTCGTCCCAACGAGCTCAAACTGACGCCCTATAACCGAGTCCTCACCGCGCCCCAGTCTGTGGACAGCATCCCCAGGCTACGCAGGTTCTCACCCAGCCAGCCCCTAAACGCCGCCTTCGTCTACATGGGGGAGAAACGTGCCGGCCCAGAGACCACAGCGCCTGCCGGAGACTCGCCACCGACCTCGCCTGTCAGAGACGCTCAAACGGACGATCAAGGCCAGTCCGAGACTGACAAAATGGAGACGGGCGACGGCGGCGAGGGGAAGTCGGACCTCAAGCCCACCCTGGACTCGTCCGTTTCCGAGGTCCTGTCCCACCCCGTGACAGAGACCTTCATTGTCACGCCCACGGAAGGTCCTCCCCAGCTGGGGACCAAGAGCAACCTGATTGAGGTTCCCCTGTTTGTGGGCAAGGCCTCGGAGAAGCAGCTAGAAGAACAACAGCAGAGTGGCGTTGAAGACCTGGACGATGACCAGAAGCAGAGCTGCGGCTTCTTCTTCAAGGTACGTAACACGCCTATGGACGGAAATGGTGTGTCTTTCATTCAATAATGACATTGTTGTTGGTGTTGATGTTGTTGTAGTACCGATATATACATATTTTTTCTTTAACGATTTTATTTTGGGGATGTTATGCCTTCATTGATAGGACAGTAGACTGATAGGACAGTGACATGCAGCAAAGGTCGTCGGGATCGGGATTGGAACCTGCGACACACTTTCAGGCTTTGCAGCCCCCTTGTATTATTGATATCTATTGAAATGAGTGAAACTCGTGCTTGGGGTGACATTGAATGTATGATGGAATTTGTTTCCAATATATTATATTCAGAATGCTTAAAGCGGATGTAAGTGATGTGTTTTGTAAGCTAAAACTATATATATATATATATATATGTGTGTCTCTGTACGTCTGTCTGTGTGTAATCCACATAACTCGAGAACCGTCCGCCCCACCGACTTGAAATTCAACACACACGTTCCACACCACCGCAGGGGGTGCCGTGGCCAGTGTCGGTCGGACCCACGGTTGTAAAGAACCGCCCCAAAAAGGCCTCTGCCGGGCTCTGGACAGGGCCCCTGCCCAGGGTCCATATATAAAGGCCTCTGCCGGGCTCTGGACAGGGCCCCTGCCCAGGGTCCATATATAAAGGCCTCTGCCGGGCTCTGGACAGGGCCCCTGCCCAGGGACCATATATAAAGGCCTCTGCCGGGCTCTGGACAGGGCCCCTGCCCAGGGACCATATATAAAGGCCTCTGCCGGGCTCTGGACAGGGCCCCTGCCCAGGGACCATATATAAAGGCCTCTGCCCGGGCTCTGGACAGGGCCCCTGCCCAGGGACCATATATAAAGGCCTCTGCCGGGCTCTGGACAGGGCCCCTGCCCAGGGACCATATATAAAGGCCTCTGCCGGGCTCTGGACAGGGCCCCTGCCCAGGGACCATATATAAAGGCCTCTGCCCGGGCTCTGGACAGGGCCCCTGCCCAGGGACCATATATAAAGGCCTCTGCCCGGGCTCTGGACAGGGCCCCTGCCCAGGGGCCATATATAAAGGCCTCTGCCCGGGCTCTGGACAGGGCCCCTGCCCAGGGGCCATATATAAAGGCCTCTGCCGGGCTCTGGACAGGGCCCCTGCCCAGGGGCCATATATAAAGGCCTCTGCCGGGCTCTGGACAGGGCCCCTGCCCAGGGTCCATATATAAAGGCCTCTGCCGGGCTCTGGACAGGGCCCCTGCCCAGGGACCATATATGGAGCTGGCCTGTTCTGACATCATTCTGACGTCTGCATAGACTCCATATTTTGGCATGCATGACAAAGAACTCCATATATGGCCATAAAAGGGTCACATAATAACTGGGTGGGGCATTCATTTCCAACTTGCATCATTCCAAGTAGGCCAGTGCCCAATGGGCACCGCTCTAGAGGCTCTGGACAGGGCCCAAATTAGCCGATTGATCACACCTCATCACCCCTAGATCGCCATATATGGAGCTGGCCTGTTATGATATATCACTATGGTCAGTATGGTGTGCTGACGTCTGCATAGACTCCATATTTGTGCATGCCTGACAAAGAACTCCATATATGGGCTTAACCCATTCTGACCTGAGATCAGATTCATACGAGGTTTCCGCCGGACAAACACTGGGTCTGATGAACCCATTCTGACCTGAGATCAGATTATAAAAATGTCAGTCGTTCTTCGATTTTTTCAAAAAATAGCAGACCTACAAGCTCGTATCGCGCCACTCGGTGGCGCGATATGAGCTTGTAGATCTGCTATTTTTCAATAGATAAAGCATAACATGATGCCGACACCAAAATGGGTGCCCGGTCAGAATGGGTTAAAAGGGAGGGGCTAGCGCCCAAAAAGCGTTTACAGAAATGCCAATGTCTCCATTCTCCAATTAATTTAGATGGACTGCACATGCCTTTCTTTTTTTTTTGCTGTTGCTGTGGTTACCCGATACTTCTGTTGAGATGGTTTCCAACGTTGAGTGCGTAGTCTGACATCATGGAGCTCCATATTTGGGCATGTCTGAACCAGTGTTCCATATTTGGGCATGATTGACTCGTCGCGATGTCATCATGATGCCGAAAGTGTCCTACAGTGAATATAAGCAGCCGCAACCGATCCATCTTCCTCACACATAATTATTAAGTTGGCTTTAAGCTTGTTCATAGTTTAGGCACCGGAACGCTAGCACAGCAAACGTCAAGATGCAGCTCTTTCTACACGGCCAGAACACCCACACCCTGGAGGTGAGCGGAGAGGAGACCGTCGGAGACATCAAGGCCCGTGTCCAGGCTCTGGAGGGTCTCCTGGTGGACGAGCAGGTGCTGCTGCTGGCCGGCTCCCCGCTGGAAGATGACCGCCTCCTGGCGTCCTGCGGCGTCTCTGAGCACTGCACCCTGGAGGTGACCGCCAGGGTGCTCGGAGGAGGCAAGACCCACGGCTCTCTGGCCCGCGCCGGCAAGGTGAAGGGACAGACTCCCCATGTGGAGAAGACGGAGAAGAAGAAGAGGAAGACGGGTCGCGCCAGGCAGCGCATCCTGTACAACAGGCGCTTTGTGAATGTGGTGCCCAGCTTCGGCAAGAAGAAGGGCCCCAACTCCAACTCCTGATGGCTGAGAGAAGAAGCTTAACCAATCTAGTCCAGTTTTTACTGGACCTAGATGTTATCCTCATGTTCAGAAGAATAACCAAATAAAAACAACAACCAAATATATCAAAAACACAAAGATGAGACAGATGGGAGCGGGAAGAGAGCGGGTTGTTACAGACGAGAGAGGAAAGAAGAGCTCACACACTTTCTTTTTTTGGTTGCACGATGTCTTGTGTGCCAGAAGTTTTTTCTTCCCTCTCTGCGTGAGTAAAAAAAAATAAAAAAAAATAGTGCAATGTTGACAATGTTGGCGCTATTTCTGGTCATCCAGGATCAGTCAGGTGCAGTCCAAGACAAACTCCATGAGTTGGTGGGGAACAGACCCGTATGCGTTGGCGAAGTCCAGCCACACAACATGCAGGTCACCTCTCTCTCTTGTCGCCCTTTGGATCTGTGCTCCCATATTACTGCAGCGTGTTCCACGCACCCTGGGAAGCCTGGCACAGCTGGTGTCGACGTACCATTTACTTGTGAGGTCGCTGGTCAACCTCTTGGCCAGGATCTTCATTCAGGAGGGTGATACTCCTAACCCGGCTGATCCTACTGGAGTTGAGCGCCTTCTGGATGGAAACTGTGACAGCTCTTTGCCACTCTGAAGGGACTACTGGGCCTCGGGGTCAGGTCTGTGAACTGTATGGAAGTACTGGGCCTCGGGGTCAGGTCTGTGAACTGTCTGGAAGTACTGGGCCTCGGGGTCAGGTCTGTGAACTGTATGGAAGTACTGGGCCTCGGGGTCAGGTCTGTGAACTGTCTGGAAGTACTGGGCCTCGGGGTCAGGTCTGTGAACTGTCTGGAAGTACTGGGCCTCGGGGTCAGGTCTGTGAACTGTCTGTCTGTGTGTCTTGATCCCTGTTATTTCCATATATGGAGATCCCTGATGACAACCGTATGCCTATATTTGGGCCTATCGCTAGGATCATCGGTTCTGGACAACTGGATCTCCATTATGCCTATATATGGGCGTATCAGTGTTCCCGGTTTGATCCTCTGGGAGAAGAAAAGTACATATCTTGGGAAACTAATGACGGCAGGCATGTGCAGAGGGGGGGCTAGGGGGGCTTGAGCACCTGCCCTTTTTTAGAAAGTGCCCTTTACCTAAAAAAGAAAAAAGGGAAAAAAAAACGTTTTTAATTTTATTATTGTCTCCACCAGGCCGAAGGCATGGGGGGAGAGTATGTTTTGCACTCCGTCCGTCCGTGTGTCCGTCCGTCCGTCCGTGTGTCCGTCCGTGTGTCCGTCCGTGTGTGTGTCCGTGAGCAGCTAATCTCGGCCACCGTTAATCCGGTCCATGCCAAATTTTGCACACACACTCCCTGGATGCCAACGATGAACCTCTGCCCCAAACTTTCCAGAACGGCCTGTTATAGCGCCACCAGGAGGCCGCTTTGTGCAAAACAAGTTTTTGCACAGTACACCTACAGATTTTGTCCAAACATCACGCAAATTGGTACACAGTCTCTCTAGAGCCATTCAACGAAACCGGTCTTTCAGATTTCTCAGACTCCATCCTGATTGGTTAAGATTGGCTTCCAAAGTTCACAGGAGTGCTCAGTTTCAAACAAAATGCTGCTAATCATGAACACATCGCGTGATTTCCGTGAAATTCTGCACCCACATTCCCACTAGGCCGAGGACGAAATGCCACATGAACAATTTCAACTCAGCCTCAAGGTGGCGCTATAACTGGCCGAAAAGTGTTTTTACCTCTAACTGCACGGATCTGTGGATAACTTTGTATGCCAACTCCCTAGAGGCCAAGGAAAAACATTTGCCTGGAATTTTTCACATCTGCTCTTTATAGCGCCACCAGGAGGCCGACATATGTAAAACACATTTTCTATTATTACTCCTTCAGATTTTATCCAAATTTCACGCAAATCGGTACACATGATCTCCATAGTCATGTGATCAAGACAGGTTTGTTTGATTTCTCATATTCCATCCTGATTGGCCACGATTGGCTCCTACAGTTTTCAGGAGTAGCCCGCTTTGTACAAATCGCCACAACTCCTCAACGCAGCCTCCGATTGCGATGAAACTGTGCACGCATATTCCCACTAGGCTGAGGAAGAAATCCTGGTGGAGACCTGTGCCCAGAAGGGCACTTTTTCTAGTTTTTATTTTATTTTTGAGGGAAAGGGCAAAATAAATTTTTATTTTTATTTATTTTTTGCCACGGGCATGTGGAGGGGGGGGGGGGGGTGTGATGTTGGGGGCCAATACGAGCTTATGTGGGGGCAAATAAGGGCTTGTGGGCGGCCAATAGGGGCTTATGTGGGGGGCAAACAAGGGCTTATTTGGGGGGCAAATAAGGGCTTGGGGCTTGGGGGGCCAATAAGGGCTTGTGTGGGGGGGGGAAATAAGGGCTTGTGTGGGGGCCACATAAGGACTTGTGTGGGGGCCAAAAAGGGCTTATGTGGAGGGCCAATAAGGGCTTGTGTGGGGGCCATTAAGGGCTTTTCGTGGGGGCCAATAAGGGCTTGTGTGGGGGGCCAATAAGGGCTTGTGTGGGGGCCAAAAAGGGCTTGTGTGGGGGGGCCAAAAAGGGCTTATGTGGGGGCCAATAAGGGCTTGTGTGGGGGGCCAATAAGGGCTTGTGTGGGGGGCCAATAAGGGCTTGCGTGGGGGCCAATAAGGGCTTGTGTGGGGGGGAAATAAGGGCTTATGTGGGGGGGCAATAAGTGTCATTGGCCCTTCAAGACGAACATTTGACAAGTAATGATAATTCCACTATCATAATGAATTATCTTTTATTGCGCTGGCTGCCATCAGTCAGTTTTAGTCTCAGACTAATGAAAACATATTGCTTATTTTACTGTCCAATGACATGAAATGGCACAAGGGAAGGACTCCACAAAAAGACCACCCCCAAAAATCCAAAGATTTGCACGGCCCTGAATGACGGTGTTTAGGGTGGCGGTATTTTAATATAGGTTCATTTGGTTAAAGGGTACACTTAACCATGCTCGGTTATTTGCCGTTATTTGCTGGTCGTCCAGGATCAGTCGGGACCTCAATGGCCTTCGGTAGACACTCGTCCTCACCCCTTCAAAGCCAGGATATATTTCTACTTGCAAAAAAGAGATTTCAACTTCACTACCACTTTGTACTGCTAGTACTTCGCAGAGGAAAATATGTACAAATGTATGCAAATGTTATGCACATTTATAATAATTATTGAAATAATAATTATAAATTCATAATTTACATTTGGGGGATATCTTTCACAATAATAAATAAAACATGTTCTAATGATCACAACAAAAAAAAGGAAAAATATATATATACCGGTATATATATATTACAGGCATTTTACTTTTTAATTTACTTGCTAAAAATAAAATGACTTGCTGTGACGTCATCATGATGCCGAAAGCATCCTATATAAGCAACCGCAACCTATCAGTCTCACGCATACCTACAAGTAGTTTGATCCTAAGCTTGTCTATAATTCTGACAGTACACCACTAACAAACCTGAAGATGCAGCTCTTTCTACACGGCCAGAACACCCACACCCTGGAGGTGAGCGGAGAGGAGACCGTCGGAGACATCAAGGCCCGTGTCCAGGCTCTGGAGGGTCTCCTGGTGGACGAGCAGGTGCTGCTGCTGGCCGGCTCCCCGCTGGAAGATGACCGCCTCCTGGCGTCCTGCGGCGTCTCTGAGCACTGCACCCTGGAGGTGACCGCCAGGGTGCTCGGAGGCAAGGTCCACGGCTCTCTGGCCCGCGCCGGCAAGGTGAAGGGGCAGACCCCCAAGGTGGAGAAGCAGGAGAAGAAGAAGAGGAAGACCGGTCGCGCCAAGCGTCGCATCCAGTACACCAGGCGCTTCTTGAATGTGGTGCCCAGCTTCGGCAAGAAGAAGGGCCCCAACTCCAACTCTTAAGTGTGTTTTGATGGCTGAGAGAAGAAGCTTAACCATCCCAACATCCTTTCCGCTTTTACTGGACTAGATGTTATCCTCCGGTACAGATGAATAACGAAAAATAAACAAAAACAAACAACAAAACACCAAAAGACGAGACGGGCGGGAGATGGAAGAAGAGTTTGTTACAGACCGTCAGTAGGTTAGTGAAGAGAGAGGGTTAAAGGTGAGAGAGTCCCCAACCACACCATGGAGCATATAGTTTCACGGACGACCCAGAGAACGCTCTAACCCAGAACACCTCTATGTGCCACAACCTCCTCTGTGAATTTCCACTGCTACAACTTCAGACCTCTCCCTTTATCCACCAAATGAAGATGAAGCTGCAGGCTTGCTGCCACCGCACCACATGCCCTGGGCTGAACCCAGCCTACCTCTGACTGTGGACAAAGAGAAGGAAGTCTTTGCCAAGGGGCGCGGGGGGAAGAGGCCAGCAAATGCCTATGTTTGCACTGTAAACATGTGGCTGCCCATGCACAGGAAGGAACCCCCCCCACCACACACACACACACACTAAGGCTGTCCCCAAACATTCGGGGTTCGAACCTTCACTCGTTAGGGTTGGCACTCGAATCTTAATTAATGGGCTTGAACCATTCAGGTTTTCTTTTTTTTTTCTTTTTTTTTTACTCGAAAATATTTCTCGGCGAGAATGCGATATGCATAATAAGAGTACTATGTTCATGTTGTGTTTACATGTTACATGTTTAGATGTTATTATTAATAATCAGGGGGGCACACAACCGATGCGCCAGTGCGCATACGTCGTCAAAATGTTTTCTGCGTGTAGATCAAAGGAATGCAAGGCGCATTTGCACACCAACAGCTGAGACAGTTCTGACAGGCATTCAAAAGGAACTCAAATGTAATGTCCTGTAAGTAGACTTAGAAATACAACTAGTGTTGACTCATCATTACATGTGGCTCTTATTTTGAAGAGGATGTTATGCACAGGAAGTCCGTTTCAGTTGAAAACAAGCTACTATGACACTTTCCCAAAGTTACGTGCTCCCAGTGCCGAGGTTCGAAGCTCGAAGGTTATTTTTCGAATTAATTAGAAACGAATGGTTCGAAGGTTCGCTCGGAAATTCCTGCCGAAGGTTCAAGTCCTAAAAACAGGGCTAGGGTACAGCCTTAACACACACACACACACACACACACACACACACACACTCATGCACAGTGTAGGAAGCTTCAGATTGACCACACTCAGGCATTGTTCGTGGCATTGTTCATGAGATGTATGAGTAAATGTATGAACCGTCTGAGTAGAGTTGGAGTCTGAGTGTACGCCTTTGAAATGTGCGTGCCGGAGAAGGTCACCTTCCTACTACCTTTACTCAGAGTGCCAGAACGCTGCTACTGAAGGTCACCTTCCTACTACCTTTACTCAGAGAGCCAGAACGCTGCTACTGAAGGTCACCTTCCTACTACCTTTACTCAGAGAGCCAGAACGCTGCTACTGAAGGTCACCTTCCTACTACCTTTACTCAGAGTGCCAGAACGCTGCTACTGAAGGTCACCTTCCTACTACCTTTACTCAGAGTGCCAGAACGCTGCTACTGAAGGTCACCTTCCTACTACCTTTACTCAGAGTGCCAGAACGCTGCTACTGCAAAGTCAACAGTGGGGGATGAAGCCAAGTGACACCACAGAACAAAACACTATTGCTACTACTCGATGCACAACCTCATTGAGTCCTCCTTTGACTCGATGCACAACCTCATTGAGTCCTCCTTTGACTCGATGCACAACCTCATTGAGTCCTCCTTTGACTCGATGCACAACCTCATTGAGTCCTCCTTTGACCTTTTGATGCACAACCTCATTGAGTCCTCCTTTGACTCGATGCACAACCTCATTGAGTCCTCCTTTGACCTTTTGATGCACAACCTCATTGAGTCCTCCTTTGACCTTTTGATGCACAACCTCATTGAGTCCTCCTTTGACCTTTTGATGCACAACCTCATTGAGTCCTCCTTTGACCTTTTGATGCACAACCTCATTGAGTCCTCCTTTGACCTTTTGATGCACAACCTCATTGAGTCCTCCTTTGACCTTTTGATGCACAACCTCATTGAGTCCTCCTTTGACCTTTTGCAAGCAAGTGCTAGAGGACAGGCATGCATTTTTTTTTTCCCCTCAGGATAATGTGTTTATGTGAAGGCGACCATAAAAACCACAGGCCAAGAAGGCCATAATGGACGGGGAGGCTTGGCCTCATCTGTCGCAGAGGGCAGCAGGTCCAGGACGGAGCAAGAAATAGAAAGGATCTCAGGGTCTCATTTCCCTGCAGCATCACAGCAGCCGCACAGAAACTCCTCCATCAGCTTCACAGATCTAGCCTGCTCCCTATACGTACCACCTCAGCTGAGCCAACCACCCACTCAGCACTTTTCTTCCCCTATGAAGAGTCAAAACGTTCAAAATCGGTCTGGCATACCACCACCACCACCACCAAGAGGCCTTTTAAACTATTTGGGGTTGGAGTATCTTGGCCTCTTGACGCAGATTGGTCCATCAGTGTCCGGATTTAACCGTGTGCATGTGCGCGCACACACACACACACACACACACACACACACACACAAAGGGCTGCATGAAAACATAATCTCTGCCTGCCATGTCAGTCAGCCTTGACAGAGATAATAAACAAGGTGGAACACTAACAGTTATTCAAGCATGGGCTTGAATAATGTTCTGGTTTGATTGAATACAAAAAGAAAATTAAACACAGGAAAGTTCAATTAAAGGTCTGCTAAGAGGATTTAAACTCAAGAAAGCCTAGCCCAGCCTGGCTTGTTTCCATTGTGGTCCCATTGTGGTCCTTCATACTCAATTCATCAATACAACAGTACCAGATAACTGCCAAATAACTGCTGTCACGACTACAGACATTCAACATGCAATTCCAATAGATAAACCCTGCCCCCAAAATGCAGTATTCCATTTCAGTGACATCGCTCCTTTAGTTCAGCCGATGTTTTGTGTTATTTTCGGTTACATGACATGATGAATGGGATCTGGAAGTCGGCCGACTGAGTGAGGACAGCGTCCTCCTTCCAATGTGTGTTGTCGCAGGCTAGAGCGCTGGCTGAACTCTATGCTTTGATCTAGGTCAGAAAACTGGGGCTGTAGTGAATAATTCAGACACAGCTGCGGAGAGAAGCAGGGGTGATTTAGATGATGATTGAATGAAGTTGTGTGGGTGGTTAAGGTCTATGGAGTGCAAGGAATGTTCACAAGCTTCACATGAAATCTTAATTATACAGACGATAGATGTGTTGTGATTAGTGTTGGAATTAGCCGTCTGCTGTAACCCGGGCCAGACTTAATACTACTAAAAGCATGAATCATATATGCCCACTGGCAAGATAGACAAAATAAGGTCACTCTTGTGTAGCCTATAAAACTGTGGGTCCTCGAAATTAAAAGGTTTGAGAATCACTGCACTACATATATCCCACTCAGAGGCTGCAATGCAAGACAAACAGACTGTATTATAGGTCTAAACCACATTTTGGAATGGGTTCTAGTTTAGTTTAGTCAGTACATTTTGTAGTGCTTGTAACATAAAGTTTATAGGTACCGGAATACAATTTGTTTTTAGAAAATAACCACATTTCTGTCTGAAAGGTATAGAGTAGACTGAATCAATATAGCTTGTTTCTGGGGCCTTGTTGTTGTGATAGTAATAGAACAAGTTAAGTAAATACGTATAATCTAAGTAATAATTTGTATTAATAATAATAATAATTTGTAATAACTCGTCCAACACTGCTCATGTCATAGTGCAGAATCATAGTCCCAATAAAACATAAGTGAACTGCACTGCCCAGTTCCTTCTAAGAGAAAAAACTACAGTCGATTTATTTTCGTGTTTCCTACAGTCCATGGTCATATAATAAAAGGCCTGCACATTGGAAATCAACCACAGTTTTTATATTTCCATATAGGTGTACCGTGCATCCCACTGGATCATAAGATGATTAATAATTAAAGTATTGCAAAAGTCTACCATCCTCCACTCTACAGTATGTGAGGCTCCGTTGTCACTAGTATGTACCATAGTATCTTACACTGTACAGTGTACAGTATGTACAGTCCTAAGAAACAATCCACACTCGTTTTGAACTTATAAAATGTTACCTCAGCAGCAGCAGCAGCAGCAGTCAAATGAAGGGACATTTCAGCCCCCCAGGCCTTCCTTCATCATCAGCGTTCTGAAAGTGCTGATGAGGGCCTGAGGGGCCATAAAACACATCCGTCCATGTGCGCGTCCTTGTGCTGTACTGCCTGTACAGTACTATACTAGTCTGTATGCATTGTGTCTACTGTACTGCCTGTACAGTACTATACTAGTCTGTATGCATTGTGTCTACTGTACTGCCTGTACAGTACTATACTAGTCTGTATGCATTGTGTCTACTGTACTGTACTGCCTGTACAGTACTATACTAGTCTGTATGCATTGTGTCTACTGTACTGTACTGCCTGTACAGTACTATACTAGTCTGTATGCATTGTGTCTACTGTACTGTACTGCCTGTACAGTACTATACTAGTCTGTATGCATTGTGTCTACTGTACTGTACTGCCTGTACAGTACAGTAGACACAATGCATACAGACTAGTATAGTACTGTACTGCCTGTACAGTACTATACTAGTCTGTATGCATTGTGTCTACTGTACTGCCTGTACAGTACTATACTAGTCTGTATGCATTGTGTCTACTGTACTGTACTGCCTGTACAGTACTATACTAGTCTGTATGCATTGTGTCTACTGTACTGTACTGCCTGTACAGTACTATACTAGTCTGTATGCATTGTGTCTACTGTACTGTACTGCCTGTACAGTACTATACTAGTCTGTATGCATTGTGTCTACTGTACTGTACTGCCTGTACAGTACTATACTAGTCTGTATGCATTGTGTCTACTGTACTGTACTGCCTGTACAGTACAGTAGACACAATGCATACAGACTAGTATAGTACTGTACTGCCTGTACAGTACTATACTAGTCTGTATGCATTGTGTCTACTGTACTGTACTGCCTGTACAGTACTATACTAGTCTGTATGCATTGTGTCTACTGTACTGTACTGCCTGTACAGTACTATACTAGTCTGTATGCATTGTGTCTACTGTACTGTACTGCCTGTACAGTACTATACTAGTCTGTATGCATTGTGTCTACTGTACTGTACTGCCTGTACAGTACTATACTAGTCTGTATGCATTGTGTCTACTGTACTGTACTGCCTGTACAGTACTATACTAGTCTGTATGCATTGTGTCTACTGTACTGTACTGCCTGTACAGTACTATACTAGTCTGTATGCATTGTGTCTACTGTACTGTACTGCCTGTACAGTACTATACTAGTCTGTATGCATTGTGTCTACTGTACTGTACTGCCTGTACAGTACTATACTAGTCTGTATGCATTGTGTCTACTGTACTGTACTGCCTGTACAGTACTATACTAGTCTGTATGCATTGTGTCTACTGTACTGCCTGTACAGTACTATACTAGTCTGTATGCATTGTGTCTACTGTACTGCCTGTACAGTACTATACTAGTCTGTATGCATTGTGTCTACTGTACTGCCTGTACAGTACTATACTAGTCTGTATGCATTGTGTCTACTGTACTGCCTGTACAGTACTATACTAGTCTGTATGCATTGTGTCTACTGTACTGCCTGTACAGTACTATACTAGTCTGTATGCATTGTGTCTACTGTACTGCCTGTACAGTACTATACTAGTCTGTATGCATTGTGTCTACTGTACTGCCTGTACAGTACTATACTAGTCTGTATGCATTGTGTCTACTGTACTGCCTGTACAGTACTATACTAGTCTGTATGCATTGTGTCTACTGTACTGTACTGCCTGTACAGTACTATACTAGTCTGTATGCATTGTGTCTACTGTACTGCCTGTACAGTACTATACTAGTCTGTATGCATTGTGTCTACTGTGCTGTACTGCCTGTACAGTACTATACTAGTCTGTATGCATTGTGTCTACTGTACTGTACTGCCTGTACAGTACTATACTAGTCTGTATGCATTGTGTCTACTGTACTGTACTGCCTGTACAGTACTATACTAGTCTGTATGCATTGTGTCTACTGTACTGTACTGCCTGTACAGTACAGTAGACACAATGCATACAGACTAGTATAGTACTGTACTGCCTGTACAGTACTATACTAGTCTGTATGCATTGTGTCTACTGTACTGCCTGTACAGTACTATACTAGTCTGTATGCATTGTGTCTACTGTGCTGTACTGCCTGTACAGTACTATACTAGTCTGTATGCATTGTGTCTACTGTACTGTACTGCCTGTACAGTACTATACTAGTCTGTATGCATTGTGTCTACTGTACTGTACTGCCTGTACAGTACTATACTAGTCTGTATGCATTGTGTCTACTGTACTGCCTGTACAGTACTATACTAGTCTGTATGCATTGTTTCTACTGTGCTGTACTGCCTGTACAGTACTATACTAGTCTGTATGCATTGTGTCTACTGTACAGTACTATACTAGTCTGTATGCATTGTGTCTACTGTACAGTACTATACTAGTCTGTATGCATTGTGTCTACTGTGCGACACCTTCCTGAGAATATCAGCCTGACCGGCTGCCATCTTTGAAATCTCTTCTTCCAACTCTCACTCTCACTTTCTGTGGCCTTTCATTTATTGTCTCCACCAGGCCGAAGGCATGGGGGGAGAGTATGTTTTGCACTCCGTCCGTCCGTCCGTCCCTCCGTCCGTGTGTCCGTCCGTGTGTCCGTCCGTGTGTGTGTCCGTGAGCAGCTAATCTCGGCCACCGTTAACCCGGTCGATGCCAAATTTTGCACACACACTCCCTGGATGCCAACGATGAACCTCTGCCCCAAACTTTCCAGAACGGCCTGTTATAGCGCCACCAGGAGGCCGCTTTGTGCAAAACAAGTTTTTGCACAGTACACCTACAGATTTTGTCCAAACATCGCGCAAATTGGTACACAGTCTCTCTAGAGCCATTCAACGAAACGCGTCTTTCAGATTTCTCAGACTCCATCCTGATTGGTTAAGATTGGCTTCCAAAGTTCACAGGAGTGCTCAGTTTCAAACAAAATGCTGCAAATCATGAACACATCGCGTGATTTCCGTCAAATTGTGCACGCACATTCCCACTAGGCCGAGGAAGAAATGCCACATGAACAATTTCAACTCAGCCTCAAGGTGGCGCTATAACTGGTCGAAAAGTGTTTTTACCTCTAACTGCACGGATCTGTGGATAACTTTGTATGCCAACTCCCTAGTTTACTTTTGTTGCCCTTTTATCCAACCACCAGATGAAGGCAAGCTGCAATGTCCTAAATTCCTATCCTGGTGGAGACCTGTGCCCAGAAGGGCACTTTTTCTAGTTTGAACTGTGTCATTCTTGTTGCATTGTGTTAGCTCATCATGTTCTCTTCTTGAGAGTGACGCAAAGATGATGATGTTGATGCTGATTCATAGTATACAGTAACTAGGATGATTCTCCTGCCCCTCGGTAATGAAAGAATACTTTGTGCCCATTGTCAGAGTGCAGTACCCATTATCGTATAGTCGGTCAGTACTATGACATCATATGTATGACATCATAGATCTCCATATATGGGCATAAAAGGGACACGGTCAGAAAGCCACACAGAAACAGAGATACTGTACCGTACTGTACCGTACCAGACATACCGTACCAGACATACCGTACCGTACATATTTAGCAAAAGAAAGGAAAATGCAAAGTATGTGTGCGTTATAGATCAAATCAAATCAAACTTTATGCATAGAGCACATTTTAAAACAATCAGCATTGACCACTGTGCTGTACAGAGCAAGAAAAAAAATCTGAGCAAGTCTGTCTGTCTGTCTGTCTGTCTGTCTGTCTGTCTGTCTGTCTGTCTGTCTGTCTGTCTGTCTGTCTGTCTGTCTGTCTGTCTGTCTGTCTGACTGACTGACTGACTGACTGACTGACTAACTGTCTTCACTTCGATTGCACTTCACTTCAATGCTTATTTTTATGACGAGATACGGTGACACACTGACTGTAATGGACACTTAATTTGTTTTTACATTCGTTTAACGTCGCTTTGTATTGCTGATGCTTCTTGTTTTGTTTTGTTTTGCCTGGTTTTTGCTGTACTCATTTTCATACTCTGCCTGTCTGTCAGGAGGATGGGAAGGCTGAAGACAACATGGCGCAGAAGAGGGCGGCTCTCCTGGAGAAGAGGATGAGGAGGGAGAAGGACAACCAGCAGAGGAAGATGCAGCAGGAGGCCGAGCTGGGACAGAAGAAGGAGGAGACTCGGTATGTCCACATCTGTCTGTCTGTCTGTCACCACCAAGCTGTGCCCGCCGGTGCCAGCCAGCTTTGTACCACCTGAGCCACTGAGCGTAGCCACGCAGAAATAAATAATGGTCCTTGATATGAACAAGGTGTAAAACCACTGCCCTCTAAACCACTGCCCTCTCCTCTTCAGAGCGAAGGCGGAGGAGGACCGTCTGAGGAAGGAGGAGGACAAGGCCCGCCGGGAGTTCATAAAGCAGGAGTACCTGAGGAGGAAGCAGCTGAAGCTGATGGAGGAGGCGGGGCCCCGCCCCCCCGGGGCGCCGGCGGAGCGTGGTGGGGGCGGGGCCAAGCCCCGGAGGGGCCGGCCCAAGTCCATCCACCGGGAGCACGGCGGCGTGGACTCGCCCAAGACGCCCGTCAGAGCCACCGCCGCAGGTAACCATGGAGACAGCGGTGTGTGTCTCTCTCCCAGTGGTGGAAAGAGTCCTCCGTTCTGGTTTTTTTATTAGCTAAAAGTGTCAATGCTGCAAAATGTAGAAATACTATGTAAGTAAGTAAGTAAGTAAGTAAAAAGTCCGGAATTCAAAATGCACTTGAGTAGAAGTACAATAGTATTGGTATCAAAGTATACTTAAAGTACAAAAGTAAAAGTACTGGCCCATTTTGCAAGTTTCAATAGGGCTGAAGTGGTTAATGTATGTTTTAAAATATTAATAATAATAATAAAAATCTACAAAGTAACTAGTAACTAAGATTTTCAAATAATTGTAGTGGAGTAAAAGTACAACATTTGCCTCTGAGATTGAGTGGAGTAGAAGTAAAAAGACGGAAAATTGGAAATACTCAAAATTGTACTTAGTAAATGGACTTACTTTACACACCAAAATTTACTTTTGGTGTGCTTTACACCACTCTCTGTGGTGACCCCAAGGACCAGACGGACGGACGGACGGACGGACGGAGGGAGGGGGATGGGGTGGGGGGTATGGTCATCTGTCATCCCATGTGTCGGTGTCTCTCTATCTCTCTGCCACTGCCAAGCTATGCCCGCTGGTGCCAGCTAGCTTTGTGCCACCTGACCCACTGAGAGTAGCTGTCTCGATTTCGTCGGCTTATTGCGCAAATTATTATTATCCATCCATCCATCCATCCATCTTCAACCGCTTATCCGTAGTCGGGTCGCGGGGGCAACAGCTCCACCAGAGAGCTCCAGACTTCCCTCTCCCGAGCAACATTAGTGACTTCCTCCTGGGGGATTCCGAGACGTTCCAAGGCCAGAGAGTCGATGTATTTCCTCCAACTGCGCCTTGGTCTGCCCCGGGGTCTCCTCCCAGTGGGACATGCGTCGAGGACCTCCCTAGGGAGGCGCCCGAGTGGCATCCTATAATTATTATTATTATTAATTTATTTTTTGGTGTTAAGTTTACCAACCTAAAAAACCTATATATCTGTATTGATCTGTATTTCTCTGTCCGACATAAATGCACTTTGGCTAATTTGTGCTTGTAATGAATGGTATTGTATTGTGTGCATCGATGGAAAACCACTAGTTTTTATGTGGCTTTTCTTTTGCCTGAAATGGTTGGAAAGGAAACGGAAAAGAGCAATGCAGCATCAAAGTACATATGTGTGTTTGTGTCAACATGTATTCCTGGCATATTGTATGTAGCCATGCACATGTGAGAATATTGCTGTGCGTGCGTGCGTGCGTGCGTGCGTGCGTACAACTCGGGCACAGTGTGCAACAGAAAGACTTTGTTGTGCTCATCCGTGGTGTGTGTGTGTGTGTGTGTGTGTGTGTGTGTGTGTGTGTGTTGTGCTCATCCGTGGTGTGTGTGTGTGTGTGTTGTGACTGTGCTGTCCCGTGCCATGCCACGTCTCACCCTTTCACCTCTAGGTTCACGCCAACGTGTCTTTTCAGCCTCCAGCTTGTCCCTGGCGTCCCTGACCTTGGGAGACAACGACAGCGTCCACTCCGAGAAGAGAGCGCCACGGTGAGAGACCCACTAACCACGTAAACCCATTTAGGCCTGCGACGTCGAAATAAAAAAAACCTTCTAAATTCTGACAGTTTTCTGACATGTTTCTGTATTAGTGGTGCTCAATTTTTCAAAAATAGCGTGTAGCGCGCGCACTATGAGCTTGTAGATCTGCTATTTTTCAATAGCTAAATTATAGCATAATGTTTAAAACACAAAAAGGGGTTCCCGCCCAAAATGGGTTAAACCCCAAGTGGAGGGGAGGGAGTGTGTGTGTGTGTGTGTGTGGGTGGGGGGGGGGGGGGGTATATAAAATATAAAACCTTGAAATAGCATGAATAGGCACTTAGATCTATTTTTTCAGACAAAGATCACAAGGTAATACCTGCTGATCCTCACTTAAACTCACCTGGGAGAATATGGGATATTTGAAGTCTTTTAGAGCTGGTTCTTGTATTTAAAGGGTTTTGCCAACTGAGAACTGGTGAAGGGAATCCCCAAATGTGTGATCCCCTGCTTCGTTTGTTCAGAAAATAAGTTGTGATATTTCCTAAATTATGACGGCAGATTTAATTTATCAATGTATTATATTTGCGTACGTGAACTTTAATATAGGCTCTCCTCCTGACTAACACCTGTCTTAAGGTCCTAACATTTGCTCTCCTTTAAACTCCCATGTCTTTCTTTCTTTTTTATTTTATTATCTTTTCTCTTCCGCCTCATTCTGTCTCTGTCTGTCTGTTTCGGGGCTGTCAGGAGTGCTAGCTTAGCCTCTGGCAGTCTCAGTCTCTTCCACTTTCTGAGCTCTCCTAAACGGAGAAAGAGAAGGTCAGTTTTTCACACCATCCAAACCAACCCAACCCAACCCAACTCCCAAGGCACTTACTTCACGCTTTTCCTAAACCTCCACTTTAGGATTGCATTATTGGAAATGTGATGTATGTATTAAGTGCTTTGCAGTGGCCTCGTGTATTAAGCTTTGTATTGAACTATAGAACGCTGCTGTCAATACAAAAATTATACTGTATTACTGCTTAATGCAATATTATTATTATTTTACACAATCGATGCATGTGGTCTATTATTTCCATTAAGTTTTCATGCAGGGTTATTCTATGCCAATTTTCTGTATAGTTTAAAAAGTCAACTTGTGCATTTTTACCTGAATCTTATTGAGGACATGTGAATATGGTGTATTATGTAGAACACATTGAAACACGTAATTTAAGCTGCAAGGATATTTCCACTATCTAAAGAGACACAGAAAACAATGGGACATTTTTATTTTTTACATGTCCTCCTCACAGTAGATACTGCAGATAAAAATCGGCAAATGTTCCCTCTAATATGCAGGTTAATCGTAATATAATGTACGGCAATGCCGCAATGACAGTAATCACACAGTAAAATTAAATGCTACTCTTGTTTCGTTTCCCCTCATTGAAAATATCCTTAGGCCTGTCACAATTATTACATAATCGTCTAAACGCAATTATTTGAGATAATCACAATTCTTTTGTCATAATCGTTTCTATGTTGAAAGATTTTCATACATTAAAAAAGCTGAAATACAAGCTTTTATAGTATAAGATTAATGAATATGTCAGTAATTTCTTTGTATATCTGAGCTATTTGTCATATCTGCCCTGTGCATTTTTTTGATTAGAAGGAAAACAGAAATATTTGTTTTATTCATATATTTCAATGTCCAATGCCAAACACACAATTCAATTGTTAATCACAATTATCATTGTGACAAATAATCGGCAAGTTTGACGTGTAATCGTGACAGCCCTAAATATCCTCCACGTTTCACTGCCAAGCTTGTCTGTGTATCACCAAAATAAGAGCTGTTTTCTTCCCCTCACTGTTCATTTGAACTGTCGGTCACTTCCTCAGCTCTGACCACCACCATCATCCACTGCTGTGCTTTAAGGCAGTGGTTCCCAAAGTGGGGTCCTTGAGAGAGTTCCAGGGGGTCCCCAGCTAAATGATAGTTTGTAACCAAATGGACCCTTATGGGTCTGTAACTCAGCGTGAGCGTACACATGGAATGTGTTAAAGGAGCATTCAGAATTCTGGGTGATTTGGAAAAACCCTGGTCCGCCCCGGTAACAAGATGTGCACATGCACGCACTACAGTGGGGGGGGGCACGCGACAGGCCAACAGCGCGCACACCAAGGCCCGCCCCCACTCGATCATGATTGGCTAGAGCCATAAAGATCTTCTCTTATGGAGGTCCCTGGCATATCTTTAGAGCCATAAAGATCTTCTCTTATGGAGGTCCCTGGCATATCTTTAGAGCCATAAAGATCTTCTCTTATGGAGGTCCCTGGCATATCTTTAGAGCCATAAAGATCTTCTCTTATGGAGGTACCTGGCATATCTTTAGAGCCATAAAGATCTTCTCTTATGGAGGTACCTGGCATATCTTTTCAGGGGGTCATTGACGTGAAAAGGTTTGGGAACCACTGCTTTAAGGTCCTTGCAGACTGATGCGTTTTTCAGAACAATTGCGGTAAAAACAAAAACAATTGCCGAAAAACGCATGGACCTTTAGAGTAGCCAATTGTTTTTCTTTTGTGCAATTCCTAACACCTGCCTAAGATTGATTGATTGATTCATTGATTGATTGATTGTAGTAATATTTTTTTATTGATTGCATATTTTACTAGTCAGAAATATAAACAGCACCAGTAAAATCCTAGGGACTTGTTACCATTGTATGCATTTTTCAGGCCAATTTTGAAAGAAACCAGTGTTACACATCCTTTAAATGGATGGAGTCAGGGCATTTCACATTTTTACATACAGTATATATACAGTATACTGCAACAAGCTATTTAACCTTGTATACAGTCTGAACGTAATTGTCTACTATCGACTGCAACTGTGAATACTGAATACAGGATTCCTTTCTTTCTTGTTTGTTGTTGTTGCTTTTCTTAGTTGCGTACTCTATATACGTCTGGACAAGTGACACAAATTAAAAGCATCTTCTTTGAGTCACATCGGTTCTGCTTCCTGCGTCACACATTAAGGACCGGAGTGCTCAACGTTGTCTATTTATGAGAAAAAACATCGTTTTGAATCAATCAGGCAAAGAGCCAAGTAGTCCCACCATGTAGTAAAACTGCAATCCACATTTTGTGTGAATAAAACATAATGTTGACCTACAGTACAGCATCTGTATGGTAGAGTATGTTAATGCAATGCAATGTAACGCAATGTAATGGTGGTGACACATACTATCACTTCCTGAGTGCACCACAGCACCCACCAGACTGCACCATCTGACCCCCTCACTGTCCCTGTTGTGTGCACCACAGCACCCACCAGACTGCACCATCTGACCCCCTCACTGTCCCTCCTGCTGTGTGCACCACAGCACCCACCAGACTGCACCATCTGACCCCCTCACTGTCCCTGCTGTCTGTGTGCACCACAGCACCCACCAGACTGCACCATCTGACCCCCTCACTGTCTCTGCTGTGTGCACCACAGCACCCACCAGACTGCACCATCTGACCCCCTCACTGTCTCTGCTGTGTGCACCACAGCACCCACCAGACTGCACCATCTGACCCCCTCACTGTCCCTGCTGAGTGCACCACAGCACCCACCAGACTGCACCATCTGACCCCCTCACTGTCCCTGCTGTGTGCACCACAGCACCCACCAGACTGCACCATCTGACCCCCTCACTGTCCCTGCTGTGTGCACCACAGCACCCACCAGACTGCACCATCTGACCCCCTCACTGCCCCTGCTGTGTCTGCACCACAGCACCCACCAGACTGCACCATCTGACCCCCTCACTGCCCCTGCTCTGTGCACCACAGCACCCACCAGACTGCACCATCTGACCCCCTCACTGCCCCTGCTGTGTCTGCACCACAGCACCCACCAGACTGCACCATCTGACCCCCTCACTGCCCCTGCTGTGTCTGCACCACAGCACCCACCAGACTGCACCATCTGACCCCCTCACTGTCCCTCCTGAGTGCACCACAGCACCCACCAGACTGCACCATCTGACCCCCTCACTGTCCCTGCTCTGTGCACCACAGCACCCACCAGACTGCACCATCTGACCCCCTCACTGCCCCTGCTGTGTCTGCACCACAGCACCCACCAGACTGCACCATCTGACCCCCTGACTGTCCCTGCTGTGTGCACCACAGCACCCACCAGACTGCACCATCTGACCCCCTCACTGTAACCTGCTGTGTGCACCACAGCACCCACCAGACTGCACCATCTGACCCCCTCACTGTAACCTGCTCTGTGCACCACAGCACCCACCAGACTGCACCATCTGACCCCCTCACTGTCTCTGCTCTGTGCACCACAGCACCCACCAGACTGCACCATCTGACCCCCTCACTGTCCCTGCTCTGTGCACCACAGCACCCACCAGACTGCACCATCTGACCCCCTCACTGTCCCTGCAGCTTGCGAGCTTAACATCGCTGTTCATAATGATCTGGGATGCCGTCCAGGTTCCAGACACTTCATGCCACCACATGCTGCTGCTAGATGGATGGCTGGGCGGATGGAGCCACATTGTGGACAATGTTAATGCCATATATAGTGCACTTTGAAAAAGACGAGTGCGCACAAATTCTCTACTTAAAGAACGTGCTTCTGGAGGTACTGCTGAGTCATGCAATGAGAAGAGGTGACCTAACTGCGTGTGTGTGCGTGCGTGTGTGTGTGCGTGTGTGTGTGTGTGTGTGTGTGTGTGTGTGTGTGTGCGTGCGTGTGTGTGTGTGTGTGTGTGTGTGTGTGTGTGTGTGTGTGTGTGTGTGTGTGTGTGTGTGTGTGTGTGTATTCCAGGCCGGACTCTGCAGATGTCTTTCTGTCCCCCTGTCGCTCCAATAGCAGGAACGGAGAGAAGGACTGGGAGGTTGCATCCACCACCTCCTCCATCACCTCCAACACAGAGTACACTGGTACGCACTACGCACCTCCATGCAACAATCCATATCTGCCGTTCTCTCTCTCTCTCTCTCTCTCTCTCTCTATCTCACCCACTCCCAATTCCACGAAGGCCGCTCCATCTCCTGAGCCATCTACTCAACCTGATTACAATCAATAGTAATAACATTGGAGCAACATGCAATTGTATATAGACATGTCTTTGTAAAGGATGACATTGAAAATAAATCATTTTATGAAATAAAATAACGATAATGGAAGAAACAAAACACAGTATCATGCAGTGAGTAGTAGTAGAGAGGCTTATTGTCGCTGTCAAAGCTATTAAAAATGGGAGGGGGGAGTAAGAAAGAAAGACGTAAACAAAACACAGATACAGTATAGCATTCAGAGCGTACACTGAACCATGATCAGCAATGCTCTAAAAAGGAACCATGAATCATTTATATATATCAACAGTCAGGAACTAAGAGCCCATGCCCTTTCTCAGAAGATAGAGTGGTTGCCATGACAACTATCTGGTGATGATATAGATCTGTGTGCGTCTGTCTCCCTGACAGGACCCAAGCTGTACAAGGAACCCAGCGCCAAGTCCAACAAGCACATCATCCAGAACGCCATGGCACACTGCTGCCTCGCGGGCAAAGTCAACGAGGGCCCCAAGAACAAGATACTGGAGGTAACGGCTGACAATTTGGCCTGGTGGTATTCATGTGCGGAGCGTGTGCGTGTGTGCGTGCAAAAACATCTTATCGCCATCTGTCATGTTCGAATGGTTCTATAATTGAAGATATGCACACATACAGTACACACGCACACACACGATTCTAACCACCGCGTCTCTTCTAGTCTCACGTGGCCAGACTGTTGCCTCTCGCAATCATACAGTCTACAGAGGAAGCTCTGACCATGAGTAAAATAAAGAGGATGTTAAAGCGCAAATAACATGCATTTTAAAACTGCTTTTAATATCATATTGTCCATGTCCCTCAAACTTATTTCTAATGGTTTGAGCCTCAATCACCACTCTGATATATAACCAGTCCTTGTCATTTCTTTCTGGACTTTGAAAGCAGTTTTAGCTGCAGTACCACAATGTCCTGAGGTGGTGGGGTGCTGATATGCAGATTATTTAATATTTGAGACATTATAATACTGGTGCTAGATAAACCCAATTTCCATTAAAACACCCATATGATATGAAAGCCTGATTGTTCAAAATTGGTTATTTGTGGGGATAGAAAACACATATGGGAGCCCCAAAGACACAAAAGAAATTGAAAAAGTAGAATTTTATGTTATAGATCCTTTAAGACTCCTCCCCCGTTTCGTCGTGCAAATCTATAAATAGAAATCATCTAAGCATGTATAGCTTGCTGCTTAGCAGAAATGGAAATAAAAAACTAAAATGCAAAGATATTTTTAACGTGAACGGAAATGGCAGCTTCCATACTCGGATTTCGGGAGGTGTAGTTCCAGACTCTATATCGCATTCAGTTGATTGTGGAATGAATAGTTCCGACTTTTCGCAGGAAATGGAGAAATCGGGGGCCAACAACTTCCTTGTGCTGTTCCGCGATGGCGGCTGCCAGTTCCGCTCGCTGTACACCTACTTCCCCGAGCAGGAGGAGATCACCAAGCTGACCGGCGTCGGGCCCAAGAGCATCACGCGCAAGATGATCGACGGCCTGTACAAGTACAACTCGGACCGCAAGCAGTTCAGCCAGATCCCCGCCAAGACCATGTCGGCCAGCGTGGATGCCATCACCATCCACGGCCACCTGTGGCACACCAAGAAACCTGCCACGCCCAAGAAAGTGCTGCCTGCCGCCGCCCAGTCCTAATGGACCCCACCTATTGGACGCCTTGACTTGACTTAAAGGCCTATTCATACCGAAACCGTGGTCAGGAGGTGCACGCACATCCCAGGCTAATTCAACGGGTGCTCGAACTAAATGAACAGACTGCAAAAGAAAGAATAAGTCTGCACAGCGTTTTGAAAGCTCCCTAAAAACTTTATTTACCAAGGCGGGATCAATATACCTGACGAAGGCCACAGAGGCCGAAAGGTTGTGTTTTTTTCCCCGCCTTGGTAAATTAAGTTTTTGGGGAGCTTTCAAAATGGTGTGCATACTTTCTTTTGCAACTCATGACCACCATTTCGGTGGTCACCTCATCACCTAAAACTAGAACTATGAATAGGCCTTAAACCCCCCCCACCCCCTCACATCCCATCCATTTCACCTCTCAAACGGAACATTCCCGTTTTTCAAAATTGCACTTCACTGTAAATATCCATGAGATTCAAACACCTGCAAGTGTCAGTTAGAAGAATTCACACTCTTTAGTTTTTGTTTGTTAGTTTGTTGCTTTTTTTTTTGTGCACAACAAGTGTGAGAACACTCCGGATCATAGTGTGAACAGCACAGTACACACATGCTCCCAACTGGACATTAATGAACTTATGGAACATCGTTGAACAACTGGAATGTAATATTGCTATTTAACAAAAAGAGAAAAAGATGTAAATGTCATTACTAATGTGTTTTTACTAGATTGTTAGCTCTGAGCGAGCTAAGTACCGCATGCGAGTGTGCGTAAGTTGTTTTATTTTCCTTTTGTACGTGCCAAAAGTCAAAAGAAAAGAGGAAGAGTGAATGCAGCCGGATGTGTTCCTAAACTGAAGCACTGAATGTTTTCGACTCATTTTTGTACAGGTCGGTTTTCGGTGTGGCCTTATGCTCGTTTCGTTTCAGTTTTGTGAGGATGATGAGGTGATTGTAAAGCGGTTGAACCTTTGGTGAGCCTTTAGTTGTTTTTTTGTATTTGGCAAGAATGCTTTTTTGTTCTCTTCTCCATTTCTGTGGGTATAAGACTCTGTTTGTACAGCTAAGGTACGTAAGACTACGTAGGGCCAAACAATGAAAGCATTGCATACAGCTAGGTGTTATAGTGTTAGCCACACAAGTACGTGTGTCTGCGGTGCTCCACAGGAGCCAAGCACTTGCAAAAAACCCTTTTGACAAAACAAAAGGTGATTTTTACACAAAAACAAATCTTGTTTTAGGTTGTTCTAAGACTGCTGCTCGTTCACAACAGGTTTGTGAACAAATCGAACAAACACAGTTCGGTGTTATCTCCTTTGCATTTTACGAATGAAGAGTTCTGTTCCGCTTGTGATAACAAGGCATTATCAGATGATTATCTTTCAGTATGTATGCAGGAGTCACCCACCTATAGGACTGAAATAGGTGATACATTGTAACACTTTTGTCAATGGTAGATATTACATTTTTGGAACTAAATTCTTTGAATTAAGTGTACCGCATCGTGTAGTTTATTTGGAATACGTTTCTGTAAGTGTATTGTTATGTTTGCCCACTGGTATATTTTCTGAATTATGACTAAAATATCCATCATCCGTAATAACCAGGAAATTGCATGACTGATTTTGTTTCTCGTCACAATTGAATCATGTACAGTAGGACTTTTAACCCATTCTGACCGGGCACCCATTTTGGTGTCAGCATCATGTTATGCTTTAGCTATTTAAAAATAGCAGATCTACAAGCTCATATCGCGCCTTTGAGTGGCGCGATACGAGCTTGTAGGTCTGCTATTTTTGAAAAATCGAAGAGCGACTGACATTTTTAGAATCTGATCTCAGGTCAGAATGGGTTCATCAGGACCAGTGTGTGTCCGGCGGAAACCTCGTATGAATCTGATCTCAGGTCAGAATGGGTTCATCAGGACCAGTGTGTGTCCGGCGGAAACCTCGTATGAATCTGATCTCAGGTCAGAATGGGTTCATCAGGACCAGTGTGTGTCCGGCGGAAACCTCGTATGAATCTGATCTCAGGTCAGAATGGGTTAAGTGTATTTTGTTTGGCAGGCACTTCAGTTCTCAAACTTTGACACTTAAAAGTGCTCTGAGTGATTTGTTTTATTAAAATAACTGTTAAGTAGCTCTATATTCCCCTTGTAGTCATTCCTATACTGCAGAGGTCAGTAACAGGGGTCTTCCTGTCTCCCCATGCTCTTTAGTCAAACCGAAAATTATTCGGGATACCACCTTCATCCATTCAGGAGAGAGAACGCATTCATCAGCAGGTTTATCAGAATATTGAGCTTTAACTTTTTAATAAAAAAATATCACTTAACAGCACATTTTAAATATCTACATTTCTTGCCGGTCAACATTCCTGCATCTGCATTAATGTCGGCATTCATTTGTTTTAATTTTGCAGTTACGGTATGGGGGATGCCTCACACTGCTTGACCACTGCAAGTAATTGATCTTTTCAATTTTCAGACAATTTTCAACATATCCATGTGTCTACTTTTGGACTACACACATCTATTACGGTTGTACACTAATTGAACACAGCATTTGTTCTGGCTAAATAGCCTAGATCAGTTAACCTGACGCTGCCAGATGGGGGCGGTATTGGGTAACCATGTTCCCCAACACAGCAATCATCTGGGATCTCTCAGGCAGTTGAGCTGACAAAAATCCGTTCCGTACCGAACCAATCAGCGTGAGCTAAGGGCGGGATATGTGCGAAACCGGACGTGAAGCTATATAGACACGTCAATATGATTGGTTGTGTTTGCACGCCCACACGGTGATAGACAGACGGTCCCATCCAATCATCTACCAAGTATCTTGAAAAAAAGGAACAGCCCCGTCATCGAATTTGCTTCCGCGATCCCAGATCCCAATAAGCTGTGAAACAAATTTGTGTAGCAAGCTTCTTGGATCTGGCAACGTCAGGTTATAGATCAGTGGCTCTCAAATTAATCTTTTTAGCTTGTGACCCAAAAGAGAAATTTAGACGTTTGCCCGGGACCCAAACTAGTGAAAACAGCAGATCTAAAAGATCACAATGGGTCGCTTCACACCACATTGAGAGCTTGTAGATAAGCTATTTTTTCTTAAATATTTATTTTCTAATGTACTGTATGTATACATTTTGTTTTTAATTCATGGAATTTTGAGCTTTTTTGGGAATGTTTTCTTAAAATGTTTTGGAATAATAATAATTAAAAACAAAATGTAGGAAATTAATGAATCTTGAATGACACTGACAGATATGCTTTCCCTGATTGAAAGCCTTAACAACTATCCTATCTAGGGATGCACCGAAAATTCGGCCACCGAAAATATTCGGCCGAAAATGGCTAAAAATGTATTTTCGGCCTATTCGGTTTCGGCTCAAATAAGCCGAAAAATATCACCGAATAGTAGTAGTGGTCCTAAAGTTGTGAATCGAACTAAACTGCGGGGAAAACAAAGATGTACAAGCCCAACGCGCTGTGCATTGCGACGGGTAGATAGCTTGTAGATCTGCTACTTTCAGCGCAGGAAGGGCGCATGCTTATGACGCTCATTAACTATGCATCAGCTCAGCAGGCAGCAGCCACAGCCAGCCAGTCACAACACAATGACAACAGTGAGCAGCAGTCACGGAATGCTTCAATGCACAGGCAGATCCGACACAACTTTATTGCATACATCTGTGCTTTAATCCACGCTTCCATAGCCTTTTAAATCTTATTTCCCATCCACGGGCACAAGCAAGGTGATATCAGCAGCTCTTCCAAGTTCCACCCGATCTGTGGACGGGTGGTACGTGTTCTGTTGACGAGGAAAGCTATAGCTAGCATGGGAGCTAACGTTAGTTTTAACACTATGTACTTTCCATCCGTTCCCCAACACCTCACACTCGCTGCTGCGTTTACATGGCCAGACACAAAGACGAATGGGAATATCATTTGGAGCTTTAACAATGAATGATACTGTATCGTTGCGTCAGGGTTTCACTCACTGTCCACAGTAGGCAGACCTGTCAAAACGATGCACTTCCCAAAACTCAGAGACATGCCACCACCTATAAATTCAAAATCTCATTCCACTTTAATTTATTTTATTCCATAGTCTTAGTTTTTCTCTAATAAAGTTGTTTTTATTTGTTTTCTCATGTTCTCCTTGAAAAGTACTCAGAGAAGCTTTATATAAATAATATTATCACTATTATTATTACTACTTGTTTTATTGCCAATGCTTATGTAGAAAAAAAAGCTCACTGCTCAGGTCAAATAGGCCTATTGATATGTGATTAATTGAGATGAATTAATCACAAAGCCTCCAATTAATTAGATGTTTTTTTAATGGACCCATAAGTGTTTATTATTTAAGTTAGGTTTTGCCATAATCATGTCTTTTGCCATAATCAGGTAGCTTTACAACAAATATGTATTCGGCTATTCGGTATTCGGTTTTCGGCCAACTGTTTCCTTTATTCGGTATTCGGTTTCGGCCAAGAATTTCCCTTTCGGTGCATCCCTAATCCTATCCATGGTCTAAATTGGTTAAGCAATTTAAACGTGTTTTGTCCAAGACTCTTACACACGGATGTGTTTAAAATGACTCGTCACAATGTATTGTAGTACTGTATTGTATTGTAGTACATTAACTGCAAAGATGACCCATGCTGTCTACAGAGACCATGCACCACCAGGCCTGTCTGCCTGCCTTCACTAGGTCCAAAGTCAAATTCAATTTGAATTAATCCCTTTCCTGTTCTATTAACCCATTCTGATCGGGAACCCATTTTGGTGTCAGCATCATGTTATGCTTTAGCTATTGAAAAATAGCAGATCTACAAGCTCATATCGCGCCACCGAGTGGCGCGATACGAGCTTGTAGGTCTGCTATTTTTTGAAAAATCAAAGAACGACTGACTATTTTTAGAATCTGATCTCAGGTCAGAATTAGCCTGGTTAATAAACCAGACTAATATCGCACGGACCGCGGGATATTAGTCTGGGGAGGCTCAGCTTGGATTTCATTTCCAGGGAAACATTTTCTCTTTGACGCAATTGGTCAGAGCTACTGTCAGTCAAAGGTCTCAAGCATTGAAAGTCACTGTACCAAAGCCCGCCCATATTGCATACCGTGTCCCGATTGGCCGCCCACATTCTCTGGTGTAGGAAATGGGCGTATACAATTGAGCCTCTCCAGACCGAAATCCGCCGGCAGGCAATTTATTTTTGCCAACGGCTGATTCGGTCTGGTTTATTAATCAGGCCAGGTCAGAATGGGTTAATCAGACCAGTGTGTGTCCAGTGGAAACCTCGTATGAATCTGATCTCAGGTCAGAATGGGTTAATATAATGAAAAAATAAAGGGCAAATAAAAATAAAAAATAAAAAAAATAAAATAAAAAATAAAGGGCAAATCTTGTTGCTGCATATACGGGTAGACCTAAAAAAAAAAAGTACAATTCGGGTACAAGTCAGCCATACGTGTGTGTGTGTGTGTGTGTGTGTGTGTGTGTGTGTGTGTGTGTGTGCTCAAAGACTTCCATGCACACACACAAACATACACTTGCCAACATTGGTGCTTTGTATATGGGCTTATATTTATAAACTTGACCAAATGACAAGTTGTACTGTACATAATAATATGTCTTTGAAAAAATGCAAACTTGACGGAGTCCTAAAGATTTTCCTGCAGGGAGAAAAAGCTGTTTTGGTCTTGTTTCTTGGCTGTTTAAGGCCAGGTTTGAAACCTGTACAGTGTTATGATGATGTGTGCTCCCTGGTTTCGTTCATCGGACGCTGTGCTGTCATTCATTCAACATGCAGAACATTTCATTTTTATTTCATTTTTTATTTTGCATTGAATAAAACTAAGCATGGCCCCGGACTGTGAGGTGTTGTTCATTATGGTATATAAGTACATATAGGCTATAATATATGTTTGATAGAGAGACCATTGTTTTAATGTAATCTGTCAACAGTGTACTATAATGAGATGTTTTAAAATTCTGCCTTCAATTCATTACAAAATAAATGTAAAAAGTTGATGTTTGTGGGTCGCCTAGGCTACTAAAAAAAAATCATATTGACTTTTTCATATAAAAGACAAATTAAGCCATTACAATTTTAGCCTCGGAAAGACTCTCAATTTAGCCTGTTTTTTGAGTGGCTACCCAGAAGTTCTCAAACCGTTTTGTGTCATGGACCCCCAAACGAATATGAAAATGCCCCCCCCCCCCAAAAAAAAAAAAAAAAAAAAAATAATAATAATAATAATAATAATAACATGTATTTGTGTTGTTAAAATCTTTCCAAAATCTTAATATTGTTGATGCTATATAAATTAATTTAGCTGCATGGAACACCCTGAAATCCGAACAATGACCCCGGATAGGGGTCTCAGGCCAGGACCCCATCCACTTTGAGATCCATTGGAGTCTCTGCCTGCCGTAAAATGGTAAATGGTGCATTTATATAGCGCCTTTATCCAAGGGGCTTTACATAGATTGTGCATTAGGCTACATTCACCCAGCCACACACATTCACACACCGATGCCGGAGGAAACCATGCATGTAGCCTGTAGGTACCAACCAGCACATCGGGAGCAATGTGGGGTTCAGTGTCTTGCCCAAGGACACTTCGACATGTAGACGGGAGGAGCAAGGATTCGAACCGCCGACCCATGGATCATTGGACGACCTGCTCTACCTCCTGAGCCACAGTCGTTTTGCAGTGGGTTTTGACAGATGTACTACAATATGGGCCCATGGCATGCATGCACCCACAGTCCCACACACAATGTACCCATGCACCCACAGTCCCACACACAATGTACCCATGCACCCACAGTCCCACACACAATGTACCCATGCACCTAGCTCTGGTCCATAGCCTTCTACTGCTTCCATTCTGCCCTGCAAAGGTCAAACGTTTGTGAGATTTCCACAAAAGAGGAGAGGCTGGTCTGATTTCGATTTGAGATTTAATACTGATAGTCACATAGCCTTACTGCAGGGCAGAATGGAAGCAGTAGAAGGCTATGGACCAGAGCTACCATGCACCCACACACCCACAATGTGCCCAAACTGCCCAGCATGCACCCACACACAATGTGCCCATTTCCCACACACCCACAATGTGCCCACACACAATGTGCCCAAACTGCCCATGCACACACCCACAATGTGCCCATTTCCCACACACCCACAATGTGCCCATTTCCCACACACCCACAATGTGCCCAAACTGCCCATGCACACACCCACAATGTGCCCATTTCCCACACACCCACAATGTGCCCAAACTGCCCATGCACACACCCACAATGTGCCCATTTCCCACACACCCACAATGTGCCCAAACTGCCCATGCACACACCCACAATGTGCCCATTTCCCACACACCCACAATGTGCCCAAACTGCCCATGCACCCTCACACAATGTGCCCTGCATGCATGCCCACATACTGCTGGCATTGTCTCAGATCAGCCCTGCTGTCAGACTGGTGTCTGCTTGGTGTTTCTGTTGACTACTTCAGTGAGTTATATAGCGTTTAACGTTAAATCAATATACAGTATAGGCAGTATCCATGAGTAGGCTAGTAGCCTATACCTGATTATCCCTAAAGTGCATGACAGTTAATGTTCTGTAAAGTTGCTGATATAAGAGGTGAGCTAGCCGGTGTGCCGTGCGTCATATTGTACTGTGTGTGTGTGTGTGTGTGTGTGTGTGTGTGTGTGTGTGTGTGTGTGTGTGTGTGTGTGTGTACATCATCAGCCAGTACTTGATTGGTGGTTTGCAGCGGCGCCCCGGCTTGGCTGGCAACCAGACTATACGACAAACAGACAGACAGAGCCTTAGCCTACGGGGGTCAGGAGCTTTTCCACACGATAAAATAACCACTTTCATTCAAACTACTGGGATTGCATTTTCATCGCAGTTTCTGTCGCACGGTCCCCCCCCCCCCCCCCCCCCCCCCACGGCGGTGGACTGGACTCGATCGCTTTAATGTGGTGCGTGTTCGGTGAAAACAACTGACAGGTGAGACTATATAGTGAGAAAAGAGAGAGTTGGATTGATTCTAGGGTGGCGGCGGCGTGTGTTGTTGACTTGGCAGCTAAAACAACACATACGCTGCAATGTGTCCAAACATATCAAGTTCTTAATCGCGCTAAGCAAAAAAAAAAAAAGCCCTTGATATGAATTGGACACATTATTGTATAGCGACACATTAGCCTATAGACAGACACGCTTTCCAAGGTTTGTAAAAATGTCCATGCCTGCACCTGCATGGGAGACGCCTAGCCCTCCAAGCAGAACCCAAATGCTACTGAAGTTTCTGACATTTGTTCGACCCAGTGCATTCAGCCCGGTTCGGTTCGGATTGGGCTGACCCAGGGGGTTCCGAGAGGGGCTAGGAGACGCCATGCTGCGGAACCGATAGCCACACAAATATATTTGTGTCTGATTCTTCTGTTTTATTTGTGCAGTGTTATTAGGCTAGTGTTGTTCGTCTGTGAAGTACACTGCTGAGCCTGAACAGCGTGTCTACTGCTTGGGTCTATATAGTAACTATACAGACTAGTCTACGGCGTGCGCAGTAGCCTATGTTGCCATATGCAGCAGCGATAATAAACAAGGTAGCTGACATCAGAAAACGCCTCGGCTTTGCCAGGTGATGCAGTAGTAGGTATTGCTGCTGCTGGCATGAACCATGAACCATGTCCCATTTAATTTAAATGCGCAACGCAATTCGTCTTTAATGGAAGATTCGGACAGTGTCACACTGACTGATTGTGTCTTCGTATCCCATTAGTGTATAGCTCGTTATTTCACTCACCGACATAAACGAATGCGGCATGTCACATGTGCACTAATATATGACTCTAAACAGGACGCAAGTGCACAGCACACTGCATCACCACCACACAGCACAGCACAGCAGCCTGCATGATGTGTTGCAATGATTAACCCTTTAAGTGTGTGAGTCAGAGAGGGCATCCTTTTTAGGTGTGATTGTATCCTAATAAAAATGGGAAAATATGCATAGTGGTGGTGATAAGATCATCATGCTTGTCCTTGTTTAGAACCTAGTGAGAAATAGGTACCCACCCTAGGCACCCTTCCCATGTTATCCCTGTTGACAGTGTCAACACATTTCTATTCACTCTATTATGAAAGTGTGAACGCATCAGACTCAGCATGTTGTTACACCTCTGTAGGAGATCACGTGAGTTTCACATTCAATTCAAAACGTTGTTATTCAAATAATGAATGCAACTGCAAGCAGCATGGTCATATGGGTCATTTTGGAAGGATAAGTCTTTCTTTCTTTCTTTCTTTCTTTCTTTTTTTCCTTTGCAAGATGAGATGAAATGAGACTTGACATTCACTGCAGAGAGGAAGCATGTTTTCAGCGTATCTGACCTTCTGCATCATGTCATCCAGTGGTGGAAGAAGTTGGCCTATATAGACTTTAGTAAAAGTGTCGATCACTTACTGTAAACGGCCTGTATTCAACTTGAAAGGGAAGGTACACATGTATTTTGCAACAACACATACTTTTACTTACAGTAAAAGTACTTGCATAAAATGAAAGGTAATTTCTTTTAAAATAGCTGATGTACATCTTCTCTGTCCGGTGGAAACCTCATACATCCCAAACTGTTACTTTTCAGGCTTCAAATTCAAAAGTAGCAGATCTACAAGCTCAAACCATGTTGCTTAAATTGCTTTGTGCCACATTTTGAGCTTGTACACCTGCTACTTATGCTATTATGTGATGCTGTAGTATGATCAAGTGGTGAGTTAATTCGCAATAATACACAAAAAGTAAAAATATGGATATAAGAGGTTTATGTGATTCCGATGCTATACGTTTGCTAATTTAGCTGGGGACCCCCTGAGGAATCCCTGTGGATTCCTGGGACCCACTTTGAGAAGCACTGATCATCTCCGTTGCTCTGTCTTGTCCGTCCCTGTTTGGTCTCCCTGTCCTCCAGTCACCTGAGCTTACGGCAGTGACCCGGTCGGTAACCATGACAGCGGAGGAGACCATCAACATCAAGGAGGCGGAGGTGATCAAGCTCATGCTTGACTTCCTGAACTCCAGGAAGTTGCACATCAGCATGCTGGCCCTGGAGAAGGAGAGCGGAGTCATCAACGGGCTCTACTCGGATGACATGCTCTTCCTCAGGTACCGGAAGGGACGGGGAGGGGATCATTCTCAACGTTATTTTGTTTTAATTTCAAGAACCCCGCATTTGAGACGAATACAAGAACACTCGCCCCTAAACCCACGCGCCCCGGGTCGAATCTGGTGACCTAGCAGCACCTAGGCTAGGCTAAGTAGCCTGAACAACCCGCAACGGCGCGTTGAGGGTTCGAATCCCGAGCCCCCGACGGCCTTTGCGGCGTGTCATTCCCTGTGTCTCTCTTCACTAATACTATCCAATGAAGCCAGAGAAGGCCCCACAAAAACATCCAGTAGCCGACGCACAGAACCAAGATGTCTCACTGCATACTCCAGTAGCGCCCCGTCGGAAACCAGTGCTCTAATGGCACATTCACACATCACCTTCCCGTTCACATCGATTCCATGCGAGCTATGCGGCTAATACATCATTTGTTTCCGGTGGTGAAGCATACCCGCATCTTCTGCTATGCGTGCAGTTAAACAATTGCAAAGACTTTATGTTGTAAATGGTAAATGGTACATTTATATAGCGCTTTTATCCAAAGCACTTTACATAGATTGTGCTTTACATTCACCCATTCATACACAGATGGCAGAGGAAACCATGCGAGGCACCAACCTGCACATCAGGAGCAATTAGGGGTTCAGAGTCTAGTTCAGTTCTAATTATGTTATCTGCCATGTATGAAGCTTGGGTGTTTTTAGTTGGTTATTCATTTGATCATTGTGTGTGAACTGTCAGGTTCATTGTCTATGTAAAATGAGAAAATGAAAGTCCATATGGGCTGGACTTCCTTGGAAGCATGACACTTAAATAAAGATAAATCAATCAAGAAGTGTGTGTGACTGACACCCCTTGGTCGTCATTGGCTGTAGTTTTCTTAGTGAGCCATGATGGAGGAGACATCAACTACTATACAAACCAGCAGACTCATTTCTGTGCGCGTCACAGCATGGAACACACATTCAGCACGACAAGATGGGAATTTCTCCACGGGGGGGGGGGGGGCACATTCGCGCATGTGGTGATCAAGCCCCAACAGTCATATTCTATGGCCCAGTCCAAATGTATCCCAATTTCTTCACTAAGTACCCTCATGGACTGACGGACTTAAAGACACGGCGAAGCCTGCAGGGCTGTCAGGCTGTCACGTGCATGACAGTTCTCCCTCAGATCACTTTATGCATGCTTTCTGTAAGTCTGCATTTCTGCAGCCGTTGGCCCACACATTCATGACGTTAAATATGGGATTACCAGGGTATTGCTCATCATGATCATTAATATTTAAAAAGGAGGACTGATGGAGAAGAGATGTATTAGTAAAGATGAGGGACGAGGGATAAGAAATTAGAAAAGTTTATAAAAATAAAAATAATATGTACTAAATTTGCCTTGTGGGTGGACGGTGGACACTGATCAGCTCAATATAGGACTACATTTTAAGGTAATTATTGAATTTGACACCTCGACATGCACCGGCTGCCCTTGCACATACCGAGGAGCACCTCACCCGTTTTATCTTCATATTATAATTATATATTATAATTGTTTTCTTCTTTCTAATTATTTGATCAGCCCAAAACATTGTGTTTATTTTCATGATTTGTCACAACTCGAAGTTTGTAAACGTATTTAAATGAATACTTTTTGAAAAGTCTATGAGGAAAATTAACGGGGAATTCGTTTCCGGGTCTCTCGTCGTCATGAAAGGAGGCGTGACGACGCTCTATAACTGCAGTTACCTTGTTTTCCAGCCATCTAATATGGGACTAATTAGACGTGGTCACTGACACAGGTCAGTCAAATTAACCACTTTAAAACTGGCGGCTGTATTTTGGGGGTGTCAACTTGTAGTTTTCTTTCAGTGAGCCCTTACTCCAATGTAAATCAAACAAACTACAAACAATTACATGTGCTTCAGATGCATCATTGCCAATGCAAGCCTAGACTTATGTGTCCTTTTCCCATGTTGCAGGGCTGTGGACAGTGCCGGTTATCATGTTGACCAGAATATTGAAATTCCATATGATATGACACTCCATAAAATGTCTCATCTCTTTATTTTAGTTCATGCATACGTCTCAAAATAACATGTCTGATTTGTGCGTGGCCAAGCGTGTGGGATTCTCCTCTCTACCTAGTTGCATGTCCAACAGTTTGATCACAAGGCCTGTTTGTGTCTTTGGCCCCTCCCACTGTCTGAGGCAGATGGCCGCCCACCTAGAGCCACATTCTGTCCCAGGTTACTTCCTGTTAAAGGGGAGTTTACCTCACCAAGTGCTTTCTCGTGAATGGGGGATTGTTGAGTCTCTGTAAATTAAAGAACATACTGTAGTTTGCTCTAAGTGGCAGTAGATAACGTTTTATATCAATACAATTCACGCAGGAGACGGACAAAGAGGAGGAGACTGGCCAACACCCATTTTATTTATTTAAATAAAAATAATAACTATTGTCACAGTGTAGAATTTGCTGAATGGTGGCCAAGATGTTTAAATAATATGCAGAAAAATGACATTGATTCTCTGTCCTGTACCAAGTTTGGACCTGATCAGAGAGGTGCAGTGCGCTACATTTTAGTAGAACTAGTTTAAATTCCCTGTCCACTTGTCCCCTGGTGCTGTTTAAACCCTTCTCACATGTACATTATCCCTCCAAAAACATCCCTGAAGAAGCTTTTCACTGCCTCTTTCTTTACCCCCATCTTTACCCTCATTTATTATTCCAGTATGAATATCTATTATGTATGATCAGAATGTCGGTAATCCACCAAGTATCCACAGAAGTGCAGAGTATAACTTTTAAGTATGTCCCTGTGCTAGAAAAGGTTTAGAGAAGACTCTGAATGACTCTTATGTATTATTATGTATGTGTTTGACAGACAGCTCATTCTGGATGGCCAGTGGGATGAGGTTCTGCAGTTCATTCAGCCACTGGAAAGCATGGACACATTTGACAAGAAGAGGTGAGCTTGTTTCTGTCTGGTTCCTGTAATTGGCCGCCGATCCCCATCTGAAAATATGTTGTTCCCGGGACCCCCCAGCAGAGTGCAAAGATTTGAGTTTAAAGCGTTCGCTCTGAAAGAATATATATTCAAAGATTTGCACTACATTTTCACGATTGTTCAAAAATACCAGATCTACAAGCTCGTAGCGCTTGTAGATCTGCTATTTCGTTATAGCTAAAGTATAACACAATGCTTAAAACACCAAAAGGGGTTAACTACTGTCGTATCTGGACTCGATAATTCTATAACTATAATCATTCTTTATCAACTACATTTCTGGGCTAAAGTTATTGGTGGAGTCTCTGTCTAGCTGAAAGCAATAGTACTCTTTGCATATCTCATGTTTCTCAAGGCAGCCAGTCTCAGAAGCCTGTCTTTGATATCTAAAGTCAAGGAGGTGTCGTTGACCTGTTTTACATGCCTTTTGCTTGCAGGAATTAGCATTCTATTGTCTCAACAACAGAGGGCAGTTGATTAAATATGCATCCCCACTGTTGATATGTAAAATGTGTGAAACACCTCTGTTGGACGGAACTTTGTATATAATGTCTGTGTTTGCAATGTAAAAGGGAAGTCTTATAGGAGGCTAGCCACCGAGAGTGGTTAGGCTGTCCTGCTCCCGTGGGCCAGCTCGCCTGGTCCACGGGGAAGCTCTGCTGTGTTCTTGGTCTGACTGCAATAAATACAATCCATGGATCTTCAGTTCACAACTCTCTGCCTGTGTTTTTCCCTCCGATCGTCTGAGACTTTGATGCAGACTCTTCGTCCTTATTTGTCTATTTTTAGTCCAGTTTAGTGAGTGTATAGTTAGGAATTACACGACACTACGAAATTAAGCCCTGTGTTATACTTTCACGCATGGCAATATCATGCATAAATGGCAGCTTGAAGATTGGCTATTTTCAATGTTTGAAATCTTTGAAAATAAATGTCTTTAACTGCTTGATTATTTAATCATTGTGGATACATTTTGTGTTATATTTCTGTTATTTATGTCACTATACACATAAGTACTCGTATATAAGAACTAGTAAACTGAAAGATATTGCCTTACCAGAAAACAGATCTGGGGGAAGTCTTTCTCTTCTCTAGTCGCG
>NC_139701.1:1394627-1481162 GCF_964188405.1 Protomyctophum parallelum | reverse complement strand
GTCACTGACTAGGTATCACTGTCATGACATTCTGTTAGTGTCACTGACTAGGTATCACTGTCATGACATTCTGTTAGTGTCTCACTGACTAGGTATCAGACTGTCATGACATTCTGTTAGTGTCACTGACTAGGTATCACTGTCATGACATTCTGTTAGTGCTCACTGACTAGGTATCACTGTCATGACATTCTGTTAGTGTCACTGACTAGGTATCACTGTCATGACATTCTGTTAGTGTCTCACTGACTAGGTATCACTGTCATGACATTCTGTTAGTGTCTCTGACTAGGTATCACTGTCATGACATTCTGTTAGTGTCTCACTGACTAGGTATCACTGTCATGACATTCTGTTAGTGTCTCACTGACTAGGTATCACTGTCATGACATTCTGTTAGTGTCTCTGACTAGGTATCACTGTCATGACATTCTGTTAGTGTCTCACTGACTAGGTATCACTGTCATGACATTCTGTTAGTGTCTCACTGACTAGGTATCACTGTCATGACATTCTGTTAGTGTCACTGACTAGGTATCACTGTCATGACATTTCTGTTAGTGTCTCACTGACTAGGTATCACTGTCATGACATTCTGTTAGTGTCTCTGACTAGGTATCACTGTCATGACATTCTGTTATGTCTCTGACTAGGTATCACTGTCATGACATTCTGTTAGTGTCACTGACTAGGTATCACTGTCATGACATTCTGTTAGTGTCACTGACTAGGTATCACTGTCATGACATTCTGTTAGTGTCTCACTGACTAGGTATCACTGTCATGACATTCTGTTAGTGTCACTGACTAGGTATCACTGTCATGACATTCTGTTAGTGTCTCTGACTAGGTATCACTGTCATGGACATTCTGTTAGTGTCACTGACTAGGTATCACTGTCATGACATTCTGTTAGTGTCACTGACTAGGTATCACTGTCATGACATTCTGTTAGTGTCACTGACTAGGTATCACTGTCATGACATTCTGTTAGTGTCACTGACTAGGTATCACTGTCATGACATTCTGTTAGTGTCACTGACTAGGTATCACTGTCATGACATTCTGTTAGTGTCACTGACTAGGTATCACTGTCATGACATTCTGTTAGTGTCTCACTGACTAGGTATCACTGTCATGACATTCTGTTAGTGTCACTGACTAGGTATCACTGTCATGACATTCTGTTAGTGTCACTGACTAGGTATCACTGTCATGACATTCTGTTAGTGTCCACTGACTAGGTATCACTGTCATGACATTCTGTTAGTGTCACTGACTAGGTATCACTGTCATGACATTCTGTTAGTGTCCACTGACTAGGTATCACTGTCATGACATTCTGTTAGTGTCACTGACTAGGTATCACTGTCATGACATTCTGTTAGTGTCACTGACTAGGTATCACTGTCATGACATTCTGTTAGTGTCACTGACTAGGTATCACTGTCATGACATTCTGTTAGTGTCACTGACTAGGTATCACTGTCATGACATTCTGTTAGTGTCACTGACTAGGTATCACTGTCATGACATTCTGTTAGTGTCTCTGACTAGGTATCACTGTCATGACATTCTGTTAGTGTCTCACTGACTAGGTATCACTGTCATGACATTCTGTTAGTGTCACTGACTAGGTATCACTGTCATGACATTCTGTTAGTGTCACTGACTAGGTATCACTGTCATGACATTCTGTTAGTGTCTCACTGACTAGGTATCACTGTCATGACATTCTGTTAGTGTCACTGACTAGGTATCACTGTCATGACATTCTGTTAGTGTCACTGACTAGGTATCACTGTCATGACATTCTGTTAGTGTCTCTGACTAGGTATCACTGTCATGACATTCTGTTAGTGTCTCTGACTAGGTATCACTGTCATGACATTCTGTTAGTGTCTCACTGACTAGGTATCACTGTCATGACATTCTGTTAGTGTCACTGACTAGGTATCACTGTCATGACATTCTGTTAGTGTCTCACTGACTAGGTATCACTGTCATGACATTCTGTTAGTGTCACTGACTAGGTATCACTGTCATGACATTCTGTTAGTGTCACTGACTAGGTATCACTGTCATGACATTCTGTTAGTGTCACTGACTAGGTATCACTGTCATGACATTCTGTTAGTGTCTCTGACTAGGTATCACTGTCATGACATTCTGTTAGTGTCTCACTGACTAGGTATCACTGTCATGACATTCTGTTAGTGTCACTGACTAGGTATCACTGTCATTGACATTCTGTTAGTGTCACTGACTAGGTATCACTGTCATGACATTCTGTTAGTGTCACTGACTAGGTATCACTGTCATGACATTCTGTTAGTGTCACTGACTAGGTATCACTGTCATGACATTCTGTTAGTGTCTCACTGACTAGGTATCACTGTCATGACATTCTGTTAGTGTCTCTGACTAGGTATCACTGTCATGACATTCTGTTAGTGTCTCTGACTAGGTATCACTGTCATGACATTCTGTTAGTGTCACTGACTAGGTATCACTGTCATGACATTCTGTTAGTGTCACTGACTAGGTATCACTGTCATGACATTCTGTTAGTGTCTCACTGACTAGGTATCACTGTCATGACATTCTGTTAGTGTCTCTGACTAGGTATCACTGTCATGACATTCTGTTAGTGTCTCTGACTAGGTATCACTGTCATGACATTCTGTTAGTGTCACTGACTAGGTATCACTGTCATGACATTCTGTTAGTGTCACTGACTAGGTATCACTGTCATGACATTCTGTTAGTGTCTCACTGACTAGGTATCACTGTCATGACATTCTGTTAGTGTCACTGACTAGGTATCACTGTCATGACATTCTGTAGTGTCTCACTGACTAGGTATCACTGTCATGACATTCTGTTAGTGTCACTGACTAGGTATCACTGTCATGACATTCTGTTAGTGTCACTGACTAGGTATCACTGTCATGACATTCTGTTAGTGTCACTGACTAGGTATCACTGTCATGACATTCTGTTAGTGTCTCACTGACTAGGTATCACTGTCATGACATTCTGTTAGTGTCTCTGACTAGGTATCACTGTCATGACATTCTGTTAGTGTCTCTGACTAGGTATCACTGTCATGACATTCTGTTAGTGTCTCACTGACTAGGTATCACTGTCATGACATTCTGTTAGTGTCACTGACTAGGTATCACTGTCATGACATTCTGTTAGTGTCACTGACTAGGTATCACTGTCATGACATTCTGTTAGTGTCACTGACTAGGTATCACTGTCATGACATTCTGTTAGTGTCACTGACTAGGTATCACTGTCATGACATTCTGTTAGTGTCTCACTGACTAGGTATCACTGTCATGACATTCTGTTAGTGTCTCACTGACTAGGTATCACTGTCATGACATTCTGTTAGTGTCTCTGACTAGGTATCACTGTCATGACATTCTGTTAGTGTCTCTGACTAGGTATCACTGTCATGACATTCTGTTAGTGTCACTGACTAGGTATCACTGTCATGACATTCTGTTAGTGTCACTGACTAGGTATCACTGTCATGACATTCTGTTAGTGTCTCACTGACTAGGTATCACTGTCATGACATTCTGTTAGTGTCTCTGACTAGGTATCACTGTCATGACATTCTGTTAGTGTCACTGACTAGGTATCACTGTCATGACATTCTGTTAGTGTCTCACTGACTAGGTATCACTGTCATGACATTCTGTTAGTGTCACTGACTAGGTATCACTCTCATGACATTCTGTTAGTGTCACTGACTAGGTATCACTGTCATGACATTCTGTTAGTGTCTCACTGACTAGGTATCACTGTCATGACATTCTGTTAGTGTCACTGACTAGGTATCACTGTCATGACATTCTGTTAGTGTCTCTGACTAGGTATCACTGTCATGACATTCTGTTAGTGTCTCACTGACTAGGTATCACTGTCATGACATTCTGTTAGTGTCACTGACTAGGTATCACTGTCATGACATTCTGTTAGTGTCTCACTGACTAGGTATCACTGTCATGACATTCTGTTAGTGTCTCACTGACTAGGTATCACTGTCATGACATTCTGTTAGTGTCTCTGACTAGGTATCACTGTCATGACATTCTGTTAGTGTCTCTGACTAGGTATCACTGTCATGACATTCTGTTAGTGTCACTGACTAGGTATCACTGTCATGACATTCTGTTAGTGTCTCACTGACTAGGTATCACTGTCATGACATTCTGTTAGTGTCTCTGACTAGGTATCACTGTCATGACATTCTGTTAGTGTCACTGACTAGGTATCACTGTCATGACATTCTGTTAGTGTCTCACTGACTAGGTATCACTGTCATGACATTCTGTTAGTGTCACTGACTAGGTATCACTGTCATGACATTCTGTTAGTGTCTCTGACTAGGTATCACTGTCATGACATTCTGTTAGTGTCTCTGACTAGGTATCACTGTCATGACATTCTGTTAGTGTCTCACTGACTAGGCATCACTGTCATGACATTCTGTTAGTGTCTCTGACTAGGTATTACTGTCATGACATTCTGTTAGTGTCTCTGACTAGGTATCACTGTCATGACATTCTGTTAGTGTCTCACTGACTAGGTATCACTGTCATGACATTCTGTTAGTGTCTCACTGACTAGGTATCACTGTCATGACATTCTGTTAGTGTCTCTGACTAGGTATCACTGTCATGACATTCTGTTAGTGTCTCTGACTAGGTATCACTGTCATGACATTCTGTTAGTGTCTCACTGACTAGGTATCACTGTCATGACATTCTGTTAGTGTCTCACTGACTAGGCATCACTGTCATGACATTCTGTTAGTGTCTCTGACTAGGTATTACTGTCATGACATTCTGTTAGTGTCTCTGACTAGGTATCACTGTCATGACATTCTGTTAGTGTCTCACTGACTAGGTATCACTGTCATGACATTCTGTTAGTGTCACTGACTAGGTATCACTGTCATGACATTCTGTTAGTCTCACTGACTAGGTATCACTGTCATGACATTCTGTTAGTGTCTCTGACTAGGTATCACTGTCATGACATTCTGTTAGTGTCTCACTGACTAGGTATCACTGTCATGACATTCTGTTAGTGTCTCACTGACTAGGTATCACTGTCATGACATTCTGTTAGTGTCTCTGACTAGGTATCACTGTCATGACATTCTGTTAGTGTCTCACTGACTAGGTATCACTGTCATGACATTCTGTTAGTGTCTCACTGACTAGGTATCACTGTCATGACATTCTGTTAGTGTCTCTGACTAGGTATCACTGTCATGACATTCTGTTAGTGTCTCTGACTAGGTATCACTGTCATGACATTCTGTTAGTGTCTCACTGACTAGGTATCACTGTCATGACATTCTGTTAGTGTCACTGACTAGGTATCACTGTCATGACATTCTGTTAGTGTCTCACTGACTAGGTATCACTGTCATGACATTCTGTTAGTGTCTCACTGACTAGGTATCACTGTCATGACATTCTGTTAGTGTCTCTGACTAGGTATCACTGTCATGACATTCTGTTAGTGTCTCACTGACTAGGTATCACTGTCATGACATTCTGTTAGTGTCTCACTGACTAGGTATCACTGTCATGACATTCTGTTAGTGTCACTGACTAGGTATCACTGTCATGACATTCTGTTAGTGTCTCACTGACTAGGTATCACTGTCATGACATTCTGTTAGTGTCCTCACTGACTAGGTATCACTGTCATGACATTCTGTTAGTGTCACTGACTAGGTATCACTGTCATGACATTCTGTTAGTGTCACTGACTAGGTATCACTGTCATGACATTCTGTTAGTGTCACTGACTAGGTATCACTGTCATGACATTCTGTTAGTGTCTCACTGACTAGGTATCACTGTCATGACATTCTGTTAGTGTCTCTGACTAGGTATCACTGTCATGACATTCTGTTAGTGTCTCACTGACTAGGTATCACTGTCATGACATTCTGTTAGTGTCTCACTGACTAGGTATCACTGTCATGACATTCTGTTAGTGTCACTGACTAGGTATCACTGTCATGACATTCTGTTAGTGTCACTGACTAGGTATCACTGTCATGACATTCTGTTAGTGTCACTGACTAGGTATCACTGTCATGACATTCTGTTAGTGTCTCACTGACTAGGTATCACTGTCATGACATTCTGTTAGTGTCTCTGACTAGGTATCACTGTCATGACATTCTGTTAGTGTCTCACTGACTAGGTATCACTGTCATGACATTCTGTTAGTGTCACTGACTAGGTATCACTGTCATGACATTCTGTTAGTGTCTCACTGACTAGGTATCACTGTCATGACATTCTGTTAGTGTCTCTGACTAGGTATCACTGTCATGACATTCTGTTAGTGTCTCACTGACTAGGTATCACTGTCATGACATTCTGTTAGTGTCACTGACTAGGTATCACTGTCATGACATTCTGTTAGTGTCTCACTGACTAGGTATCACTGTCATGACATTCTGTTAGTGTCTCACTGACTAGGTATCACTGTCATGACATTCTGTTAGTGTCACTGACTAGGTATCACTGTCATGACATTCTGTTAGTGTCACTGACTAGGTATCACTGTCATGACATTCTGTTAGTGTCTCACTGACTAGGTATCACTGTCATGACATTCTGTTAGTGTCTCTGACTAGGTATCACTGTCATGACATTCTGTTAGTGTCTCACTGACTAGGTATCACTGTCATGACATTCTGTTAGTGTCTCTGACTAGGTATCACTGTCATGACATTCTGTTAGTCTCACTGACTAGGTATCACTGTCATGACATTCTGTTAGTGTCACTGACTAGGTATCACTGTCATGACATTCTGTTAGTGTCTCACTGACTAGGTATCACTGTCATGACATTCTGTTAGTGTCTCACTGACTAGGTATCACTGTCATGACATTCTGTTAGTGTCTCACTGACTAGGTATCACTGTCATGACATTCTGTTAGTGTCACTGACTAGGTATCACTGTCATGACATTCTGTTAGTGTCTCTGACTAGGTATCACTGTCATGACATTCTGTTAGTGTCACTGACTAGGTATCACTGTCATGACATTCTGTTAGTGTCTCTGACTAGGTATCACTGTCATGACATTCTGTTAGTGTCTCTGACTAGGTATCACTGTCATGACATTCTGTTAGTGTCACTGACTAGGTATCACTGTCATGACATTCTGTTAGTGTCTCTGACTAGGTATCACTGTCATGACATTCTGTTAGTGTCTCACTGACTAGGTATCACTGTCATGACATTCTGTTAGTGTCACTGACTAGGTATCACTGTCATGACATTCTGTTAGTGTCTCACTGACTAGGTATCACTGTCATGACATTCTGTTAGTGTCACTGACTAGGTATCACTGTCATGACATTCTGTTAGTGTCACTGACTAGGTATCACTGTCATGACATTCTGTTAGTGTCACTGACTAGGTATCACTGTCATGACATTCTGTTAGTGTCTCACTGACTAGGTATCACTGTCATGACATTCTGTTAGTGTCACTGACTAGGTATCACTGTCATGACATTCTGTTAGTGTCTCACTGACTAGGTATCACTGTCATGACATTCTGTTAGTGTCACTGACTAGGTATCACTGTCATGACATTCTGTTAGTGTCACTGACTAGGTATCACTGTCATGACATTCTGTTAGTGTCACTGACTAGGTATCACTGTCATGACATTCTGTTAGTGTCTCACTGACTAGGTATCACTGTCATGACATTCTGTTAGTGTCTCACTGACTAGGTATCACTGTCATGACATTCTGTTAGTGTCTCTGACTAGGTATCACTGTCATGACATTCTGTTAGTGTCTCTGACTAGGTATCACTGTCATGACATTCTGTTAGTGTCACTGACTAGGTATCACTGTCATGACATTCTGTTAGTGTCTCTGACTAGGTATCACTGTCATGACATTCTGTTAGTGTCACTGACTAGGCATCACTGTCATGACATTCTGTTAGTGTCACTGACTAGGTATCACTGTCATGACATTCTGTTAGTGTCACTGACTAGGTATCACTGTCATGACATTCTGTTAGTGTCACTGACTAGGTATCACTGTCATGACATTCTGTTAGTGTCTCTGACTAGGTATCACTGTCATGACATTCTGTTAGTGTCACTGACTAGGTATCACTGTCATGACATTCTGTTAGTGTCACTGACTAGGTATCACTGTCATGACATTCTGTTAGTGTCACTGACTAGGTATCACTGTCATGACATTCTGTTAGTGTCACTGACTAGGTATCACTGTCATGACATTCTGTTAGTGTCACTGACTAGGTATCACTGTCATGACATTCTGTTAGTGTCTCTGACTAGGTATTACTGTCATGACATTCTGTTAGTGTCTCTGACTAGGTATCACTGTCATGACATTCTGTTAGTGTCACTGACTAGGTATCACTGTCATGACATTCTGTTAGTGTCTCACTGACTAGGTATCACTGTCATGACATTCTGTTAGTGTCTCTGACTAGGTATCACTGTCATGACATTCTGTTAGTGTCTCTGACTAGGTATCACTGTCATGACATTCTGTTAGTGTCACTGACTAGGTATCACTGTCATGACATTCTGTTAGTGTCACTGACTAGGTATCACTGTCATGACATTCTGTTAGTGTCTCACTGACTAGGTATCACTGTCATGACATTCTGTTAGTGTCACTGACTAGGTATCACTGTCATGACATTCTGTTAGTGTCTCACTGACTAGGTATCACTGTCATGACATTCTGTTAGTGTCACTGACTAGGTATCACTGTCATGACATTCTGTTAGTGTCTCACTGACTAGGTATCACTGTCATGACATTCTGTTAGTGTCTCACTGACTAGGTATCACTGTCATGACATTCTGTTAGTGTCTCTGACTAGGTATCACTGTCATGACATTCTGTTAGTGTCTCTGACTAGGTATCACTGTCATGACATTCTGTTAGTGTCACTGACTAGGTATCACTGTCATGACATTCTGTTAGTGTCACTGACTAGGTATCACTGTCATGACATTCTGTTAGTGTCTCTGACTAGGTATCACTGTCATGACATTCTGTTAGTGTCTCTGACTAGGTATCACTGTCATGACATTCTGTTAGTGTCACTGACTAGGTATCACTGTCATGACATTCTGTTAGTGTCTCACTGACTAGGTATCACTGTCATGACATTCTGTTAGTGTCACTGACTAGGTATCACTGTCATGACATTCTGTTAGTGTCTCACTGACTAGGTATCACTGTCATGACATTCTGTTAGTGTCACTGACTAGGTATCACTGTCATGACATTCTGTTAGTGTCTCTGACTAGGTATCACTGTCATGACATTCTGTTAGTGTCACTGACTAGGTATCACTGTCATGACATTCTGTTAGTCTCACTGACTAGGTATCACTGTCATGACATTCTGTTAGTGTCTCTGACTAGGTATCACTGTCATGACATTCTGTTAGTGTCTCACTGACTAGGTATCACTGTCATGACATTCTGTTAGTGTCTCACTGACTAGGTATCACTGTCATGACATTCTGTTAGTGTCACTGACTAGGTATCACTGTCATGACATTCTGTTAGTCTCACTGACTAGGTATCACTGTCATGACATTCTGTTAGTGTCTCACTGACTAGGTATCACTGTCATGACATTCTGTTAGTGTCTCACTGACTAGGTATCACTGTCATGACATTCTGTTAGTGTCACTGACTAGGTATCACTGTCATGACATTCTGTTAGTCTCACTGACTAGGTATCACTGTCATGACATTCTGTTAGTGTCTCTGACTAGGTATCACTGTCATGACATTCTGTTAGTGTCTCACTGACTAGGTATCACTGTCATGACATTCTGTTAGTGTCTCACTGACTAGGTATCACTGTCATGACATTCTGTTAGTGTCTCACTGACTAGGTATCACTGTCATGACATTCTGTTAGTGTCACTGACTAGGTATCACTGTCATGACATTCTGTTAGTCTCACTGACTAGGTATCACTGTCATGACATTCTGTTAGTGTCTCTGACTAGGTATCACTGTCATGACATTCTGTTAGTGTCTCACTGACTAGGTATCACTGTCATGACATTCTGTTAGTGTCTCACTGACTAGGTATCACTGTCATGACATTCTGTTAGTGTCTCACTGACTAGGTATCACTGTCATGACATTCTGTTAGTGTCACTGACTAGGTATCACTGTCATGACATTCTGTTAGTGTCACTGACTAGGTATCACTGTCATGACATTCTGTTAGTGTCACTGACTAGGTATCACTGTCATGACATTCTGTTAGTGTCTCACTGACTAGGTATCACTGTCATGACATTCTGTTAGTGTCACTGACTAGGTATCACTGTCATGACATTCTGTTAGTGTCTCACTGACTAGGTATCACTGTCATTGAGTCACTGTCACTGAGTGGGATCCAACATGGCCGCTGGTGTATGAGTAGCACCGCATGGGCTGCATCAGTTCTTTACAAATAATGAGATAACCGACGAAATTCTCAAAATAAAAGAAGACCATATGATCTCAAACCACTCAGACTACTAGTAAGACTACTGAAAGCGACAAAGTACGACTTCTGGTCATCTATAGACGGAGAAAACAAGGCACCACCATGGCAGAAAGCCAAATCACCTTCCAGACGCTCCTGGACGCAATCAGCCAGTGCAAAGAAGACCTAATAAACAGGTTTGACAATTCTACTAAAGCTCTCCACACGAAGCTAAATGAAGTGAATATCAAACTTGAATCTATGGGTGAACAAATCACGGAAGTGCAACAAAGAGTCAGCGGCAACGAAGATAACGTCGAAGACCTAAAAACCCGCATGACTAAAATAGAAAAAGAAAACAACTACCTGAAACAAAAGATTGAAACAATACAGAACCACAGCAGAAGAGGAAATATCCGTATTTCTAATGTACCGGAGAGAGCAGAAGGAAAAGACGGGATTGGATATGTGCAGCAACTGATCCACTACCTATTTGGAGCCGACAACGCTCCTTTTCTCCCTGTGATTGTGAACGCTCGTCGCACTCCAGTAAAGAGAGATTCCAAGATGAAAACACCTAAACCTGGTCCAAGGCAGATTGTCGTGGAGTTCCTGAACTTCCAGGACAAAGTAAAGGTACTTCGCCTGGCCAGACAGAAACGGGAGCTCATGATCAACGATGGATGTAGAATCTACTTCAACAACGACTTCAGCCCAGAGATCCAGAAGCAGCGCCGCGAGTTTGATTCCTGCAAGAAGAAACTACGGGATATGAATATAGAATATGCACTAATCTACCCAGCCGTCCTGCGGGTCCAACAACAAGGAGAAGACAAACCACGACTGTTTCGTAAACCCGAAGAGGTAGAAGACTTCATAAAGGAGCTGAAAGAAATGGAATAACGTCGCCTACTATACAGTAACTCTCTCTCTTTTTTTCTTTCTTTTTCTGAACTTTATTTCTCTCTCCCTCTCCTATCGCTCTCGCACACACACACACACACACACACACACACACACACACACACACACACACACACACACACACACACACACACACACACACACACACACACACACACACACACACACACACACACACACACACACGCGCACACACACACACACACACACACACACACACGTAGCGCGCGTCTCGTCTGACCAGGCGAGACGGGTGTGTAACGTACACACACGGGGACGCACGCTAGATAAACTAGAACCATACACAAATATCCATGTTAATACAATATACACACACAGCAGGACATAAGAAGACAAATGCGCCCGTTTCGCCTGACCAAGCGGAACTGAGGGACAAGGTTTACACACATGCGTGAACACGCTGGAGTGGAAACCAAGAGTGCTATAATGTATTACAATGACCACCATATCTCAAATACGTAAAAACTTTATTTTTTACATATTGTTATACCCCCTTTTTTTATTTACTTTTCCTTAATTTACTTTCTTTTTTCTCATATGTTGGTAACTGTAATCAAGGAGGAAGTAGGAGGGAGGGAGGAGCTATTGGAATTATTGTTTATGGTGTGTTTTTGTTTTCTTTTCACTAGTGGGGTTGCTTGGTAGTTCATGGTGTCTGAACAGAGACTATGAATAACATATCAGAACAACCTGAAGGGTTTGGTATATATACAGGTCCTATTTTGTGTCATAGGAAATAATGTTTACAGGTGATGGTTTGGTGTATGTCAGCTGAAAGGGAAACGATGGGATGTAGTCATCCTTTAATAGCATTGGGAGGAAAAAGGAGGGGAAAAGAGAGAAAAAAAAAAAGAAAAAAAAAATTGAATAGGTAGTCTGAGGGAATGAGATTAAAATTGGAAACAATATATGTATCCCCTATGGCCATTAATAAGTGGTCAAGGGGGACAAAAAAGTGAACAGAGATAGTCGGTATAAAAATGCTTATTTTTAAAATTAAATCAAAACTGACAAGAGCCACATGAATCTTAGGGGTAGGATATGTTTCTCGTGGAGTGTACCAGGAAGATAGGTAGGAGGGTTTCTGGGAACTTCACATGTTGGAGCATTGTGGGAGGGAGAGGGTATATGTTGGGGGTTAAATGTTATGTGTATGTTTGGATGTTTTTATGTTGTCCCTTTAGTCATCTTTCTTCTATACGTACGCTAATTAAAGCTATAAATAAACACGAAAAGCTAATAATCATGAACAGAACAAGTTTCAGCCCCAACTCTATACATATAACAGATTATGACAAGACCTAATGAACTGAAAATATACAGCTGGAACATCCAAGGTGTCAACCACCCAATTAAAAAGAAAAAAATATTAACCTTCCTTAAAAAAGAGAAAGTCGATATCGCTCTACTGCAGGAGACACACCTAAGTAAAGCTGAACATGATAAACTTAAAAAAGACTGGGTTGGACAAGTGTACTCGGCATCCTTCTCCACGAGAAGTAGAGGGGTTGCAATCCTCATTAGTAAACAATTACCATTCACTATAAAGACAGTACAATGTGACCCAAATGGGTGTTATGTGCTGATTCAAGGTCACCTGTATGGAGAAAATACTGTTCTATTGAATGTATATGCCCCACCTAATTCACCACCAAATTTCTTCAGTAAAATGGCTGAATTGATATCTCCTTTTGCATCTGTGAATACCATTATAGCTGGAGATTGGAATAATATTCTAAATTGTAAACTGGATAGAACCCCCCAAGGTAACGGCATAAGCAAGAGTGCTAAAACTATCATAAAAATAATGAACGAAATGGGATGGGTAGATATATGGCGGCTGAGAAATCCGCTAGGTAAAGACTTCACCTTTTTTTCGAACCCGCATCATAGTTACCACAGATTAGATTACTTTTTAATACCACGTACTTTAGCAGCATCAGTTACAAAATGTAGCATTGGCTCAATCCATATATCAGACCATGCACCAATTTCTCTTAATGTGTGCCTGCAAAGCCCAAAAAGCACCTATAGATGGCAATGTAACAGAGCCATTCTGTCTGACTCAGAATTCTGTGACCATATTAGAAAGGAGCTACTTGTTTTTTTGGAGATAAATGATAATGGCTCTGTTGACCCTTCCATACTTTGGGAAACTACAAAAGCATACTTAAGAGGACTAATTATTTCATTCTGCAGTAAAAAAAAGAAAAAAAATATATTGGAACAGAATAAATTGGAATTAGAATTGATAAACTGCGAACAGACTCATAAACAATACCCAACCAGAAGGAACTATGAAAAACTTATAGTAGTAAGGACTGCCCTTGATACTTTATTATCCCAACAAGCAGAGAAATCATTGTTCTCCAAAAAACATAAATTACATGAACATGGGAACAAATCAGGCAAATTACTCTCAAAACTGGTAAATAACCGGAAAAATCATAACTCAGTCGCATGCCTTAAAGATTCACATGGAAAGCGCTGCTTTGAGGCCAAGGAGATCAATGCCATATTTACAAATTTCTATAAAGTGCTTTATACATCTGAAGTACAAGACAGAGACCCCCAAATGAATGCCTTTCTGGAGCGATGTAACCTACCACAAATAAATGAGAACCAACAACAGACGCTGAATAAACCAATTTCATTATCAGAAATAATAGAGGCTATCGACGACATCCCTTCGGGGAAAGCGGCAGGCCCTGATGGGTTCCCACCAGAAGTATATAAAACATTTAAGAATATTTTATCCCCACTCTTATTAAAAATGTATGAATATTCCTTCCTAAATCAAAGGTTGCCAAATTCAACACAGACGGCCAGTATTACTCTAATTCCAAAGGAGGGTAAAAACCCAGAGGAGCCCTCCTCATATAGACCAATCAGTTTACAATGTGTGGACAACAAAATACTGGCCAAACTTATAGCTAAAAGATTGAACCCTATATTACCACACATTATAGGACCTCAGCAAACAGGATTTGTGGAGGGGCGTCACTCTTATACCAACATAAGGCGTTTATTGGGGGTCATTCAGTATGCAAAACATAAAAAATTAGACTTGGCAGTGGTCTCCTTGGACGCGGAGAAAGCATATGATAGATTGGAATGGGGATATATGTTCAAGGTTCTGGAACGCTTTTCTATGGGCAATGCATTTATAAGTTGGGTGAAACTGTTGTATACTTCACCACAAGCAATGGTTATAAGTAATGGTTGTATATCACCACAGTTTACCCTTGAACGCTCCTGCCGCCAGGGCTGTCCATTATCGGCACTTCTATTTACTGTAGCCATTGAACCTCTGGCAGAGGCCATTAGAACACACCCACAGGTCAAGGGGATCAATAGCGGGAAAAAAGAGCATGTTATCTCGCTATATGCAGATGATATACTACTTTTTCTTAGCAACCCTAAGAGAACTATCCCTGCTGTATTAGAAATAATTAATGAATTCAGTATTTTCTCTGGTTATAAAATTAATGTGAGCAAATCCATAGCCCTACCACTGGGAACAAGAGATCCAAATAATATAGTATCTCCAATCAATCTGACTGATAAAGGCTTCAAGTATTTAGGGATATATATTCCTTACCACTTGGAGTATTTAGTGAAGACAAACTTGACCCCCGTTATTAAACAGATTAAATTGGACCTAACCAGATGGATGGAGCTTCCAATATCCTTCTTGGGACGTATCTCCATTATCAAAATGAATATACTCCCTAGAATCTTATACCCTATGCAAATGATACCCAACGTCATATCCAACAGTCTTTTCAAAGATGTAAATAAGGCCATGTCAGCTTTTATTTGGAGAAATAAACGCCCAAGAGTGAAACTGGAAAAGCTCCAGCTCCCAGTGGAAAAGGGAGGATTAGCAGTCCCCAACTTTCAATATTATCAATGGGCAACAGTAGTGAACAATTTAGCAGAATGGGTGGAACAAGACCCCAACTCAACATGGTTGGATCTGGTACCACAGGGTTGTAACTCCATAGTGCTACCAAATCTACCATTCATAACTGATGCTAAATTGTTACCAGGTATTGGGGCTAATTTTATTGTAAACAACACCCTGAATACATGGAATAACATAAAGAGGGCATTCTCAATGTTGAAGAAATATTCTTTTTATGCACCGATTGTTAACAACCCTAATTTTATCCCCTCTTGTAATGACCCTGGGTTCAAGGAATGGCATACAGTAGGAATTCAGGTGATAAATGATCTATACCAGCATGGTACCTTGAAGTCTTTTGGACAACTACAGGATCAATATGGGTTATCCCGGATACATTTCTTTAGGTATTTACAAATTCGAAGTTATCTAAATTCTATACCCCAGTATAAAGAAGGACATGGACCAGAGCAGATTGAGAGACTTGTCCACCAGGTCTGCCAGCTGAAGAAAAAAAAAACAAGTTATATATATCAAAAATTGATTTCCATAAAGAACGTTAATACCAACATCAGCAGGCAGTCGTGGGAACGAGACTTACAAATTACAATTAATGACCTTCAATGGAAAAAAATTATGTTAAATAGTAAAAAGATATGCTGCAACTACAAGCCTCAAGAAATCCAATTCAAGATTATACATAAACTACAAACTACTCCATATCAAAGGAGCAAATATGATAAAGACTGCTCTGGTACATGTCTGAAATGTAAAGAAAACGTGGGCACGTATGTGCACCTAATGTGGCACTGTCCAGTAATCCAAAAATTTTGGGAGGAAGTGAAGAACGAAATTTCTACTATAATAGGGCTAAGGATCGAACTAGATCCCCTACAATGTATCTTGGGTTTACACCCAACGACTCCTGAATTTAACAGATTTAAGAGAATCCTGAATATACTATGGTACTGTGCTAGGTTGTCAATACTACAATGTTGGATTGGGGATGTTGTTCCATCTGTATCGAGTTGGCTCCATAATGTTCTACAGCTGCTCCCACTAGAACGGCTCACACATGTTCTCCAAGGAGACATGGATGGATTCTTCTTGGTTTGGGGACCAGTTGTGGAATACATGGGAGTAGAATACGCAGAAATATTATCAAGAGGTTTGGCAAATTAAGGAACTATTCATGTTAAGAACAAAGGCTTTATGATTTCTAAAACTACATGAATGAGTATTTAAGTAGTAAGAAGAAGATGATGTATGGACGAATGTATGTATAATGTATGTATGTAGGTATGTCGATTAGTCTGTATGTATATGTGAGTCATGTGTCGGTTTGTACAAAAAGGAAAAATAAAATGATTGAAAGAAAGGTATCACTGTCATGACATTCTGTTAGTGTCACTGACTAGGTATCACTGTCATGACATTCTGTTAGTGTCACTGACTAGGTATCACTGTCATGACATTCTGTTAGTGTCACTGACTAGGTATCACTGTCATGACATTCTGTTAGTGTCACTGACTAGGCATCACTGTCATGACATTCTGTTAGTGTCTCACTGACTAGGTATCACTGTCATGACATTCTGTTAGTGTCACTGACTAGGTATCACTGTCATGACATTATGTTAGTGTCACTGACTAGGTATCACTGTCATGACATTCTGTTAGTGTCTCTGACTAGGTATCACTGTCATGACATTCTGTTAGTGTCACTGACTAGGTATCACTGTCATGACATTCTGTTAGTGTCACTGACTAGGTATCACTGTCATGACATTCTGTTAGTGTCACTGACTAGGTATCACTGTCATGACATTCTGTTAGTGTCACTGACTAGGTATCACTGTCATGACATTCTGTTAGTGTCACTGACTAGGTATCACTGTCATGACATTCTGTTAGTGTCACTGACTAGGTATCACTGTCATGACATTCTGTTAGTGTCACTGACTAGGTATCACTGTCATGACATTCTGTTAGTGTCACTGACTAGGTATCACTGTCATGACATTCTGTTAGTGTCACTGACTAGGTATCACTGTCATGACATTCTGTTAGTGTCTCACTGACTAGGTATCACTGTCATGACATTCTGTTAGTGTCACTGACTAGGTATCACTGTCATGACATTCTGTTAGTGTCTCTGACTAGGTATCACTGTCATGACATTCTGTTAGTGTCACTGACTAGGTATCACTGTCATGACATTCTGTTAGTGTCACTGACTAGGTATCACTGTCATGACATTCTGTTAGTGTCACTGACTAGGTATCACTGTCATGACATTCTGTTAGTGTCTCACTGACTAGGTATCACTGTCATGACATTCTGTTAGTGTCTCACTGACTAGGTATCACTGTCATGACATTCTGTTAGTGTCTCTGACTAGGTATCACTGTCATGACATTCTGTTAGTGTCTCACTGACTAGGTATCACTGTCATGACATTCTGTTAGTGTCTCACTGACTAGGTATCACTGTCATGACATTCTGTTAGTGTCACTGACTAGGTATCACTGTCATGACATTCTGTTAGTGTCACTGACTAGGTATCACTGTCATGACATTCTGTTAGTGGCACTGACTAGGTATCACTGTCATGACATTCTGTTAGTGTCACTGACTAGGTATCACTGTCATGACATTCTGTTAGTGTCACTGACTAGGTATCACTGTCATGACATTCTGTTAGTGTCTCTGACTAGGTATCACTGTCATGACATTCTGTTAGTGTCTCTGACTAGGTATCACTGTCATGACATTCTGTTAGTGTCTCTGACTAGGTATCACTGTCATGACATTCTGTTAGTGTCACTGACTAGGTATCACTGTCATGACATTCTGTTAGTGTCTCTGACTAGGTATCACTGTCATGACATTCTGTTAGTGTCTCTGACTAGGTATCACTGTCATGACATTCTGTTAGTGTCTCTGACTAGGTATCACTGTCATGACATTCTGTTAGTGTCTCACTGACTAGGTATCACTGTCATGACATTCTGTTAGTGTCACTGACTAGGTATCACTGTCATGACATTCTGTTAGTGTCACTGACTAGGTATCACTGTCATGACATTCTGTTAGTGTCACTGACTAGGTATCACTGTCATGACATTCTGTTAGTGTCTCTGACTAGGTATCACTGTCATGACATTCTGTTAGTGTCTCTGACTAGGTATCACTGTCATGACATTCTGTTAGTGTCTCACTGACTAGGTATCACTGTCATGACATTCTGTTAGTGTCTCACTGACTAGGTATCACTGTCATGACATTCTGTTAGTGTCACTGACTAGGTATCACTGTCATGACATTCTGTTAGTGTCTCACTGTCATGACATTCTGTTAGTGTCTCACTGACTAGGTATCGGCTGACGGCAATGACGGGATCCCAGTGGACTAGGCGCCCGTCATAGAATGGTGTGTGTGTGTGTGTGTGTGTGTGTGTGTGTGTGTGTGTGTGTGTGTGTGTGTGTGTGTGTGCGTGCGCGTGTGTGAGCCTGTTTAAAGTATACAGTAACGATAACATCACAGTGTCTCTTTTTTTATTATCTCTTATGCAGTCTGCAGTCTACTCACCAAATGGTCTAAATTACAGAGATTATTATTTTTTAAATCTAATTTCATATAATAAAATAATTAATTAATTAGGGGTGGCGGTGGCTCAGGGGGTAGAGTGGCTGGATGGTTCAAGGTTCAAGGTTCAAGTTTATTTAGTGTCCCCGAAGGGCAAATTGGGTTGCAGCATAGACAGTACATTAAACAATGAATGAAACGGTACAGACAACAAACAGTTCACATAGCGGATACCAGAGTAAAAGGTGCACACAACCATTAAAGTGCAGGCGTTTAAAGTGCTATGCGATAGGTCATAAAAGTGTGTGTGCATAGACATAGGCACAAGATAATACAGTAATGGTAACCGCAAGGTTGCCTGTTCGAACCCGGGCTCCCCCAGAGTTGGTGTCGAAGTGTCCTTGAGCAAGACACTGAACCCCTAATTGCTCCTGATGTACTGGTTTGGTGCCTTGCGTGGTTTCCGCCGCCATCGGTGTATGAATGTGTGTGTGAATTGGTGAATTGATGCACAATCTATGTAAAGCGTTTTAAGACGACATACATCTTCATCTATGGAACAGATAAAATAATGGCCAAACCTCATTCATACGCTGCCCACGAGCTGGAAGTGTTAGGCCGGGTGACGCAACCATGATGTAACCTCCTCCCCGCGCTTGCCTATTTTAACCGCCACGGCTTGGTTTCCAGTTCATTGTTGCTTTTTTATATTTGTTTGTTTTCTATAGTTGTCGCATCTCAAACTGTCTGTGCTCTCCATTCTCTTGTGAGCTGTTGTCTTGTGATTCGAAGGATTTACAATTGACAACCCTCCCGGGAGATCTTAAACCTGCACTACTTCTCCCGGAAGATCCATCCTTGTGCCTTCGCCCAGGCTTCATTCCATTTATTCTGCACCCGTGGTGATCCACAGCGGTACGATCAGACCAGAATGAACCCTGCAGAATCGCCCCGGAGGTTTGACCGGAAATCTGAACCGGAGGAGACCATTGTCCGTTCCGAACTGTCGGTTTTAGAGCGCCGTCTCAATCACCTCGAGAAGGCTTTCGACGACCGCCTGGTCCGTATTAATGCTCTGGAGAAGGGTATCAAGGAACGTTTCACCTACCTAGAGGACACCTTTGGGAAGGGTTACGAGGACCGCGTCCACCGCCTAGAGACTATGCTCGATAAATACCGAGCCCTCCTCTTGGAATGGCTCGAACACCTCCCCGAATCCTTCCGGAGTGAAGGCTTTGAGGAGCTCTACCGACCGTTCTCCTGGAATGGCCCTGATCCGTAACGGGAGCGTGCTGTCAAACCAATTCATGTTGCTTGGAAAGCAATGCATTTTTTGTCTAAAGGTCCCTGCAGACTGTCGCCGGAAAAACGCAATAAAATATCAGAAAAATGCACCAGTCTGAAAGGACCTTTAAACTGTTTATTTTGTGTGCAGGTTTCGTTACATCATTCTGAAGCAGAAGTTTCTGGAAACTCTGTGTGTGAACAACGCCATGTCGGCAACGGAAGACCCTCAAAATGTGAGTTAAACGGGAGGATGGGAGGATATTTAAATATTTAAACGGGAGGATGGGAGGATATTTAAATATTTAAACGGGAGGATGGGAGGATATTTAAACGGGAGGATGGGAGGATATTTAAACGGGAGGATGGGAGGATATTTAAATATTTAAACGGGAGGATGGGAGGATATTTAAACGGGAGGATGGGAGGATATTTAAACGGGAGGATGGGAGGATATTTAAACGGGAGGATGGGAGGATATTTAAATATTTAAACGGGAGGATGGGAGGATGGGAGGATATTTAAATATTTAAACGGGAGGATGGGAGGATATTTATATATTTAAACGGGAGGACGGGAGGATATTTCTAAACGGGCCTGCGGTTGCCTAGCAACCGGGCCGCTGCTAAGATGGATTTTAGCGAGTAATTTTTATATCAATATTAAACATCGTAATATGCATATCGGCAGCAAATGTGTTCAACTTAAAACATAGGGATACCTGGCTTTAGCAGTTAGAGAAAAGGCTTGCTGAATCTGTGCCTTGTTTTAAATCACTGTTTTAAATCAATCAAAGTTGCTTTTATTATCATTTCATTTTATTTTGTATTTTTTATCTGTCTCTTAAGCTGTTGTCTACATGCATATTTCATTTCTGGTGTAAAGCACTTTTTAACATTGATTTTGCAAATGCTATACAAATAGTTTATTGTATTACAATTCTATATTTATTTCTTTATTTAAAATTTTATTGTTACCATGCACCCATTTTCTTATTTGTCCCACTAGCAATGGGGCTTTAAAACCCATTCTGACCTGAGATCAGATTCATACGAGGTTTCCACTGGACACACACTGGTCTGATTAACCCATTCTGACCTGAGATCAGATTCTAGAAATGTCAGTCGCTCTTCGATTTTTCAAAAATAGCAGACCTACAAGCTCGTATCGCGCCACTCGGTGGCGCGATATGAGCTTGTAGATCTGCTATTTTTCAATAGCTAAAGCATAACATGATGCCGACACCAAAATGGGTACCCGTTCAGAATGGGCTTTAATGGCCCAGATACAGAGCAGACCGTTGGACTACCACGGCAGGCGACCATCCACTTAAGTCGGTCAAGTTCAACATAATCAGTGCGTAGCTGACTTTCCATGTCGGAGCAGCAGCGTCGGGTTGAATGACCAGAGAAATCAACAGTGGTCATGGAACTTGAGTCTTAGGCCCCAGTTACATGAAAACGGTTTCCATAGAAAACGGCAAAAATAAAGTCTCGTTTGCAGGGAAAATTCCTTCCAGAGTGGAAATCTTTGAAAACACCGTCTCCTCCTGTCTCTAGATGAAACGGGCAAACCGGTGAATCCGTAAAACTTGTGACATCATAAATCACGTCTGCTCACGCAGCTTATGTTTATTACATTGGTGCAGAGCCGTAGGCGATATTTGTAGTTCCTAGAATGAGCAAGCACTCCCTCGCCCTGCTCATCCTACAAATACACACATGTAGTGTCTGGCAAGCCGCTGCATTGGTGAGTGTAAACCTTCAACACTAACTGGGGGAGCCCAGTTGGAAACCTCTGGGAACCTCACTCTACCCCTGAGCCACTGCCGAGGTTGTGACTACTGTACATTTGACCCTAGTCAAATGTACTGGTTTGTGGTCTGTACCTTTATTTGTCACTTAAACTCATTTACTGCCGATATCGCCTATTTTCATATGGCGCTCAGTGCTGAAAGTGCCTTTTCACGCCTTTTTAATATAAATTGATTACGGTTCACATTCACAACTGTGTCCTGTACGCACTCATAAGACACCGGTTCGGGTACGATGGCAAAAAATAAAAAAATAAAAATTTAAATGAATTCCGCTGGCTTATGTTGTCTATGGGGACGCAGATTTTCTAATCATAATATCTCGGATTCTTCTTTTTGGATAAAAACTAGCTTGATTTTCAGCTCATTTCTCTAAACGATATGATCCTCGATTACAAAAATAAGGTTTTGGGTGGAATAAAATGACAATCGTGGGACATGGCGTTACACAGGAGATTTTTAATTTCCGAGTTAAAACGGCTTTCAGAATAAGATGCTTCACCTATTGAACGACTGGTTGGCGCCCTGAGCCATCCACCAGATTTAAATTAGTTAATTAAATACAAGTGTGTGACATCTGTGACATCATGTGTTTTGTTTGTCTGTCTGTCCTCCCCTCGCGTCTCTCCAGCTGGAGCTGAGCATGCAGGAGGCGGTGTGCTGCCTCCACGCCCTGGAGGCCCTCTGCCCCGCCAAGGACGACTACAGCCAGCTGTGTCTGCTCCTCACGCTGCCCCGGCTCACGCAGCACGCCCACTTCAAGGACTGGAACCCCAGCACGGCGCGCGTCCACTGCTTCGAGGAGGCCTGCGTCATGGTGGCCCAGTTCATCCCCGCCGACAGGAAGCTGAGCGAGGCGGGCTTCCGGGCCAGCGGGAACCGCCTCTTCCAGCTGCTCATTAAAGGCATCCTGTACGAGTGCTGCGTGGAGTTCTGTCAGGTAACGACCATAGAGTATATATATCTATAGAGAAGACACCCGAGTTCTCCTCCCATCCACTTGCATTGAGTTGCTCAAAAGCGCATGAGGCGGATTCACTCCTCCTTCCTGGTAGGAACAGAGTGCATTCTGGGACGGATTGCAATGGTGAGTGGCCCCAAACACATGAACGCGCTGCCGCTGAACGCGCACGAGCGTCGTCCGTCGTGAACGTGTACAATGATAGTCAACGGACAGCGCGTTCATGTGTTTGGGGCCAGGCTGCAATACCTTCATTCGGCCACTATGTCCATTTCGCCTCAAGATTTCCTCTGGGTGCCTTCTCTATAAATATATATACTCTAAGGTAACGACGGGCTGTGTGTGTGTGTGAGTGTGTTTGTGTGTGTGTGTGTGTGCGCCTGCATGTGTCTCTTGACGGGTTAAATACAATGGTATTGGTTTACAGCAGTACCCTGTGATCCGTCTGACCACTCTCAGCGTCTGGGCTTTTCGGAATGTGGCACCCACAGTCTATGGACCTTTTCTAATGTTTGTTTAGACTCTAAGGCAAGCAGTTTAAACAAACATCACCAGGCGCCCCTCACTTCACACATGTGGGGTTTTATTTAAATATTAATGTTGTTAATAAAATCGTAGTGTTTCATGAAATGGTCAAGGATTACTCAAGTGTCTGCGAAGGGAGGGGCTTTCTTATCATCATACATCATCTCATTCCGGCCAATCACATTTTGCGTCCTCACCGTCGTCTTCAATGTTTGTGTTTACACAATGTTTATGTTAACGGGGTGCATACTTAGTTTAGACTAGTCATTGGTTAGCAGAGTCATAGTCACTCGACTCGAGTCTGACTCGAGTCGAGTCACTATGACTCTGCATATTTGACGACTTGCGACTCGACTCGGACTTTGAATGTAAAGACTTGCGACTCGACTCGGAAGGTAAAAGACCAACGAGACTTGAGACTCGACTCCGACTTGCTAGCCAATGACTCCCGACTCGACTCGACTCGAGACAAGATGACTCGTGACTTGTTTTGTTGCATGACAGCGCTTTGTGAGCTTGCAGATGATCCATTTTCGGTGCGCGCCGTGTGCCAGTCAGGTCCTCACAAGTATAGTACTATAAAACACCGCCAACCATGATCAAGTCCTCATAGCGCAACAAAAAGGTTGATATTTAAATTGTGCTATTCTCGGCCAATTCTCAACCGATTGTTCTAATTCCAAATGGCCTATAATCCGTGAAGTCTAAATTTTCATTGGGTGTATAATTCATGTTTTTTATATGCTTTTATTAAATTACATGGAGTTGAGATGCTATCGGCATATAGTTCACGTGCACCCCATGGCTCTGCTTGACATTACATTTTCTATCGCCTGTAACCTAACCTGTGGGGTTTAGCCCCTTGACTACACACAGTACTACAGTAGGTCGAAACGTTAGTCGTTTTTAGAGATGAGTCGGTCTTGAACGAACGAATCAAAATAACTAGTTCTTTTTGGTGAACGAAACCGACCCGGTCTTTTCCGTGAACGATCCGTTCAAAATGCAAATGACGGGGAATCGCCCGGCTGCACTTCTCATTCAGTGCGAGGCTGCGAGCCGGAGTCGGAGTGCAGGGCGGGGCCGTGCTGGCGTGCTCTCCGCCTCCAGGGCTCCCACAGCGCACAACAGTTGCAGAGGAGAAGTGGGTGGTGACTGGTCATACGATACGACCGAAAGACCGAAATGCATATTTCGTTCTTCGTTCAAAGTGGGTCGGATCGGTCATACTGGTACATTGACCGAGGAGACCGAAAGACCTTCGGTCTTCGTTCAAAGTTTCGTTCTTCGTTCAAAGTGGGTCGGATCGGTCATACTGGTACATTGACCGAGGAGACCGAAAGAACGAAATGCATATTCTTCGTTCAAAGTGCTGTAACAGTATAACCGACCGGGAGAAGGGGGTGGTGACTGAACGAAGTGCTGTAAACTAACTGTGTTAGTGTACGAATGACAATGACTGACTTGGGTCTGACATTGTCTAGCATTGGAAACCCATACGTTTTTATTATTATTTTTTTTACTATTTTATAGGAAAGACCGACGAGTCTATATAATAATGCATGACTGACTGACTGAATGACTGATTGTATTTGTAGCACTCTGGTTGCAAATACAAATACTACTTGCAAAGTTGCAAGTGCAACAAACAACGTCATGATGATTAACTTAGAAACATTAAACTTTGATTGATTGATTGAAATACGTATTAACAGTTTTCAGAAGAGGGTCCACGGTGGACTTATTCATGCTCCCCTGTGACGTCATGGCAGCCAAGTCTGTGGACTTTTAATGCTTGCTTTATTGATTGTCACTCTTTGGTGAATTGAACAAGGTGGACCACCTTGTTCAATTCATCAAAGAGTGACAATCAAACAATAAAAGTGACTGGTTATTAAATTAGCTCTCTTCTGTTTAAATGTACTAATATTAAAATGTATGGTGATATATACTATTATATTATTATTATTATTATTATTATTATACTATTATGGTGAAATTATATCAATGGAAAATAAACAGGCTAATGCATACCAAAAATAATATATATAGTATTTAATGCTATAAAAACATGAAAATAGATTAGGCTCCTTCTTTATACTAATAGCATTAATGGCATACAATTCATATTACCATAATTGGTTAGTATAGATTAAATATACTATAGGAGGGGCTCAATAACCATGGAAACTAAAGGGATGGAGGGTAGAGAAATTGAGTTAATCAATGATAATATTTTATTTGTGGATATAAATTATATATATATATCTTAGTTTTACCAACATTGTTAATGTGAAATAGTTTCATTATGCTTATTTATTTAAATTGTGATAATTGCTATAGCTATTGGAGCTCTGGTGGTCCCAGAAGACAGGGGATGTAAGAGGAAATTATGCCCGGGTAGAAGGCATCATGGCTGGGGTTGACTGGGAGGAGTGACTGGTGTTGACATTGCGGATCGTCTGACTCTGCCAAAACGGAACAGTTACCCTTAAAAAAAACACATCCAATCAGTTTCATTGTAACTGAGATTTTCGATCATATTTCATAATTTTTTAATACTGTATTTAGCTATAACGAGCACAAATGTCCGATGCTAATTGACAGTGCTACTATGCTACTACCATAGACCCATTAGACCGCAGGGGAAAAAATGGCTACTCTCAGCCGCACAAGAGGAGATTAGACCCCATCCTTTCCCAGATAAAATCCCATAGCCTGGAAGGACGATCAGCCTGGCTCGGCCAATGATTGAACGACTCGTTCGAGTGACTGGTGGGTCCGTGCCATAGAGTATGGTCCTTGTACGGATCCTATAGTACATGACCGAAATGAACGAAATGAACGACATGAACGGATCATTTTAGTGAACGAACGAACGAACGAACGACCGACCCGTTCACTGAAAAGAACGAAAGTTCCCACCACTAGTCGTTTTGTATACTCAGCACCTAAATAAAAGGCTCTAAATGTCCGTGCTGCTCCAGTCTCTTCTCCTTATGCAACTTTGATGTCCCTGCACCTGTGAAGCGCCGGATCAGCCGTTTCAGGCTTGAGGCGCGTTGGTAGACTCCCTTTCTACCATGACTCTGATGAAGACCGCAAGGTCGAAACGTTAGTCGTTTTGTATACTCAGCACCTAAATAAAAGGCTCTAAATGTCCGTGCTGCTCCAGTCTCTTCTCCTTATGCAGTACTACAGTAGGCTATGTGTAGTAGCCAATAAATTATGGTTTTATTCAATTGCAATCTACCGGTACGTAGGCCTACAGTTTATAATGAAATAATGTGTTTGTCCGTTGCTTCCCCTTTGCTCAATCAGAACATGTAGTGGTTACACCTGTGTGTTGATCGCTCCCTCTTACAATTAAATCAAAATGCATTGGAGGATTGCCTGCAATGTTTATTGTTTAATCCATTCTGAACGGGCACCCATTTTGGTGTCAGCATCATGTTATGCTTTAGCTATTTAAAAATAGCAGATCTACAAGCTCATATCGCGCCACCGAGTGGCGCGATACGAGCTTGTAGGTCTGCTATTTTTGAAAAATCGAAGAGCGACTGACATTTTTAGAATCTGATCTCAGGTCAGAATGGGTTCATCAGACCAGTGTGTGTCCGGCGGAAACCTCGTATGAATCTGATCTCAGGTCAGAATGGGTTAACATACTAAAAAAAGATGACTGCATTGAAGTTGATTGAACTGTATGTAACCAAATGATGGCCAGGTGCAGACCGGTGCAAAAAGCCATGGCCGGTGTGCAAAGAAATAGCAGATCTACAAGCTCACAATGCGTCGAGCCTCGGCGCGTTGTGAGCTTGTAGGTCTTGTACAATATTGTTGCACTAAATTGGAGGATGAGTATTGGTATAGCATTGAGATTGCTACAGTCAGGGTTCCCACAAGTTTAGTTCCCACAAAAATAAATAACAGCCTATGGCAAATAACGGCCTAGGTCCTTATAAACGCCCGGGGTCCGAATTGATTTTGCATATTAACAGCCCGGGCTACTATTTGGTAATATACGGTATTTGTCTTTGATTGACCCAACTGCACCCAAACTAAAAAATGTACTGTCAGTAAATTATAATTAATGGCAAGTGTGTGTGTGTGTGTGTTTGTGCATGCAGTTTTATGTGTGCTACACAGAAAGACTTGGGACTCGACTTGGACTTGGGACTCGACTTGGACTCGGACCGGAGGGTTGGATTGACTTGGGACTCGACTTGGACTTGGGACCAAATTACTTGGGACTCGACTTGGACTTGGGACCAAATGACTTGGGACTCGACTTGGACTTGGGACCAAACGACTTGGGACTCGACTTGGACTTGGGACCAAACGACTTGGGACTCGACTTGGACTTGGGACCAAATGACTTGGGACTCGACTTGGACTTGGGACCAAACGACTTGGGACTCGACTTGGACTTGGGACCAAACGACTTGGGACTCGACTTGGACTTGGGACCAAACGACTTGGGACTCGACTTGGACTTGGGACCAAATGACTTGGGACTCGACTTGGACTCGGACCGGAGCGACTTGAACAATTGTCTGTTGGTTAGACATAAGGTTGGTTAAAACGACCGGATTAAGGTGTTAGGTTCAGGTGTGCTGCCCCGTGGGAGGTTAGGTTTAGGGTTTGGATTGCTTTCTATCTGACGTCCCAGAGCAAGGCGACCGGCGTGATGTTTATCTTCATTGGGATATTGTTTTCCGTCTGACGTCTCACCAGAGCAAGGCGACCGGCGAGGAGATCACGGAGGGCGAGGTGCTGCTGGGCGTGGACGTGCTGTGCGGTAACGGCTGTGACGAGCTGGACCTGTCGCTGCTGTCGTGGCTCCAGAACCTGTCCCCTGGGGCCTTCTCCTGCGCCTTCCAGCAGAAGACCCTGAGCATCCACGTGGACCGGCTGGTCAAGCCCTCCAAGGCCGGTGGCTACGCAGACCTCCTCTCCCCCTTGATCAACCGCCTGTCCCCCAACACGTGCTCGCCGCTGCACCGCCGGCCCCTGTCTGCCGACACCTACATGTCCAGGTCGGGGTTAAAGCAAATAAATAACGAAAACTAGTGGTTTGTACAGCTTAGAAGATATAAGATGACTAAAACTATTGTGTGTTTACCAAACTAACTTAAACTAACTGGAATTATGGAGACAATGTCCTTATATATATTTTATTTTTTTTACATAAGACGACTACTATTTTGGATGGATATGAAAACGTCCAATATTTTAGCTGCAGCAGTTTTTTAGCTCTAAAATTGTCCAACGTTCAGAACTTTTTTTGATAATGGCTGAAAAGTAAAACTACCACTAAAACGAAAAATAAAATAAATAAAGAAAAATTAACTAAAGCTAATTCTTAACAAGATGAAGATGAACATCAAAGGAAACATTCTAAATTCTTAAATAACGTGTGTGTGTGTGTGTGTGTGTGTGTGTGTGTGTGTGTGTGTGCGTGTGTGTGTGCGTGTGTGTGTGCGTGTGTGTGTGCGTGTGTGTGTGTGTGTGTGTGCGTGTGCGTGTGCGTGTGCGTGCGTGCGTGCGCGCGTGTCCAGGTCCCTGAACCCGGCCCTGGACGGTCTGTCCCACGGCCTGGCAGCCCAGGATAGGAGAGGGATGGACGGGGAGGTGAAGCCGTGCCTCAGCAGGAGCCTGGTGGAGAACGACGTCCATCAGCAGGACGACTCGCCCGAAAGGTAAGAAGAGCCGTCTGCTGTTTCCACTGGTCCTCAGCCAGTGGGTCCCTGTGGGACACAAGTCTGCTGTTTCCACTGGTTCTCAGCCAGTGGGTCCCTGTGGGACAGTTTATTTGTATAGTCTGGGGGCCCCAGGTGAGTGAAATGACAATTTAAGGACTTTTTAAAACATCTCTCTTTTTTAAAGAGAAGAAAAGAGAGGAAAATATCAGACCCGTCTGAACTGAGTGGTACTGTACTGTACTGTACTGTACTGTACTGTACTGTACTGTACTGTACTGTACTGTACTGTACTGTACTGTACTGTACTGTACTGTACTGTACAAGCTCTCCTCCCTGGTGTGTGTGCGTGTGTGTGTGTTGCTGCGCAACAGTGCCATCCAGTGGTATTGGCGAGGTGTTTCAGCTTCCCGTGTTCGGACGTACATACGTACTAGCACCACTCAAAAATACCATTACTGCATCAACAAACTATGCTATACCAGTAAGACGCCTGGGTTGGAGAAGCGACCTCGCCCTAAAGTCGCGTGCACTGGCCATATATGGAGCGTGTCTTGAGTGTACAGGGTTTGATGAGGGCACAGGTAGGGCCGGGCCTTAATTTTAGGTATGCGGTCTAGCTCAACTTGGACTCAGGGGGGTGGACGCCTCTGCCTTGGCCCTTGTATAGTCCCCAGTGAAAACGTATGTTTTCTCATGCCAATAAAGCCCTTTGAATTGAATTGAATAGGCATGTTGCTATTCACTGGTAAACTAACCTTGCTTTTTAAGGTACTTGCTTTTGAAGGTACTGTAGGCTTGGATTTGACAAAAAAGCCCCCCTTTTAAAATACATACATACATGCATACATGGAAGCAGTTTTTAAGGCCAGTGCAACAGAGCATGCTTTTGCCTTTTTTAAACCCTACCCATTTTAAACAAATACATACATGGATTTTATAAGGTACGCCATCTGGTGGTCAAATAAACTGAGCACAAATCTTCTAATGTTGAATTCCTTCTGTACCTGTACTGAACAGCCTTAAGCAAGTTAATCTGTATCCTTTGCTATTAATCCCCAATGTTAATGTCTATAATACTCTATATGCTGCTAATCCAGTAACTGCTTTAGCTCTTTAGCCGCAATTAAATCTCTCCCCTGCTGAAGTCACTTGTCTCTCTGCACTGAATGGACAGGATTGTAACTTAATTATAATGTACAGTATGATGTATGAACTATCCTTGTGTTTTCCAAGGTTACAAAGAGCTTTACCAAACTATCAAAACAATCCACAAGATTGAACCACATGATGAACCATAATAAGCTATTCTAAGCACCTCATCACAGCCCGGTCCATGGAGGGTATAGGGTTTAAGTGGTTATTTTTAGGAGATTATGATCCCCTAAAATCATCCAATCTCTCATCCAGATGCTGGACAAAATCAAGACTAAAACATTATTTTGATTTACACAATGTTCATCAGGATTTTCTTTTCTAACCGCTTCATGGCTGTCCATATGTACATGATGTACATATGTACTGTATGTCTGCGGTACGGAAATACGCTGGGTAACCTAAAGTGTCACTGTTGAGCAGCCTAGCACGCACACGCACATACAGTACACACACACACACACACACACACACACACACACACACACACACACACACACACACACACACACACACTGATAGGGTAGTACAGACCAGTGAGTTCAGTTCAGTGTAAACTCCTCTAACTCAGTGGTTCTCAACGTGAATATGTACCGTAACCTATGTTTCTATGTCAGTGGTGCTCAATTTTTTCATGTCAAAGACCCCCAGAATTATCTATATTTGACCGCGGGCCCCCATCTGAAAATATAATGTTCCAGGGACCCCGCAGAAGCAAAGATTTGAGTTAAAAACGTTTGTTCTGAAATAATTTATTCAAAGATTTGCGTGTAGATCTGCTATTTTTCACAAAGGGGTTGCCGTCCAGAATCTGTTTTACTAAGTATAGAGGATCTAATCCGGTTAAACTGAAGTGACATTGATCAATTCCAAATATTATCAAAGCATTCTGAGGCTTTGAGAAACCCTGCTCTAACTCTAAGTCAGAACGACTGTAGGAAGGTAAGCCGAGATGTGTGTATAGTTTGCCTCGGATCTCCAGAGCTTTTCTTGGCATCACCTTGATGTCACGATCGATGCAAATGAAATGCTACCCACCTTAAGTAAGAGGAGAAATGTCAACCGATTATTTTCTGAATCTTTAGCACAAAAGACTGACAAGGGCTTCCGTAGAGGACGTGGATGGACCTCGCGAGGATGATGGCTGCTTGATGGCTCGGAGGCTCCGGCACCATTGTCATTTTATTTAGCTTTAAACCATTGACATCCATGTTATTTGTTACTGGAGTCTCAAGTTAACATTTATTTTACTCATCGTACCCACAAACTAAATGCAGAATATTCGGGAAAATGTCGGGAACACAACTGATGAGTCGTTAGGCCTAGGCTTTGGGGCTGATGCTAACTCCAAGGCCGGACAGACTTCTCCAAAATCCCTGGATGACTCGCTAGTTGAGCCCACAGCTAGCGCCGCGATTCATGGACTTCTCCGAAAGCTATCCGAGGACCTAGCGAGACATTTCGGGGACATTCGGACGGAACTGTCAGAAACACGAATAGCTGTTTCGGCAGTCGATAAGAAATTGGCCAACGTTCTTACACAGTTGTCCAGCGCGGAGGCTAGGCTGGACGTGTTGGAAGATGCTGAGAAACGGCGCCGTGCTCGCCGTCTAAGGTAATTTATAATCCAGACATGCGACCTGGTCTTGGTTTTATACCGCTCTTTTGTTAACTTCATACTGTATATTATACCAAATTAAATTAACAGATCTATACAGTGTATAGGTCTGTTAATTTAATTTTGTTTAATTCATTGACCCCCGAACACTAGAGACCCATCTCCAGCAGATCGGCCTCGTTTCCTTTTCCCCAGTGGTGTCCAGTCTGGTGTTCACTTTGGCGATCTGCTCTGAGGCATTCTTAGTGTGCGACCGCACCATTTTAGACGGCAGCGTTCGAGATCTGAGATCACGTTTCGGCAGCCAGTCTTTATATAGAGTTCCTTATTTGATATTTTATTGGGCCAGAATGTGAGGCAGATCTTTCACAAGCAGCCATTGTGGAATGGGCTGACTTTGTTCTTGTCGCAATTGACTATTCACCTGCACTCGGCCCCATACAGTAGAACCAGCTTGACCTACAGTACGTGTTATACAAGCTGGTTGTGGTTTTGAGGCTGTAGTAGGTGTTTGACTTCCACATGTTATGGAGTTATGGAGTTGCTGTAGGCTTTCCCAAGTCATTAATTGACCATGCATGGTCTCTATATGTTTGTATGTTACAGGTGTTAGTAGATACATGGGGGATGTACACAGACAGACAGACAGACAGACAGACAGACAGACAGACACTTAGAAGGACTGTGGGCAAAAAGCAAATCCAATTCCCGGTACGTTCCTTGTGGAGAACACCTGCTTGTTTGTGAAACAGACAGCAGAAGACTTGAGAACTCCTTCTTGAATGTGAAGACATGGAAACTATTCTGAAACAGCCTTTACGGCTGTCATATCGTTTGTTTCCTGTACCATGTTGTAATTATTCCCATGATGAGCGACATGCATGTGCAGCCTCTGCAAAGGGGGAGGAATGAGCTGGTCTTGTTGAGGTCCTGCATGGGGGTTTGATGAGTTACAGTTACAGCATGCACAGTGGGTTGTTGTACTGTCTGTCATTTCTTTAGTACTTCACAACAATCTGCCGACACAGCAGGCTACCGAGAACGGCTGCTGTACAGATTACGTAACAAATAGGGGCAGGAGATTTTTAATGCCACATTTATTTCTTTATTATATTTATTTGTTATCTGGATGCATTCAAGTGTATGATTTAACGTTTCATGGTTTATATTGTCTATTTGTTTTTAAATGTTCTAGTATAAATAAGCAAAGTAACTAAAACATTGTAATATCAAATCGCTACAATCGTTGAATCTCAGAATTGTGTTATAATGAATCGGCACCCTAGGTATCGATTCAAGACGGATCTGTCCGATATTTCATATTCCATCCTAATTGGCTTTCAAAGTTTGCAGGATTGGAGTGTTTTGACCGAAAAGCCTCAAATCATGAAAGCAGTGTGCAATTTACGTGGAATCTTTCACAGACCTTCCTACTAGGCTGAGGAATATATCCCACCTTTTCACATTGGCCTGTTATAACGCCACCAACAGGTGGATTTTTACAAAACACATTTTTGGAACAAAATGCCTCAAATCATCCAATTGCCACCCAAGGCGTAAGAATAAATGGCACCCTTTTCACATTGGCCTATTATAGCGCCACCAGGAGGCCACAACCTGACCTGCCCTGGTGGAGGCCTGTGCCCCAAGGGGCACTTTATCTAGTTTTTTCTTTTTTTTTAATGCACTTACAAAGGCCTTCAATCACCTAGAATGGCCTCTCGTTTGGTCAGTGCTTGGGGCCAAAGACTTCAGTGAACTCATTTATTGATACTAGCCCTTACCCGTTGTGAGATATTTGCCCCCCCCCCCCCTTGTGGACGTGGGGGGTACTGCGCCCGGGTGCGTTTGTAATTGACTAATCAATTCATTAATAATCATTAATGTGTCAAATCGGAAAAAGGGCTTCGTTACGCCCTCCACATGCATATGGTCAATGTGGTGATTGGTGCAGGCAGTAAGGAGTTACAGCACTGTTTCTGACAGACACACACACACACGGACACTCAGACATTGTTAGAATTATAGTATGATGATGATGATGATGATGATGCTCACATGGCATGTCACATGTCGTTTCTCCAGCCACTACTTCTCACCTCACAACAAGTGAGAAGTTTCACTGGAAGTAATGTCTGCAACTGAAAACGTATTCGGAGCAGCAGATGCCTCTGTGGACTTCTTTAATATCTGTAGGCCAACCAGTAAACGATTTATAGATTACAATCTTTGTATTTGTATTATTATACCTTTTTCCTGTGTTTAGGAAACACCCGCAAGGTCTGGAGAGCCCCAACGCCACACGCACCCCCCTGGCCCCTGGAAAAGATGGTGGGCCACCCTGTAGCACAGACAGGGACGAGGTAATGATAGGTCTAATATTGTCTATGTATTTGATGCATTACCATGTGTTATGCTTACTGTAAATCGCACTTGATTAAGAGCATCTGCTTTTATTTTTCTAAGACTTTTATCCCACAATTTTGTAACCCATTTTTTCACCCAGTGTTAATTATCTAATGTAATCCTGGACGCTACACTTCCTCTGCCAACCTGGGGGTGCAGCGGACTGACCTCATGCTTCCTTCTATGCATGAGGAGTCCATGAGACGTAGCGCGTGGAAGGAACACGTTATTCCGACCAGTTCCTTTCCTCTTCATCAGGGATGGCCAGCCGGGGCTGGATCAGGGATGATATGCACGTTCTAAACAACATGCTATCTAAATAACATTCTGCACATTTAAACTATAGGATACCAGGAAAACTAAAACGATTTGTATAAATAAATCTAACTATCTTAATCACATTCTTCCTCATTCAAGAAAGACTGATCTAAGAAACAAAAGACATGAGAATGACTGACCAAGACATGTGTGATTTTGATTTAGTTTTAGTCATAGTCTTTTGAATAAATTCCATTCCAGGTTTAGTCTAGTTTTAGTTTTAGTCTAATTTTAATTGACTAAATACCATAAGATTTTTGTCTACTTTTACCAAATCTGCAGTTTATGACTTGATCGTTGACTAAAATTTATTTTGGCCAGGGTTAGGGGTTGAGTTTTGTCAGAGAATAAAGGTAGTCGACAAACATTTTTCATCAGTTTTAGTCGACAAAATGAACACGTGTGTGTGTGTGTGTGTGTATATGCGTGCGTGCGTGCGTGCGTGCGGTCGGTCGGTCCCCCTGTAGCAGCGTGACTCTTCAGAGCAGTACCAGGAGTACCAGCGGCAGCGGCTTCGGGTGCAGCAGCATCTGGAGCAGAAGCAGCAGCAGAGACAGCTCTACCAGCAGATGCTGCTGGAGGGAGGAGTCAAGCCACAGGAGGCGGGGCCTGGGGCCGCCGGCGGGGCCCAACACAACCTCACCGAGACCTTCCTCAACAAGTCAGTGGTGTGACACACGCGCAAAGAAAGCAAACAATAATCCTAACACTTTTACTGCCCACGTTAGTTGTAAATCAATACATTCATGTGCCCTGCTATTTGAGCCTCGGGAGCCTTTTTCCAAGGGAAAAAATGACCGGATGTTAACAAACGGCTAACCAAATCTATTAGATTTTCCTATATTCAGCTATTCGTGTAGATTTTCGTCTTTCACAAACATTAAATTCCCTTCTGTTTACAATGAATAGAGAATTTACGTCATACTAGATAGAGCGCTGCCCGTTGGGCACTGGCTTACTTGGAACGATGCAAGTTGGAAATGAATGCCCCACCCAGATATTATGTCTGTGTCCCTTTTATGCCCATACTGTATATGGACTTCTTTGTCAGGCATGTCCAAATATGGAGTCTATGCAGACGTCAGAATGATGTCAGAACAGGCCAGCTCCATATATGGACCATGGGGGGCCCAGTCCAGAGCCCGGGCAGAGGCCTTTTTGGAGCGTTTCTGGACAACCGTTGGTCCGACCGACTCCGCCCCTCACTCCGCCCCTCACACACACGGGCGCGATTTCTTTTTTGGAAAACTTGAAATTGGACATTCTGCATAATGAGTACTTTGTACTTTCACTTTCAAGTACATTTGGAATTCCGGACATTCACGTGTAACATAGTATTTCTATATTGCAGCTTTGACGGACCTCCCAGACGCAAAGATTTGAGATAAAAACGTTTTCTGTGAAAGAATATATATTGAATGATTTGCGCCACATTGTCACGATTTTTCAAAAACAGAGCTACAAGATCGTAGCGTGGCACCGAGTGCTATGAGTACTATGAGCTTGTAGCTCTGCTAATTTTGAAAAATCGCAGAGGGATCGTTGAGTACATTTTTAGTACTTTTTCCACCACTGGTTGTGCGTCCGCAGATCCATCCAGAAGCTGGAGGAGATGAACATGGGCAACGGGATAGACCTGGAGGGGACCCCGGGGCTCGGCCAGCAGTGGAATGGAGCGGTCAAACCGCCCAGCACCACCTCCTCCTCCACCCCCAACACCAACCACCCCGTCACCACCTCCACCCCAGACTCCGTCTCCTCCAATCCCGGAAGACAACCTGCTGGCATGCAGTCCCTCGACGAATCCCCCGTCAGCCAGAGGTGCGCATGTAGAAATATTATGACTTGAGAAAACTGGTGCGTTGTCGCGCCTATATCACTAAATAGAGAGATTACTAACTTTCTTTCCGTTTCCTAGTGCCGAGAAAATCAAGGCTACTTCTCCACCGGTTCAAGATGAATCTCCCTGTTCCGCTACACGGAGCATAACACAAGAGGTACAAAACCTTTTTCTGCAATACTCATAGAATCAATTCCAATACACACCTGGCTCAAATAGTATTCATCTTGTGAATCGTTATATTTGTTACTGTTGAGCATTCAGTGTTCTCCCATTCAGAATGCTGTAGGGTTAGGGGACGTTGCGGCCTAACCTCTTATAATTAGTTTTTTGTTGGTACAGAATTCATTTTTATTTTAAAGAAAGCTTCTTAATATTTTGTTTGTAGTGTAATAAAAGTGATAATGGAAGTAAATTAATCTTGTTTTCATTATGGATCGTTAGAAAGCATTTATTTGTCACACAGTGAGACGGAAATAAATCATGCATTGTAATCGGGATGCATTGTGATGTATCGGTAATGGAGAGTATGCGCGTGACATCATCATCAAACCAGGAAGTTATGCAGGAACGCCTACTGAGTGGCAAAAAACTACTTCATGGCCTCGACAGCCCATACATCCACACAGAAAAGTCCTGTCTGAATGCATCAAACAACGTTAAACAATGTTAAACTCACTTTGCATGTTGCTTTGCCACTCGATTTGCCACTCGATGTGCCATTCACTTTAAGCATGCGCATGCCCTCTATTGTCATTGATTTATAATGGAATCGTAGCCCCCTGAATCAGAATGGAATGGTCAGGTAACTAGACATTTCCCCCTACTACCCATTCATCATTGGAGAAGATGTCATTGTCCACTGTCTCTCCAGACAGGGAAGGCCAAAGGTCAGTTTGTGAAGGTGAACCAGTTGGAGGACACGCAGGCGGTGCGCTGTGTCGCCTTCCACCCAACGGGGGCGCTCTACGCCGTGGGCTCCAACTCCAAGACCCTGCGCGTCTGTGCCTACCCAGAAACCCTCACTCCTAGGTAGAACTAACAGACTACACATACCGTATTGTATATGAGATCTCTATTGGCCCTGTTGGGCTATTCTTATAACGTCTCTCTCTCCACTCACAGGCATACAGTATTTTATTTTGTATTTTTTCTACATCGTGCATGACAATTACCGTACACCTCAAAGTAAAATACAATACAAAAATCTCCAAAGTGATACACGTTAAATGCACAACTCTTGCTGTGTCAAACTGATTTAATATTGAAATACTACAATTCAAGTAGTAGTACTAGTCAAATGCAGCATCTTTTCTCTTCTTTTTCCAGATTTAAAAAAAGGAGAGTAAATGAAGCTGTGCTTTACAAAAAGTGGATCATAACCTTTTATAAACCTCACTTGCGAAAACTTAAAACAGGTCAAATCCCTGGTTGCCAGCAACGATATACTAATTAACTAATTTTAACAGTACTTTTACTTCTACTCCACTACATCTCAGACTCAACTATTGTACTTTTACTCCACTAAAATTATTTGAAAACTTTACTTTGTAGATACGTTGTATTATTTACAGTCATTTACAAGAATTGACCAGAACATCTTTTGAAAATAGCAGATCGGCTATTTTACCGATCTGCTATTTTCAAAAGATGTTCTTGAAAACTTGTGAAATGGGACATTCTGTATAATGAGTACTTTTGGTATTGTAAATGTTGAATTCCTGACTTTTACTTGTAAAGAATATTTCTATACATTGCAGCATTGATACTTTTACTTAACCCATTCTGGGCGGGAATCCCTTTTGGTGTTTTACACCCTCGTGCCGGGAATTATGCTGCTATATAAATATTTGAAGTTTTTCAGAAACCTTAGGTCAGGATTTAGAGGCGTTTTTAGAATCGGCCTCAGGCCTAAATGGGTTAAAAGTAATTTAAAAAAAAGCAATGCGGTCAGGCAGCCAGCGGTGTATCTATCATCACTATAACATCTTGTCTGTTCTGTGTGTGTCCAGTGGTTCTGGGGGAGGGTGGGGGGGGCGGTCAGGCAGCCAGAGGTGTATCATCACTATAACATCTTGTCTGTTCTGTGTGTGTCCAGTGGTTCTGGGGGGGGGGGGGGGGGGGGGCGGTCAGGCAGCCAGAGGTGTATCATCACTATAACATCTTGTCTGTTCTGTGTGTGTCCAGTGGTTCTGGGGGAGCGGTCAGGCAGCCGGCGGTGCGCTTCAGAAGGAACAAGCACCACAAGGGCTCCATCTACTGCGTGGCGTGGAGCCACTGTGGTCAGCTGCTGGCCACCGGCTCCAACGACAAGTACGTCAAGGTCCTCCCATTCAACGCAGACAACTGCAACGCCACAGGTAAGCTGCCCTGTGTGTGTGTGTGTGTGTGTGTGTGTGTGTGTGTGTGTGTGTGTGTGTGTGTGTGTGTGTGTGTGTGTGTGTGTGTGTGTGTGTGTGTGTGTGTGTGTGTGTGTGTGTGTGTGTGTGTGTGTGTGTGTGTGTGTGTGTGTGGACGGTGATTTTAGTTCATATTTTAGTCATCTGAAATGTTTACTGGACAGACAATTGTTTTGGTGGGCCTTGATGGCGTCGTAATGGCTGATTTTACACTTGGTTGCATGCTGAAAATAGCCAATCTACAAGCTTGTAGATCTGTTATTTACACCCGAGCCAACCAAACATAATGTGACTTGTCTTTTAGTTCTACTGGATCTTTTCTCCACTAAAATCCCCTCCCTAATATTTTAGTCTAGTTTTTATGTGTTCGCACTGTATTCGTTAAATCCACGTGGTCAACCAGGGTTCTAACTTTCTGTATCGTCCATAAACAAATCAGCATTCTACTACCTTAAGAACATCTCCAGACTCCGCCCTTCATTCTCTGACTCCGTGGCCGAGACCCTTATCCATGCATTTGTTACCTCCCGCCTGGACTACTGCAATGGAGTCCTGTTTGGGGTCCCAAACAAGTACCTGGACAGGCTGCAGTATAAAACTCAGCTGCCAGAGTTCTCACCCGCACCAAGCCTTGGCAGCACATCACCCCCACCCTCAAACAACTGCATTGGCTTCCTGTCAAGTTCCGTATCCGTAACTATAAACTCCTCCTTCTCACCTACAAATGTCCAAACGCCCACGCTCCACAGTACCTCTCAGGCTTCCTACATAAACCTCCTGTGACACAGAACCTGCGGTCCACAAACTTGGACCTCCTCTCTGTCCCCAAGGCAGTCAAGAGAACCTTCGGGGACAGAGCGTTCAGTGTCGCACCCCCCCCCCCACCCTGTGGAACTCTCTCCCAATAGAGATTTGCCATGCTCCAACACTGGACTCTTTTAAGGCTGCCTTGAAAAGACACTTATTCTCTCAGGCTTATGGCATATAGTTTTTGATTGTTGTTTGTACATTTTGTAAAGTGTCCTTGGGTTCATGAAAGGTGCTATATAAATTCAAGCTATTATTATTATTATTGTATCACCCATAGTAGCGATGAATGTCACTTAAACTGTTTATAGCGCGACCACAGAACGAACAGAATGTAAACAAGGGAGCAATCCCTTCACTCCTTGCCGCCACGACACATACGTTTTATTGCTGGCGGTCAAACGGTTCATGAGCTATGCCTGTTCAAAGTTAGCATTTTGAATAATCGCTGAAGCGCCACACTTTGGCCAATGTTTGTGGGCTTCGTGTCTAAGCAGGGTGACATAGCTAGGACTCTACTCTAAAAAAGAAACGACCTTTTGGCTTCGAGCGCAGACGGAATCAATTATTCATAATTCAAAATAGTGGGTGATCTAAAGGTCAGAGGTCAAAAGTCGCATATGTGTATGAAAGATGTATTGATGACGCTTAAATGAGTTATGCCTGTTCAAACCATTGGCCACCCTTTGGCCAATGGTTGTGGGCTTCGCCTCTTCACCGTTTGGCATAGCCCTCTACCATATTGCCAAGATTCACAAAAAGTGGTTAAGCCAGAACTGCAATATTGCAAGGAAGCATGAGTTAAAGTCCGTTGCTCTCCCCAGGTTGGCGGAGGGTGTGTAGAGCCCAGGATCAAATTAGATAATTGACACAGGGGTGAAAAATGGGTTACAAAATCGTGGGATAAAAATTATACAAGAGAAAAGAAATGCAATATTTGATGGAAGAAGAAAAAAAAACATTGAGGGACCATAGGCCCTTCAAAAACACCTGTGAGTGACAGTTCATGTTAAAAAAAACATATTGTGAAAATGCTAAGGATAATACTTTCCTTTCCTACGTCAGGCCAGACTAAACAATGTACACTGCAGGATATGTCACCATGTCATAGATCAGAATCACATTGAACATTATGTTGCATCAGGCGATATGACAGGCAGCTTTAACAGTCAGTTGACATAATGCAATGCCAATGCACCACCTACTGGTACCAACTGGCATTGCATATGCCAACTGACTGAGACACACACGTTTACATGTAGCCCCCAGCCAAGACCCGGCCCAAAACAGCCCTGACAATCGGGCTCAGCCCTATATTGGCACGACAGGTTGTGTGTTGGTCTGGTGAGTGGGAGACTGAGGTTCCATCCCCGCTACCTGTGTCTGACTACACTTAGAAAACCATAACATGATGCTATGAATGAATGATAGTGTATCTTTTGAAGAATAGAAGAGAACAGTCAAAGACTCGCAAAGCTATAAATAATAATTTTCAACTGACACACAGACATACTGTACGCATATTATTCCACTTTATTTTACTTACATTTTAATGTTAGTTAGTTAATACAGAGAGAAAAACGTATGTTAAGTACAGTGTGGTTTCTCTTTCAGAGTGCCGACCATCCATGGAAGAGAAATGCTGCAGTTTCCAATAGCTCTGAATCCCCATTCGCAACGTCATTAGAGTAAGGTTTCTGAACTGTCCAGTAGTGATCGGTAGTAAGCTCTGATATCCCCAATTATGTACTAATAAGCAATGCTTCTGATCTTTTTTTCTTGCTATGCACATAAAAGTAGGGAAACAATGGTACAGTGAACGTTTCGCCTGTCAAAGAGTAAATGTGCAACTTCGTATCCACGTCGTAGAAAGAGACACGGCCTTCCTCATAGTCCAAATAGACTCCTACTTTTCGCATGCTGTTGGTTGGTGGGAAGGGTTTTGCCGTAAATGTCGTTATGTGTGTAGTCTGAACCGCTCTTCCGCATGAAAAAGAACCCATTCTCTCTTTTCACATTGACCTCTCCTTTCCTGTCGACTGTCTCCTTGGCGACGCCGACCTCCCAGTCGGTTCTCACACCCACCTGGACTTCCCAGTAGTGGTCGTCCAGAGGTGAAGCCCTTCTCGCCTAAAACCATGGGATAGTAGTCAAACCTCTTTGGATTGTCGTCGGTCACAGGATTTGGTCTGTTTGAGCATTTCCCACGCTTCCCACTTTCAGACAAGGTAAGCCAGCGATGGGCTGTGTCCGGGTCCATGGTGACCAACTCTGAAGAGAAGAAGTTTGGTTAAAATACAACTTCATTTGGGATCCGTCTGATCCTACACGCCTTTCCAGTGAAAACAGTGTGTGCAAAAAGACAATCTACAAAGAGTAGGAAATCTAAAAAAGTGTACAGGAAGCAAAAGAGAATGTTTTATCTCTCATTGAGCACTTCAATCCCTTGATCTCACCTTTGTACTCTCTCATCTTCTTCAGTTCTGGTACATGTACAAAACAAAACACAAAACATTCTTTAAAAAAAAGGTGTACAACAATTTCGGCATTTAGCAGACACTCTTCAGTGATTTACAGTAACCAAGTTAAACACAAGGTAATGCATAGAGATAGTTAATCTAGGATCATACATAAACCATGAACCTATCATCAGTTTAGACTAAACCGTGAAAAAAGAAGTACATTGAAACAAACTATCGGATGCCAGGTCAACAAATGAACCTGGTATCTGTCTACAGTAAATGCAGTGCATCTAAATTACATTTTAACCAACATCAACTTGCTATCTCGATCGATGCTCACCCATGTCTGTGACTGTTTTCAGTTCTCGACAGAAATCAGCTACAAGGTGAGACAGAGCTCCTCTCACGTCGCAGTAATGGCTCCTCTCAGACCAGCCCGTGTTGGTTGGAGGGTGCATACAAAGCTTCTCGGCAGTCTGAAAGTGCTGGTGGAAAACAATTAAGTAAAACATTTAAAAAAGCAAGATTTCATGAAGGCGACGCCAACTCTTTGCCATTTGACGAACTGGTTGATGTGTACAGACAAGACAATATTACTGCCTGTCCTCAATTTGCTTAATTGGCAAGTGTAATTAAATAACGTGACTAAGGGAGCTTTACACAAGGCGTAAGTTAGTATGTCAATAATATTGTTTGACGTTATATCTAATCAATGGAACAATAATGTGAAATTAGACCAATTTAATGTAATTAAATGTCAAATAGCAACTCAACTCTTGTATGGGGGTTCCCTGCCACAATCGGGTCCACTCCAGGGCCAAATTATTCTATTAATTAACCCTGAATTGTAAGCATAGATCCAAAAGTATTTGTTTAGCCACATAAAACTTCCATTAATGTTTTGAGGACCAGGACAATAATTGTAATGTCTCATTCTCAAATGCAACTACATACTTGTGACTGTGAGAACGTTGGGCCCTCACAAGAATGCATGCACGCACGCACGCACGCACACACACACACACAGTGAAACATCTCAATGTGCAGACCTGCAGTAAGTGGAGATGGTCGTGGTTCTCATCCAGCTCATTGCTCCTCCCTTGCAGCTCAGCGATTTCCCACCCCAGCTCTTCAACCATGGCGTTCGCCTTGTTCTCCATCTCTTGCTGTTTCCCTTCCATAGTGGACTTCAGTTCTCTGTGCTTTGCCTTCACCCGGTCCATCAAGGAGGTGAAGAGCTTAAGTAGTTAAATGTTTAAAAATACACACTAACCCAATATATAGTGGGAGGTCTAACGTGACTTGAAGACCCCCATGGCTAAAAAATATCTTACCTTCTGCCGCAGTGCTTCCTCCTCAAGGGACACTGTGTGGTGCTCCCTGTGGTCAGTCTCCGTGCACAGCCCCAGCAGCCTCTGGTGCTTCTGGCATATCTTCTCTTCTATGTTCGCCAGTGGCTCGACCAGCTGGTGTCTCGTTAAGGTGGACACGCTGTGGTGAGGTTTCAGATGTGTCTCGCACAACGACGCGAGACAAACCAGGCACGACTTTGTTGCCCTGAGCCTCCTTCCCACGCAAAGGTCACACGGCACCTCCCCGGCGTGCAGAGGAGGTTCCTCCTTTACTTCGACTCTTCTCCTCTTTATCTGCGAGGAGATCTCCTCCACGAGTGAGTTCGTGGAAACCTCGGGCCTAGCGTGGAACCTTTCGCTGCATTTGGGACACTGGCATATCTCGCTGCTGTCCCAGCGCTCGCCGATGCAGGCCTTGCAGAAGGTGTGTCCGCACGGAGTGGTGACGGGGTCACTGAAGACCTCGCTGCAAATGCTGCACTCGAAGCGCTCCTCTGGCAGAATGCCAAGGACGTCGATCGACGACATTGCTGTGGTACGAAATAAGTGTTAGTGAGACAAAGGATGGATAGTCTTGCGATACTTGGCACGTTCAGAAGCACACTTTATGCTCTTTAGATACCTCTATAAAATTACAGTGTACACATCAAAAAGCAACATAGCAGACAATAATATGTCTCCTTTATTTTCCAGAAGCAATTATTTTACAATGGTCGACTCCCAATTATTCAGAAAGTGTTTGTTCATATTATGCTTGTCCACTTGGCTCCATTGACTCTAATGTATTTCACCAGAGTTTCGGCTGCAGTTTTCCACCCACTTCACCCAGTGTGACGAATCTGCCGGTTGGAATTGCAGGGTAGAGAAAATGATGTCGGCGACCTTTCATTTCGTCAGATTCCTTGACCGTACCTTTGACTGTGTGGTTGGTTGATTTAAGCAGTCACACCTGACCTAAGGCAAACTAATTTCATTGTGAGCTAGGTGTGGCTATGTCACTGGTTCCCAACACGGGGGTGTCCCCAGATGAGTAGTGCTACGTTGTTTTCTCACTCAACAGTAAACAAGCCTATACAGTGTAATACAGGGTAGGCCTATCTGCACATTTCTAAACATTACATACATTTGAAAAGTTTACTACCAAACTACGTTTGGTAGTATTTTGAATTCTGGACTTTTACATTGCAGTATTGATACTAATAACCCAGTTCTGACCGGGCACCCATTTTGGTGTTAGCATCATGTTATGCTTTATCTATTGAAAAATAGCAGATCTACAAGCTACGAGCTTGTAGGTCTGCTATTTTTTTTAAAGAACGACTGACATTTTTTTAATCTGATCTCAGGTCAGAATGGGTTAATCAGACCAGTCTGTGTCCAGTGGAAACCTCGTATGAATCTGATCTCAGGTCAGAATGGGTTAAGTAAAGTGTGAGTAATTCTCCATTTCCCACCACTGCTTACAATAGCTTGGAGACCAGACATTGCTTTGCTGTTTGGCTTTTGATTTTCTACTGCCTGTTTATATGTTTTAATGTTTACTTTGTTTATATTGCATTGTTCGCCCCTTGTTTTCCTTTTAACCGGTGCAGCACTTTGGTTGACTTTGTCATGCTAAATGTGCTATAAGAATAAAGTTGAGACATGTATGCCCATTATAGCACACCATAGACTCAGTTGCTGTTGGACAGAGGCAAACAAAAGGCAAATGTCTAATAACAAAATGTCCATTTGCAGACCACAGCCATGTTTCCATCAGAGTTTGGAAGCACTCATTTTCAGTAAAGCAAATGTCCTGCTGCCTCTTGCATTATGTGCTAATTCAAACCAGGTGGTACACAGCACACAGGGCAGTTGAGTGATATCTAACGAGCACTTCCAAACTCCAGCACTTAGAAAAAGAATAATCTGCAAGGACACAAAGTAGCTCATAACAAGTATACAGTGGATTTTTATGAAACAAACACTTTGAGGATAGAAAGAGAAAAAAACTAGAAAAAGTGCCCTTCCGGGCACAGGTCTCCACCAGGTTATCCACAGATCCGTGCAGTTAGAGGTAAAAACACTTTTCGGCCAGTTATAGCGCCACCTTGAGGCTGAGTTGAAATTGTTCATGTGGCATTTCGTCCTCGGCCTAGTGGGAATGTGGGTGCACAATTTCACGGAAATCACGCGATGTGTTCATGATTTGCAGCATTTTGTTTGAAACTGAGCACTCCTGTGAACTTTGGAAGCCAATCTTAACCAATCAGGATGGAGTCTGATAAATCTGAAAGACCCGTTTCGTTGAATGGCTCTAGAGAGACTGTGTACCAATTTGCGTGATGTTTGGACAAAATCTGTAGGTGTACTGTGCAAAAACTTGTTTTGCACAAAGCGGCCTCCTGGTGGCGCTATAACAGGCCGTTCTGGAAAGTTTGGGGCAGAGGTTCATCGTTGGCATCCAGGGAGTGTGTGTGCAAAATATGGCATCGACCGGGTTAACGGTGGCCGAGATTAGCTGTTCACGGACACACGGACGGACGGACACACACACGGACGGACGGACACACGGACGGACGGAGTGCAAAACATACTCTCCCCACATGCCTTCGGCCTGGTGGAGACAATCAAGCTTTCCGTACAGCTGCAATGTTGGGGAGTTTGTCGTTGTTTAAGACAATCATCTGTTTGAATGAATGGGCTGCCATTGGAAGTTGCACCTAGGTAGCACCTTGCCATTGTAAGATGGCTGTGGTTAACCAGATGAAGGTGACTAGGCTACACCCTACGACTCATTTTCAAAGTAGTACTTTTTTGAGTTTATTAAACAAATCAGTCATTTTCTACTAAGCAATAGGAGCAAACTACACCATTACCACAAGCAAACTACACCATTACCACAATACACCATTACCGGTCCGCACCCACCACAACCCCAGAAATCCATCAAACACTTTCACCCCATTTTGTATTTTGTGAAGAGAGAGAGAGAGACACACAGAAGCAGCAGTTGGATGGAAGAATCACCTACCTGAAATGTTTACGGTCTTACTCTTTTGTGATGTGCTGAGACGTGTTTTATTGTTAAAGTTGCCACACAACTCATCAGCTCCTCACCTGGGTGTGAGTGAAGGCTGTCTGAGGACAGATTAAACATCCTCATAGGGTGTGGCTAAGTGATGGATGGACACCTAAAGAAATGTAGCAGACTACCATTGCTGTGATTTCTTTTTAAATATCCTTTATTTCAGATATTCAAACTCACGATAAAACATCATGAACCTGGGAGTGGGCGAACAATATTTATTGAAATGTAAAGACAATGTAGTCAATACAACTAGAGAAGTACAATTTATACTATCCTATTACATTTCTAAACCTCAGCGTCACCATAGGGGTTGTGCACATGCCTAGCACGTCCAGTGCACTTACCATTCATGGTCACTAGGGGGAGCCATTGCACAGTGTAAATGGAACAGCTACACTGTGATCTCAACAGTCTAACTTCACTAAATAATTTACAATAGAAGCTTAAATAATAATAATATATTTAAATTATTTATTGGGAATAGTAATGATAAATAATAATAATAATGAATACAGAGTACAGAAGAATACAGTATAGTACAGTTCAGTACAGGGCGGTGGCTCAGGGGTAGAGTGGCTGGATAGTGGATAATGTTAGGAAGGGACTAGTTGAGAAGAGATCAAGTAGAACTATTCCCGCACGCAACCAAGTTTATAATCGGGCATTACGACGCCATCAAGACACCTCCAAAATACACATTTTGACCAAATCAACCTCACAATCAAGTAGACAAAAACTAAAACTCTTCAGTTGACTAAAATGTGACTAAATGGAATTGTATTCAAAAGACTACGGCTGAAACCAAATCAAACGTTTTGCTGTCCAAATCAACACGCGTCGGTACTGTACGTCCAGGTCCAGACCTGGAGTTCAGCATGCATGACGGCACCATCAGAGACCTGGCCTTTATGGAGGGTCCGGAGAGCGGAGGCTCCATCCTGATCAGCGCCGGAGCGGGAGACTGTAACATCTATACTACGGACTGTCAGAGAGGACAGGGTCTGCACGCTCTGAGTGGACACACTGGTAACGTAACTGTCACGCATGCATACGCCAACACGTACAGGTTCAGGTTCAGGTTTATTTGTCATTTGTATAGATACAGAGTATACATACAATGACATTTATTTTGCTCAGAGCACTCTCAGTCTTACATACACAGGACATAAACAAACATCTATAGTGCAAGAAAAGACAAAAACAGGAAAAGAAAAGTGCAAGTGAAGTGAAGTGCAATACAGTTCAAGGTCAGCTGTTCAGCAGCCTGACTGCCTGGGGGTAAAAACTGTTACTGAGACGGGTGGTACGAGATTTGATGCTCTGGTAGCGTTTTTTGGAGGGGAGTAGTTTGAACAGGGTATTTGCGGGGTGGCTGGTGTCTTCCATGATGTTATGGGCTTTTTTCATACAGCGAGTGGTGTAGATGTTATGGAGACTGGGTAATTCTGTAGTGCCGATGATTTTAGCTGCTGTTTTAATGGTCCTCTGCAACCTCTTGCAATCCTGAGCGGTCGTACATGCCCAGCGGATCAGTGTGTGTGTGTGTGTGTGTGTGTGTGTGTGTGTGTGTGTGTGTGTGTGTGTGTGTGTGTGTGTGTGTGTGTGTGTGTGTGTGTGTGTGTGTGTGTGTGTGTGTGTGTGTGTGTGTGTGTGTGTGTGTGTGTGTGTGTGTGTGTGTGTGTGTGTGTGTGTGTGTGTGTGTGTGTGTGTGTGTGTGTTTTTTTGTCATTTTGTCCTGTCACTCTAGGTCACATTCTCTCTCTGTACACGTGGGGTGGCTGGATGATCGCCTCGGGCTCCCAGGACAAGACGGTTCGTCTCTGGGACCTGCGGGTGCCCAGCTGCGTGCGCGTGGTGGGCGTCACGCTGCATGGGTCAGGTCAGTGGACACAGGCCGTGGAGCAGCAATTTTGTCATTACTTTAGTCATAGTCAATACAATTCCTTTGAAATGTTTTACCTTTAAATCTCATAGTATTTGAGTGTACTAAAACTACATTATGGGCTTGCAATCCTTATGGGCCTGCTTTTACACTGCGTTGCATGCTGTAAATGGCCGATGTACAAGCTCACAACGCATCACAGCACTGTGCATTGTGAGATTAGATCTGCTATTATCGGAGCGCAACCAAACATAAAATGACTTTTCTCTTATATTAGTTCTGCTGGATCTGTTCTCCACTATTCCCTCCTTAACATTTTTGTCTAGTTTTTATTTGTTGACGAAATTGTCAGTATATTTAGCCATAGTTTTTCATCATAGCTTCGTTTTTCTTCAGTGAAAAAAGGTAGTCGACGAAAAAATTTCGTCTTAGTTTAGTCGACAAAATCAACAATGCCATGTCGTTACTTTTATTTGTTTTTACTTGCATGACTCATCTTTAACCACTAAGCCCTACATCATCTCTCTCGGGTGGAAACCTCATATGTCTAAAACTGTGCCCATTTTGCGGTTGGCGAAAGGGCATTTCTGTGTGGAGTTTGCATGTTCTCCCCGTGTCCTCTCACAAAAACATGCAGTAATCCTGGTCTCTAAACTACCTCCCCCTGCCCAGCCCAGTTTGGCAGAGGAAGTGTAGCGCCCAGGATTACATTAGATAATTGACACTAGGTGAAAAACATGGGTTGCAAAATCGTGGGATAAGAATTCTTAAAAAAAAAAAAGGATTTGAATCGTCAAACTAGCAACAGAATGCATGTTAAGAATCTTCCATAAAACCCTATTGTTCAGCTAGAAGGTCCTGGGTTCGATTCCCGGTGGGGAGGCTGTCTTGGGTCTGAGCGACTAAATCTCACAAATGGTGGTCCGTGGCTCAAATGCCGAATAAATAATGGCCCTTTCATAATGAAAAGGGTTGAACACCACTGCTGTAATAACCTCTCTCTCCACACCTCCACCTCCATAGGAAGTGCGGTGGCCTCTGTGGCGGTGGACCCCAGCGGACGGCTGCTGGCGACGGGCCAGGAGGACAGCAGCTGCATGCTGTACGACATCCGAGGGGCTCGCACCGTGCAGACCTACCGGCCGCACGGCAGCGATGTGCGCTCGGTGCGCTTCTCGCCGCGGGCGCACTACCTCCTGACGGGCTCCTACGACAACAAGGCCATCGTCACCGACCTGCAAGGTAAAGGCTCATACATAGTCTGGATTTACGGTGGTGGGGTGACCACCGAACTACAACATGACGTCACGAGCCGCCACCGCTCCAGCCCTGCTCTCTGTTTTTACTCACCACCGCTCAACGTTATTTCAGCTCCGGTGGTAAGGTGACCACCGGAGCGGTGGTCACCTTACCACCGAAAATCCAGACTATGAATAGGCCTTAAGAGTGACGGGGAAACATACTGTGTACCTTTTGTGGGCAGTACTTTTTGTGGTAAAAGCGCTCAATCTTTCGTCTTATTTCCAGCCTAGATCTCCTTACCCCACCACTTCTCTTCTTCCTTTCTTGTATTTCTCGGGAAAAATGACACGATGGGACCTCAAATAAAGAAAACAGATTTCACCCACTATTTTACTTGTAAAACTGTGATGTGACAATAAAGATGATTCTAGCCCAGGCGGTGGCGTAACCGCCTGGGCACCCGACTGGTAATCCAGTCGCGGTGTGCCGTGGGTTCGACTCCCGAGCCCGACACGGCCTTTACTGCATGTCTTCCCCCATCTCTCTCCCGTTTCCTGTCAGCCTACTGTCTGTCCCTTCAAAAACCAATAAAAGGCGTAAGCCGCAAAAAAATAAAAAAAATAAAAAAAATAAAGATGATTCTGGCTGGATAGGTAAGGTAGGTCGCTGTTAATGTTGTCGACTATGACGAAAAGTGTTCGTCGACTACCCTTTTTTTCACTGACGAAAACTATATGAAAACTAAGCTGTGATGTCTAAAACTAAGACTGAATATATTGACAATTTCGTCAACAAATGAAAACTAGACTAACATTTTATGGAGGCACTAGTAGAGAGCAGAGTGCACAAGTACTGCGATCCGCTGGGTATGTATGTCGGTGTTGTCCACTGGCCAATAAGGGATCGTCTGGGTATAAGGTTGGTATATAAGGTCAATATCGGGTCTAAAGGATTGTGAACATGCAGTTGTAATAGACATTAGTTAGTAGCAGTTAGTTAGTAGTAGTAGTTAGTTAGTAGTAGTAGTTAGTAGTAGCAGTTAGCATTAGTTAGTAGCAGTTGTAATAGACATTAGTTAGTAGCAGTACTTGCAGCGTGCTCTGCTTGAGCACAAGTGTAGCACCTTGAATGAAAGGCCTACTTGTGTGCAAGGCGCAAGTTGGCACCTCGACAGAGTGCATTTCTAGTTTTTTTACACGCAGTGCGACACGTTGTGAGCTTGTAGATCAGCTATTTTCAGCATGCAACCAATTGTGAAATGACTTATAGTGGATGTCTTGTCCACTAGTCCCTTCCTAACATTGTTGTCTGGTTTTTATTTGTTGACGAAATTGTCAGTATATTTAGTCTCTCGTCAGTTTAAAAAGGCAGTCGACGAACATTTTTCGTCTTAGTTTTAGTCGACGAAATCAACACTGCTTTTACACGTGTCATTCATGTCTGTGACATCAACAGGTGACCTGACCAAGCAGCTGCCTCAGATGGTTGCCGGGGAACACTCGGACAAGGTGATCCAGTGTCGGTGGCACACGCGCGACCTGACCTTCCTGTCCTCCTCCGCAGATAAGACCGTCGCCCTCTGGGCTCAGGACCCTTGACCCTTGTTGTCACCCCTGAGGTGAAAAACACTGACCGTAGTCACCCCCGAGCTGGAAAACACTGACCGTAGCAGCTAATGCAACAACAAGCACAACACCTCCTCGTAACATCCCTGGGATGGGAGACTTAACTGCCGTGTGTGTGTGTGTGTGTGTGTGTGTGTGTGTGTGTGTGTGTGTGTGTGTGTGTGTGTGTGTGTGTGTGTGTGTGTGTGTGTGTGTGTGTGTGTGTGCATCGTTGCGTAGGCGTGCATACCTTGCACCTTTCTGGCATGTGCCGTGCGCTGTACGTGCATTTGGCTCAGTTTAGCTACTTCCCTGCAATTCTTATGCCTAATTTATGCTCACTCGTGTGACGGTGATAGTATAAATTAAAAACTTAAACGTCCTCCCCAGTGTGATTAGAAGTAAAAGAAAAACAAAAAAAACAAGTAAGAAAAAAGCTTTTGCCCATAGTGCTAGCTTTATAGTCACTGTTAGGTTAGCGTAGGTATTTGGCACAATGAGGTTTAATGATGCAGGATGTATTGTGTAGGGAGTTGTGGGGTCTTACTAAGGCCTCTTTTAGACGGCGACCATCTCCATATAACACGTCAAAGTCCCGTTGCGTTCTCATTTTTTCTTACCCTTTACACGAGAACGCACACGTTATGATATGATGTGCTATTATGCTATACTGTCGCTAGGTGGCGATAACGGGCTGCCAAATAGACAGGTCACCCACGTACAAGAAGAAGAAACCTTCACGCAAGCCTGCGCAACACGGCTCTGGGCGCGCCACGGGATGGTATATATTTTATAATACATTAGGCTACATAAATGCTGCTGCCGCGGCTGCCGTCTATCACAAGGCTTTTTATTTACATCATGGTTTTACATTCAACATCGCTGATGAGCAGCACTTTGTAGGCGAGGAGGGAGGCTTGTTCAGGAACTCCATTATATCATAATGATATGGCTCTGCATCAATGTAATAAACATATGCGCTGTAAGCCAACATGAGCCATGATGTCATAAGTTTTGCGGATTCACCGTTTTGCCTGTTTATATGGAGACCATAGGAAACGGTGTTCTGAATGATTTCCACTCTGGGAGGCGGTTTCACTTCGATGCGTTTTCACCTCCTGAGAACACCGTTCTCGTCTAAATGACAGCGCTAAACGGTACTTTATTTTGCCGTTTTTTATGAACACCATCCTCGTGTAAATAGCACCTAAGACTAAAGACACCTGACACGCTGCAAGCGTCAGACGTTATCAAACGGCCACAGCCACACTGGAGGCGTCTAAATGTGTTGAAGCGTCTCGCAGAGGTCGGTTCTATTTGGAGCGTGGACGCGTGACACAGACCTTCTGTTTTGGAGCGTGGACAGAGGTCTGTTCTGTTTTGGAGCGTGGACAGAGGTCTGTTCTGTTCTGGAGTGTGGACGCATGGCACAGACCTTCCAAAATGAGTTACTTGGAACGACGCAGAAAGACCCCTCTCTTTTTTCTCTTGTGAACAGCTGTGGCTCTCTCGACTCTTGTGTCAGTGACGCTTTCAGTGTCGCACGGCCTTAGGTTTGTGCAATCAGTTATGTCAGATAAGTGATTTCATTTCTCTGTTTGGCAGTGGCTCAGGACCGAGAAATGGGCTGTGAGTTCACAACCAAATCTTTTAATAGTTAATATATTTTGGTTAACTCACTGGGTCCAGACCGAAGGCCAAATTATACTTGTGTCTGCGACTGAGCAACAGCGTCATATGTCATACATGCGGCGACATCCGTGTGCAATCATCAGATGTTGTGCAACACTGACTGCTACACATACGCTATAAAAGAGGAAAATATGCTCTTTGTGAGGAGGGGTAAAGAGGAGAGGGAATTTAATGTTTGTGTTGGACAATGTTTGTGGACAGAAACCAAAAGCTAGTATATAGGAGGGGCTTGCGCCTCTAAAAACTGAGGTCAGAAATGCACAAAAGTAATTGACACAATATAGTCAACTAGGACAGTAGACCTTCTTCTCACAACTCCCTCAGCTGTCTGAAAGAAGGTCATATTAGCAGGCACAAATTGTAGTAATTATCCCAACCACGTGGCATCTGCTGTCCACAGACCCTTAGACTCGACTAGTGCAATCAAGCCTTTTAATAATACTAGTCCGGTGCTAGCCTCGATACCCAGGCTTTCATTTCGTCTGCGCGAAAGATGAAAGCCTGGAAAAAGCCGTGGGCTGAACCAGTCTAAAAGTGGGAGTCAACCCTTCCGGGTGGGCGTCGCTCTAAATGATGTGACGTAGCGCTGCACTAGGGGGGAGAGGAGGGGCCGGGGGTGACGGACAGATCGATGAGATCCAATCAGGGTGCGCGTTTTTCTGAGCCGCGGCCCTCCCATCTAGGCCAGAAATGTCTGCTTAGGTCAGGCTAGTCCGGTGCCGGGCTGTAGAGCACCGAGTCGGTAACGATGGAAGTTGGAGATGGATGCCCCACCCGACTATGCCATTCCCGCTGTACACGAGTCGGAGAACCCTTTCCACCCATTTGTCTGTGTCCCTTTTATGCCCATATATGGAGTTCTCTGTCAGGCATGCCCAAATATGAAGGTGTTGTGATGTCAGAACAGGCCAGCTCCATATCATGGAGCCCGGGCAGAGGCCTTTTGTGCTGTTTCTGGACAACTGTGGGTCCGACCGACTCTACATCGGGCACTGCACTCCCTGTGGGGGTGTGGAACACAACGCGCGTGTCGAATTTCAAGTGCAGATGTCATTATGATGTCAGAAAAGGCCAGCTCCATATATGGAGATATAGGGGTGATCAGGTCCAGAGCCCGGGCAGAGGCCTTTTGTGCTGGTTCTGGACAACCGTGATTCCGACCGACTCGACACCGGGCACTGCACTCCCTGTGGGGGTGTGTCAAATTTGAAGTCGGTGGGGAAACCGGTTCTTGAGTTACGTGGATTACAGACACACACACACACACACACACACACACACACACACACACACACACACAGAGAGAGACTTGGTGCATTTATAGATGGATAACACCAGTGTGGGTCTCAATGCCAAACCAGTTGAGAGGCACCTGTTGGTTATGTAGGTTGTGTTCACCACGGATACTGCTGCTGTTATGCTATTTGCCTCGGTAGACATGTTTTAAAGTGGACATGCAATAGTGATCTTGTAAATAAGGAAACTACAATTGTTATGATGGTGGCGAGATGTTATGTGCATGACTGATCACCAGTACCTACACTGTAAGCACACCTGAAGTCAGGCCAGCTCTTCTCATGTCAAACCAGCCTATTATCGTTATAGTCACATGGGGTCAGAACATAATTCAACACTGGTTATATATTTCTAAACTTTAATCAACGGGTGAACTTTTATTGCAGGGATTTTTCCCCCCTTCCAAAATGAGATACTGTATCTACAGTCAGAACAGTTCCATTTGGAAGCTCTTGTAAAATAAAAATGATTGACACCACGACCATAAAAAGGTAAAAGGCCTTGAATTACAAAACAATACAACCTTTTCAGACTAGGGCCCAATCATTTTTCAATGATTATGAATTTCTATATTTAAGAAAGTAATTTGTTTTAAATAAATAGCATGATGGAAGTGAACTCCCTTCAAAGACTTCAGTGGCCTGGTGGGTTTACGTTGTATAATAAAATCACATAAAAGCTTAACATCATGTACTGTATCATGGTATATAAAAGGTGCCTTTTTTTTGTTATATACTTTTGAATGTGCAGCTTTGCCAAGTTTGATTTCAAAAGCTTTATCCTGGCATTCACCCACGTTATTTGTAACAATACGTTTGTCAAGTCACTGTTGAGCCTGATCTATACTTTCTTATAGGCTTTGTGTCGAAGATCAAACTCACTGACTGTCGTGTGTGCGTGCGTCTTTGTGTGTGTGTGTCCCTCTGGGCACACTTTAGCGGACAGCCGCGGACAGAAGAAGCTGTCTTTTACGTAATTTCCGAGTTTTTAGACAGCTGGTGGATGGAAATTAAACCGCGGCGGCTGACTGCCGCGGAGGAGAGCGTTTCCGGGAATCTGTCCGTCGCGGCAGTCAGCCGCGGGGGTGGAGCTTCTTTTCCATCCACCAGCTGTCTAAAAACTCGGAAATGACGTAAAACACAGCTTCTTCTGTCTGCGGCTGTCTGCTAAAGTGTGCCCAGAGGGTGTGCGTGCATGTGTGTGTGTGTGTGTGCGTGTGTGCGCGCGCACAGAGTTCCACAGATGTATTTGAATTCTTGACACTGTGCTGTGTGTGGTCAGGGCCTCCATCAAACAAACTTTTTTTGTTTTGTTTTTACTCGTCTTGACACATACCTACCACTTTTTGTTATGCTTCAACATGCCATGTTTGAGATGCAGAACTCTGTAAAAAAATATATAATCAGAAATTAGATTCATACAACATTTTAAAGCTACTATCTGTGACTTATTTTAATGAATAAAATGTTATTTTAGCCAATCTGCTATGTTAATACAGTATGTTAATGCAGTGTAATGTGTGATGTGCAGCGGCTGGAAGTGGTCTCCCTCCTCTGCCATTCAGACGTTTAGACCCTGGTGTCCGGTGGGACACCTAGCCGTTTAGACCCTGGTGTCTGGTGGGACACCTAGACTAGTGGCGGACAATGTCTTATCTGAAAGAATAGTAAATGAGCCGCCGTCTTTAATTTTACTCTACTGTAACTAAAGTAACTCTCTCTCTCTACTAGGGGTGAATTCGTTCAAAAGTGAGAGTCCAATGTACGTTAGATAGATTTTGTTTGACACATCAGCGCAGTGTGTTTTGGTTTGGGAGAAACGGTTAAGTATGTACTCTTGGGAAAAAAGACACCACTCAAATATGGCATGTGGTCAATAGCGCACAAAGACTTGAACGTTGAAAATGACCTTTTTTAAGAGTCGGTTTTATATAGCAATATCCCGTGTGTCCATTTACCTGTTGAGTCAAAAGAATTGACCCTCTGGGGTGTGTGTTGTGGCTCAGTTATGAGTGAAGGTACCTGTGGTTCTCAACCTTAGGGCTGGCGCCCACTGGTGGGCCTTGAGGATATTGCAAGTGCGGCCCTCAAAAAAAGTCATGGTATTTTTTTCTTTCAGATCTTGAAATACTCACAATTAAATAGTTTTCATTGTGATATTTATAAGTAAGAACTTAAAGTATATGTTAGTTCCATTGATGCAAGCCACAACACACAATCGATTGACTGATAATTAAAACAAGCAAAAAATGTATTTTCAGGTTGGCCCTGATCCAGAACAGGCTGAGAACCACTGCTACTGTATATACAAACGGAAGCAAAGACAATGATGCACTTGGATGTTTGAAGAAAGACAATGCCGACATACCGCGGGAAATCAATGTAATCAATTATTATTTTTCTTATCAAATGTTTTTTTATTTTAAGACAAAAATCACAATAAGACACGTTAACAACATGAATGACTTAAAGAAAACAAAACACATATATAAAACAACACATAACAGCAAAAGCAAGGAACACAAAAACAAAAACAAACAATCCCACCCACCCCTCCCCCCCGAGACCAAAGATGCCACAAAATGTCATTACTCCTACTACTGTGCAATGGAAACAAAAATAAATAAATAATGATAATAATAATAATGATTAAACCATGCCCTTAACCAAATCTGCAATACCAGACCAAATCTCAATGTTTTCCTCTTTTGCACCATGCAATCTTGCTGTAGACTTCTTGCTTCTAGATAAATGATATCCAGAAAGGTCAAAGCCCATTGGCGAAATGACAATGTATGAGGCGGTTTCCAGTGCGAAGCAACCATCTTCTTTGCGGCCGTTACCCCAGCAAAGAAGACACGAATACGGGTGTTATTTAATGGCAACTGGGATACATCATTTAATAAGAATAGAGATGGGGAGGGTGTGATGTTAACTTGTAGAATAGTCGAAAGCAACCAAATTCCAAAATGTGAGGACACTCGGACACTCCCACACCATATGAAAGAATGTACCTATGGTGTTTGAAGTGCAGAAAGTGCAGTTGTGATTATTTAAAATCCGCATAGCACACAATCTACGGGGGGTTAAGTATGTCCTATGAACAAAATTTAGATGAATTTGTTGATGATCAGGATTCCTAGAAGACAGGACAACATTAGACCACACTGTATTCCAGCTCCAATCTCGATCTAGATTTGGTATGTCATTCCTCCATACAGTATCGACAAGCAAGGTCCCATAACTAGATTATAATAAATAATCATACAATACGGAAACAAAACCTCTTGACCTAACATCACAGATAAGTCTATGCAAAGGGTGCATTGCAAGGGGGGTCTGCCATGGCACCCCATATGTCCTCATGGCAGTTCTCAATTGTAAATAGGAAAAAAAAGACTTACCAGGCAAGTTAAAAATATCACATACATTCTGGAAAGAACGTAAACCATTAACACCAAATAAATCACCCAAAGTATGAATCCCCTTGGAACTCCATCTGGGAAAACGAATAGGACGATTGTCCAAAAGCAAACCATCATTGTTGAACACTGGGGAAAACGAATTCCATTTCAAATCAATCTTGCGCAATTTTTCAGCCGCTCTCCACACTGTTACTAACTGAGAAATGATTGGCCCAAAGCGAACTTTGCATTGACTATTCGTTATGTTTGAATAGATCAAATCTCTCAATTCAACAGGATGAACCAAACTCTCCTCAAGCTCTCGCCAACAAACCTTTATAGTTGAGTCGAAATATCTTAAAAGGGGGCGAAGAGTGAAAGCCCAATAATATAATTTGAAGTTAGGCAACGAGAGACCGCCATCAGCTCTGGCCCGCTGTAACAAGGAAAGTTTGAGACGTGGGCGTTTCCTATTCCACACAAATTTAGATATAGCAGAATGAATCTTAGTCCAATACTGTGCTGGCGGTGGCAGTGGGAGCATAGAACTCACAAAATTAACCCTAGGGAGGACATTCATCTTTATGATTGATACGCAATGACGACCATCTGTCTAAATCAAGACAAATTTTGTTCAAAGTGTCACTATAATTGTTTTTAACAGTAGCTTGAAGAGACGGGAACACATCTATGCCAAGATATTTAAATTTGTTCACTACTGGGATTATGGGAGGCAGAACAACAGATCTCATCTCGTCCAATTGATTTTGTAGCCTGAGATGGCACTGAACTGATCAAAAATCTTAAGAATGTGTGTAATTGACTGTGGAGCATTCTCAATAAACAGCAGGATGTCCTCCGCATATAAAGAAATACGATGTTGTGTGTTGTTAACTGAGATAGGTGTGATCGCTGTGGACTGACGTACTGTCTGCGCTAACGGTTCGAGCGAGAGGGCAAAAAGGAGAGGACTAAGGGGGCAACCTTGCCTCGATGACCTGCCTATCGTGAACAGTGGAGAACAAATCTTGCCTGTTAATACCATTGCTGTTGGATTTGAGTACAATACCTTAATCAATGTGATGAATGTGGGACCAAATCCCATCTTATCTGGCACCGCCCACAGAAAAGGCCACTCCAAACGGATGCCTTCATAGCATCGAGCGACAGCACCGCAGCAGGAGATCGGAGGTCACCAGCTCGGTCAATAATATGCAACAATCGTCTAACATTATCAGTGGCCAATCTGGTGCCTATAAAACCTGTCTGATCACGATGTAATTGATTATTATAAACCAAATCGCATCGTGACACATAGTGTCACGATGTGTTTAATCAAACTAGTGTTTAATCAAACTAATCGACTGGCCCAGGCCGTAGCATAACGGTCTGGGCACCGGACTGGTGATCCAGTCGCGGTGTGCCGCGGGTTCGACTCCCGAACCCGACACGGCCTTTACCGCATGTCATCCCCCCATCTCTCTCCCGTTTCCTGTCAGCCTACTATCTGTCCCTTAAAAAATCAATAAAAGGCGTAAGCCGAAAAAAAAAAAAAAAAAAACTAATCGACTTAGTGATTATTTGAAATATATATATAATAGATTATTTTCACTTTCATTTGTTGATCGATAGTTGCAGCCCTAATTATTACTAAAGCCTTATAATGTGGGGACATTTCCTGACGCAGTAGAGAGCTGTACGAACAAAAAGCTAAACGGTATGTCTTGTTACGTCGTCAACTACAATCATATTACACACATCTCTCAACACTGATGTTATACTGTACTATGCCCACTGTATGCCGACATTGCTGCACTTTAGAGAAGGTTCTATTTTATTTATTTTTAAGTGACACCACTGATTATGTACTGAAGTGATAGAATAAAGATGTCTTTGTGTGCCATGAAAACTGCTCTTGTACAGTGTGCTTCTAGACATCCTTATCTGAGTTTCTAGTTAACATAATATGGATTTAAGATACAGTACGGAGCATGATATCCAAATATACATGAATAAGATTTCCCAAAAATACAGTTCAAGTACAGTAATATCATCCTGGATGTGTAGGCAAAAAGGTTTGGTATGTTGAATTCTTTCGTAGTTCTAATGGAATTCTTTTTTCACTTTACTTAAAAGATCTAATGGCCTCTTACAGTGACTAATAATCACAACATAATGCATTATAACAGTAATTGTCTCCACCAGCCGAAGGCATGGGGAGAGTATGTTTTGCACTCCGTCCGTCCGTCCGTGTGTCCGTGTGTCCGTGTGTCCGTCCGTCCGTGACCAGCTAATCTCAGCCACCGTTAACCCGGTCGATGCCAAATTTTGCACACACACTCCCTGGATGCCAACCATGAACCTCTGCCCCAAACTTTCCAGAACGGCCTGTTATAGCGCCACCAGGAGGCCGCTTTGTGCAAAACAAGTTTTTTCACAGTACACCTACAGATTTTGTCCAAACATCACGCAAATTAGTACACAGTCTCTCTAGAGCCATTCAACGAAACGGGTCTTTCAGATTTCTCAGACTCCATCCTGATTGGTTAAGATTGGCTTCCAAAGTTCACAGGAGTGCTCAGTTTCAAACAAAATGCTGCAAATCATGAACACATTGCGTGATTTCCCTGAAATTGTGCACGCACATTCCCACTAGGCCGAGGACGAAATGCCACATGAACAATTTCAACTCAGCCTCAAGGTGGCGCTATAACTGGCCCAAAAGTGTTTTTACCTCTAACTGCACGGATCTGTGGATAACCTGGTGGAGACCTGTGCCCAGAAGGGCACTTTTTCTAGTTAGAATGTATTATGCAATTGTTATGTTTTATTACACGGCTTGGTTGAATGCTTGATTCTGATTGGTCAATCGCCAAATTCAGCGGTCTGTTATTTCTTGATAAGAGACCGCTCCGATCTACAGACAATTGGACTCGAGTCATAGTGACTCGACTCGAGTCAGACTCGAGTCGCATATTTGACGACTTGCGACTTGACTCGGACTTTGAATGTAAAGACTTGCGACTCGACTCGGACTTGGAAGGTAAAAGACCAACGAGACTTGAGACTCGACTCCGACTTGCTAGCCAATGACTCCCGACTCGACTCGACTCGAGACAAGATGACTCGTGACTTGTTTTGTTTCCGAGCATACGGTATTTGAATACAACGTTGGTGGGCAGCATGCTGCGCATATGCAAAGCAACTCCACTCGCACACTAAGGCAAAACATTTATTTTCACCACACAGCTGCAGTAGATTGAAAAGTTGCTTCCTACCTTTGAGTTAGTGTTGCTGAAAGACACCCAGATCCAATTGTATATTCCATATTTCCATATGTACTAACTAAGTGTGAACTATAGTGTCAACACAGAGGCATACAGTGACAGTTGTGAGCATGCGCAGATTGCACTACCTCTGCTAAAGCGTAAAGGGTACAAAACGGCCATTAGGGGGAGCCATAGTACAGTGAAATACAGTGGGGAATATCTATTGATCCATTGATTGAATACTTTATTGGCAGAAATGTATCAGTATAGGGTACAGTCAAACACTGACCAAAAAGGGATCACTGAAAAAAGTCCTTGCTGTCTTGTTTCCATTCGGTCCTGGGTAATCAATTCATAATCATTAAGTCACATGACAAATAACAAAATTCTAATTATCATAAAAAAATAAGATATGTATGCCTGCAAGTTGGGGAACAAAGAAGGGCTTATAAGGAGGTGGGGGTAGTCACTAGACATAGGTGGGGGGGCAATCTTTTTTTTATTGATTTTTATTTAATATAAATACAGTGGAATACCGAGGTATAGGTTATCAATACCGGCACCGTACCATACTGTAAAATCTCATACCGTGGCATGCCTAGACTTGACACAACCTTGTGACTCGACTTGTGACTCGGCTTGACTTGTCCACAACAGAAAGACTTGGGACTCGACTTGGACTTGGGACCAAATGACTTGGGACTCGACTTGGGACTCGGACCTGAGGGTTGGATTGACTTGGGACTCGACTTGGACTTGGGACCAAATGACTTGGGACTCGACTTGGGACTCGGACCTGAGGGTTTGGTTTGACTTGGGACTCGACTTGGACTTGGGACCAAATTACTTGGGACTCGACTTGGACTCGGACCGGAGCGACTTGAACAATTCACTGCCGATCTATAACAGACCGATGTCTAATCAAAGCCTCGGAGCACCTACTGTGCCCTGCTTGAGCTACTGCTGTTTCCAACATGACAGCCATGTAAACACACACACAATGTAATTTACAGCTAAACATTGCTCACAAAAATGTTTTTGAAAACATTTGGGCGAGTAATAATAGCCGAAGCAGTAAAACCCGGAAATGGATTTCGGGTACTGCTCTATTTGATCAACTCACGTCCTTGTTTTCCGACAGTGCTGCAGCTGGGAAAACACCAGCCAGCGCTTATGGAATACTTTCATTACCAAGCAAGGAAATGTATTAATTTATGTATTTAGTAGCCATGTAATAAGCGGGATAATGGCTAATTAACCTGATTAACATAGTTAATCACCCTGTCTGTGATTTATCTATAAACAATGACCACTCAGCCATACATTATCCCTTACATAATGCACAATGATACTGGCCAGTCTGTGAGTGGACCAGCAATTATGAAGTACGATACTTGGCCTTACAAGTAGGCTAATTATACAATGCTTGTGTGATTGTTATGAAGCACTATAACACTTATGAGTGATTTCAACTCTAATTATACATTAAGCAATTATAATGCATTTATACTCGACATGGTAATTCATTATGAATTGCTTTATAATGTGTTGTGATTGGTGTAAACAAAGCATAAGTTTTTTATTTATTTATTTTAATCATTTTCACCCAGTGTCATTTGCCCAAACTGTAATCCTGGGCACAACGCTCCCTCTAGCAACCTGGGGAGAGCCCCGAACTGAGCTCATGCTTCCTTCAATGCAAGAGGAGTGAGCAGGAGCGCTATAGACTGTGCCACCGTGCCCCCATGGTGTTTCTGAGTGCTAATAACTAATACGCATGTCTCTGTCGGCTGGAAACCTCACATTTCCACAACTGTTATACTTTTCAAGATTCAAATTGGAACAATAAAAGTAGCAGATCCACAAGCTTAAAACGGGTCGCTTCGCGCCGCGTTAAGAACTGCGTTTCAAGCTTGCAGACCTGCTACTTTTGATACTTTCATGTGACGCTGTAGTATCTAGTGTTATAAGCAGATTATAAGTCCTTAAGTTTAAATTAAAACGCTTTCTAGACATGGAAGAAGTGAATGGTGAGGGTAAAAAAAGGGGGGGGGGGGTAAGGCAGGTGATGGAGAGATGAACAGAGTGCAAAGAGTTTAGGGAAGAGAGGAAGGGGGAGAGAGCATGAGAGAGGGGTGATGGGAGGTTGTCGGCAACCAGAGAGAGAGAGAAGAGTAGAGTGAGAGGGATTTAGAATTATTCACATAGTTGCACTGGATCATTCCCTCTTTTGTCAGGTTGGACAATGAACAGCCAGTGGCAGCAGGCTTAAAAAGGATAGACCCCACAACCAGCAGCCAGCATCCCTGAAGGCAGACGCGGAGAAGGAGACAGCAAACCAATATAGAGGTATTCCAGAAACAAAATATAATACTCTTCTTTTCTTAACTTGCTGTTGGCTTTTGGGGATTCTGTGATAGACTTACTTGGCATCTCAACATAGCCTACTTTCGGGCCATTTTGCAGATCTGTGAAGAAGCTGCTTATCTCTTGGTGGATGTTGATATTTCTGTAGCTTACAAACTGTGTGGTGCCCATATGTCAGGCTCAATGTAAATGGTAAAATGTGCATTTATATAGCGCCTTTATCCAAGGCGCTTTACAGAGATTTTGCATTACATTCACAGATTCTCACACACACACACGCGCACACACACACACACACACACACACACACACACACATTCATACACCGATGGCGGTGGAAACCATGCAAGGCACCAACCAGCACATCAGGAGCAATTAGGGGTTCAGTGTCTTGCTCAAGGACACTAACTCTGGGGGAGCCCGGGTTCGAACTGGCGACTTTGCGGTTACCATCTGGCCGACCACTACCACTGAGCCAGTGCCGTGTGATTGATATAATTCATATTGGAGAAGGGCTTCTGCACAATGCCTAAAGTAAAAAAGAGAGAGAGAAACAGACAGAGAAGTAATATATTTTCATTGCAAAGTGGAAGAACATTTCAGCAAGAGTCTTCATTTCCATGGACTAAAACATCTCGCCCAAGGGAATATCAGGACTACAAATGTATCTTATTTTGTTTTGTTTGTGTCTCTGAGGTGTTGTTGCGCATACACAGCAGCGCATGGAGAGATCAGTGCTCGCCTCACGGGTGAAGGAGCACCAATGCTGACACTATTGATCGGGTTTAGAAGATTAGCGTGCGATGCGCTGAGGGGAATTAGTTGCAAACAATGGCTTTGGAACCTGCACTACAGCCTAATCAGCACTTCCATTGGCATGTGGCCGTTTGGGTCAAGTGCATTGCTGGCCTTGGCCAATTTGAGGGTTTCAACGGTGTGAAAGTCTTGGTTTGACTGAATGGTGGTGGTACATGTGGCGTGTTTGCCAGTACAAATTAATGGTGCTGTTATTGCTTGTTAGTGCTGAAGTGTAGGCTAACATGAGGGTGAGCTACCAGGTTTAGATGTTTAGTTTGGAAGTGTCAGGGACCAGAGTTGGCCGGCAAAAAGAGACACCAGGACTTTTCTTAAAGTTTTCTCCTTTTATTTTTCCAATAAAAATATGTCAGACCTTTCTAGGCTCAAAACTGAACTTGACATCAAGACTGAGCCAACCAAAATGAGACATGAGGGGAACATATAGTGGGTGAGAAGTTGAGAACTGTCCACTATATTGACACAAAGGGTAATAGACAACATAACATTTAAACATAATAATCACTACAACATATTCCACTACAATATACTGTAACTCATATTAACTAAAGAAAACTATCAAGAAATATCAAAAATGCATTAAAGGACCACTTCACCAACTTTTCATATACCGGGTAATAGGTTCTCACTAATAATCATGATAAAATGGCAAGATTTCTTTCCTACTCAGTCTGTGTCTCATAGGAGGGCTGTGGGCAGTTTAGTCCTCCAGTGACATCATCATTAGGCAGATTTGGCTTCCACGATGGCTTCCATTATCGCATTGCAACTTTTCTGGACTAGAAAGCCTGCAGTTTCTATAGAGCACCGAAGTCCTGACGTAACTCGCTCATCCCTTCGATTCCCCTGGTTCGCGGAAGTAATTTCTCTATGGAGAATAACATGGGGTGATCTTAATATCGTCTACTATAAGCGTTGTGGTCCAAAAATAAACAAGCTGTCTCGGCGTTATTGTCAGGGAGGTGTCTCTGTATCGTTTGCAACAGTCAGTCACTCATATATGATACAGTCTGCTTCTAGCGAAAATCTAACTAATTCAGTAGCAGTAACATTAGCGTTTTCTCTCAGTCAGTTGATTCTTCATATCCATATGAGTGAAGCGGCCGGGGTGACATGTTTATTTTTCAAACACAGTTGTTATATGAGGCGATCTCAAATCGCCTCAATGGGGATTTCAATGCAACTAAACAAATACATGAACCTGGGGACTGACGCCCTCTACTGAAAGTGACGTCAGACTTCGGTGCTCTATTAGCTTGTATTCCCAATCGATGATGTCACTGGAGGACGGTGACCCAACATTCAGTGACAATGTTTAAAGATTTGGCAACAATCTGTAAACATTCGGTGAAAATAGAAGATCTACAATCTGTAGATCTGTAGATTGGCCATTTTCACTATTTCACTATACGCCGAAGTATGTAGGGTTTAAGTTTTTAAATGACTGCTTCACACGGTTCAACTTAAAATTGTCTAGATCTTTAGGACAGGAGAACGCATCATCATCATCTCCCCACCTCCATCCACCGCCTTGGAGTTGCACCCCTTTCTTGGACTTTTGGCATTCTACTTACTAGAGCGGTGCCCGTTGGAGCCTCTACAGCGGTGCCCGTTGGGCACTGGCCTACTTGGAACGATGCAAGTTGGAAATGCGTGCCCCACCCAGATATTATGTCTGTGTCCCTTTTATGCCCATATATGGAGGAGTTTGTCAGGCATGCCCAAATATGGAATGCGTGTGTCAAATTTGATGTCAGTAGGGGTGAACGGTTCTCGAGTTACGTGGATTACAAACGTACAGAGACTTGGTGCATTTAGTTAGAAGATATGACTGCATACCCTGTGGTTGGATTAGAGCTGTGGTTTTCAATCAGTGGTCCGGGGACCACCAGTGAGCCTGCCTTTGAGGGGGTTCCAAGTGGTCCAGGCGGAAATCCTTTTGCGTAACATTAATGCCCTGTATACAGTTCAGGGATTGCCAAACGGTGGTGTGTGCAAACTGCCTTTAGAGTGACAATGTAATGGTGGTGCTGGTGTTATAATTAAATCTGTTATCCACACATATTCATTTCTCTGAACTTTGACCTTTCACCAAACAAAATACCTCACACAGTTCACTTTTTCTTTTCAAACCATGTGATATCCCCAGTGACTAGGAGGACCAATCGCATGAAAGCATCATTTTACTGTGCCAAATTTGAGCAATCTCACCAAACGGGCCTATAGTTCATCATACTATACAGTCACACTCAAACATAGCTGATCTACAAGCTCGTTGTGAGCAGTGAGCTTGTATCAATTGGAACACAGCCTCTTTTCTTTCCTCCATTTCCTGGAAAGTAACAGTTACACCTCTCTCTCTCTGGTTTTAGCGTTCCGTAGTTCCAGCAGCTAGCCTAGCATCGGAGCGTCTCCTCGATGCTGTACACCAGCAGGAGGGGGCACGCTACAAGGTTTCCACCTCTCTCTCTCTCTCTCTCTGATTTTAGCATCCAGTAGTTCCTCTCCTCGATGCTGTACACCCTAGCAGGAGGGGGCACGCTGTGTGGCACGGCCGCACTCGTGCTCCTCATCGTCTCCACGGCAACCGACTTCTGGATGCAGTACCGCTACTCGGGCAGCTCGGCCAATCAGGGACTCTGGAGGTTCTGCATCAACCACAAGTGCCACGCCCACACCATCACTGTCGGTGAGCCAGGGGAAACCTGTATGGGTGGGGCTGGAGAGGGCGCTGTTGATTTCGTCGACTTGACGAAAAATGTCCGCCGACTACCTTTTTCCACTGACGAAAACTAAATAAGAACTAAACTAAAACTAAGCTATGATGAGTAAAACTCTGACTAAATATATTTACAATTTAGTCATCAAATAAGAACTAGACTAAAATGTTAGGGATGGACTAGTGTGGAAGAGATTCAGTTGCATTTGGGTGTTGCGCTTTGAAAATATTATCGGCTATTTTCAGCAGGCAACCAAGTGTAAAATCACAATTACAACACCATCAACGCCCGCCAACACATTATTTTGTTGACAAAATCCAACTGTAGCTTCCGACTAAAATCGCATGATGTAGTCGTATTCAAAAGGAGTCAAAGGATAATGACTAAAACTATACTACGTCAAAATGAAAGTGATACTACTAAAGCGTGTAATCTGTGTGTTTTGCCCCGCAGCATTCTGGGACGCCACGCGGGCCTTCATGCTGCTGTCGGTGCTGAGCTGCTTCGCCGGGGTGGTGCTGGGACTGAGCGCCTTCGCTAACGGCACCAAGAGCAGGAGGGTTCGAACCGGAGGCATCGCCCTGGTCCTCTCTGGTAATGCATGCTGGGGCCCTTGGTTGGTGGTGGGGAATCTGTCATTTACTGGTTCTCAAAGTGGGGTCCACGTGGACCCCTCCAGCGGTCCTTGAGGAAGTTCCAGGGTGTCCCCAGTTAAATTAGTTTGCCCATTTTCAATTTCAACATAACTTCATATGGGGCAGAGACATCTTATCTCCATATGTTTTTTCCGTAAATTAACACCCTACTTGTCAGACAAAAGTATCAAAAGTAGTGATTTAATAATTTGTAATTTGAGTCCTGAAAAGTAAGAGTTTAGGACAAATGAGATTTCCACTGGACAAAGACAATAGTCCTCACTAATGCTCATTATTAGATGGCATGATTTCTGTCTACTTGCTCTGTGACTCAGAGGAGGGCTGTGAGACAGTTCAGAAACCGTCCCAACAGGTTTGGTCATCAATGTGGGGGCCCTTGACACAAAATGGCTTGAGAACTACTGGTGTAATTAATTCATTAAATTCGCCGAGCAGATACTGATAGCAGTGACTGACAACACACAAGTGTGTGTGTGTGGATGAATTAATAGGCACAATGCACAACAATTGAGGTGAAAAAGGGGTGAACAAGAAATCCTCAAAAGATATTGAAATGTTTTGTTCTCGGTGCTCAGGCTTCCTGGCCCTGCTGGCTCTGGCCATCTACACCGGAGTGACCGTCACTTTCTTCGGCAAGCGTTTCCTGGACTGGCGCTTCTCCTGGTCTTATATTATTGGCTGGGTGGCCATCATCTTGGCTTTCGCTGCAGGTAAAGGTCTTATATCATTGGCTGGGTGGCCATCATCTTGGTTTTCGCGGCAGGTAAAGGTCTTATATCATTGGCTGGGTGGCCATCATCTTGGCTTTCGCTGCAGGTAAAGGTCTAATATTATTGGCTGGGTGGCCATCATCTTGGCTTCCACTGCAGGTAAAGGTCTTATATCATTGGCTGGGTGGCCATCATCTTGGCTTCCACTGCAGGTAAAGGTCTTATATTATTGGCTGGGTGGCCATCATCTTGGCTTCCACTGCAGGTAAAGGTCTTATATCATTGGCTGGGTGGCCATCATCTTGGCTTCCACTGCAGGTAAAGGTCTTATATCATTGGCTGGGTGGCCATCATCTTGGCTTCCACTGCAGGTAAAGGTCTAATATTATTGGCTGGGTGGCCATCATCTTGGCTTCCACTGCAGGTAAAGGTCTTATATCATTGGCTGGGTGGCCATCATCTTGGCTTCCACTGCAGGTAAAGGAACAAGGACACAGATTTAACACAATGTCATGTGTCTTTATCCGGGGGTCTGGGCCACCGTCCTAGGGCACCGTTTCCCAAACAGTGCCCCATCTTTGTGTCACGGATCAATTTGTTTTTTTTATTAAAGATATTCTTTGGGGCTTTTTTTGCCTTTATTTGACAGATGATAGTAGGTAGACAGGAAAGGGGAGCGAGATGGGGGAGAGAGATGGGGGGAGATGGGGGAGAGAGAGATGGGGGGAGGACACACAGCAAAGTTTGTCGGGATCGGGACTCGAACCCGCGACACGCTGTAAGGCTGGCTTACCAGACAAGGTGCCTGGACAGGCGGCCACAGATCAATTTGTAAAAAAATCTATTTTACATAAATTACATAAATAAAAATGATAATTATTAAGAAGTAGTGAAAATAGCCGATGTACAAGCTCGCAAAGCTTGTATAGCTGCTATTTTCATTCGTTTGGGTCTCGGGGAAAACATCTAATCACTCTTTTGCGTCTTGTCCTGAAATGCCCTAGGGGTCTTCAGATGTACTGTAGGGAACCACAACCTTAGGGGTCCTCTGCTATACTATAGGGGGGTTGCAAAATCTTTGTGTGATAGGAACCTTTTTGTATTATCAACTTAAACCCTTTTTTAAACCCATTTCTCCATTTAGGACACATCATTATAGAAGAACAGACATTTTTCTCAAGGGTCACTCGAGACTGACCAGTGACCGATTCATAGGATTATCCTATGGATCGGTCACTGGTCATCCTAGAACTGGTTCCGTTCAGGTTCCGTTCAGATTCTTGGAACGGTGGTGCTTTCACATAACCGGGCCCACAAACCGGGCTTGCATTTCTATCAGTTTTAAGCAGAACAATAAGAGAGCACACTGCCTTTTTGGGCATGCCTTTGCCATTCTTTTTATCACATCTGCATCTTCTAACCTGTAGAACAGTGAATAGAATAGTGGTTCCCAGTTCAGGGCAAGAAGAAACAAGTGTTTTTTTGGTTCCAGTTACGACCATTCAACCCGTTCAACCCTGGTGTAAAAGGAGCCAATGTGTACAGTAGTAGGGTCTTGCATTGCAAATTGTGTGGCTGTATAAATTCAGGACTCTTGAACTTTCACATTCAATGGCGCCACCCAGTGGAACAGCCTGGACACTGCAACCAAACTGACTTTATACCGTTTAAATAATAAACTAATTTTAGTATTAAGGTGATATTTCTATTTTGTTATGAAAAGTGTTTATTTAATATAGTTTGTATTTGACATGTTTGTATGTGAGGACTACATTGGAAGACCAGGACTTTATTGTGTTTTAAGCATACTACATTATTGAAGAATAAAGTTGCAACCTACTTATATTACAGCACATTTGCAGTAGTAACACCTTTTTAAGTGAAGCCTTTCACCATTCACCATTGTTACATGCCAGCCTAGGGCAAACCTCAGATGCAACCAAAAATTGGTGCCAGGTGCCATTATCTTGACACCACATTGGTCCGACTTGCACATTACTAACCCTAACCCTATCCCTAACTCTAACCGCACACAAAGGCACGTAGTCGGAGTAATGGGATGTTGGAGTTATGGGCAGTCCCCCAAAAGGTGGGACTCCCCTCTTTCCAGCTCCCAAGAACCACCAGCAACAATGATTTGCAGCCTTTTCATGGGTTTCATAAAAAGCCAGTGACTTCAATAGCCGAATATAAGACGACCCCATTTTCCAAGACTCATTTGTGGAAAAAGAACATTGAATGTCAAATAGTCTAGTCCCCGATTATAATACGAACCCGTTCTTTAGGATATTTCCATTGGGAAAAAGACATAGTCTTGATATTCAGTACAATAGTGTAGCTAAACATGAACCTAACCTTACCTATCAAAACAAACCATTTCCTTCTCTGTTTCAGGCGTATTTCAACTGTGTGCCTACCAGAAGAACATTGCAGAGCCTCCTCCAAACATGCCCGACAGCTGAAATACGCATTGATTTGTATAATCAGTGTCTCTCAACTGGTGGGTCATGGCCCAAGAAGTGGGTCGCAAGACATTTTCACATGGGTCACAGATTAATGAATGTGTTGCTATGGGTTCATGACCTGATGAATGAGGACTAGCAGTAAGAAACAGTTGAGACCCACTGATTAATGCAATACCACAGAATTGCATACATGTAGGCCTATACTGCTGTCGCTTTGGAAATTTGCCTAGATTAGAATAAACAGGAATAATTAACTCCAGTGTGTCGTTTATTTAAAGTGAATTCCCAGTGTGTGGTTCTATTAATATATAATATTCAAAAAAAGATCCTGTCAGTCTCACACTAGTGGAAGCCAACATAATAGAATCCAATAGAAGGTTGTGTGGTGATGGTTGTGTGATGGTTGTGTGGTGAAGGTTGTGTGGTGGTTGTGTGATGTGGTGGTTGTGTGATGTGGTGTGGTGAAGGTTGTGTGGTGATGGAAGGCATTTGTGTTCTGCAGGTGTTTTAAATTGTTCACCTATAGACTGTCTCTGTGTCTGTGAATCCATTTGCATGTGAACGCCAGGAAACGGACACCTTTCAGCCATCCGTGAATTAAAACATGTGACTGTGCAAACCAATCTCATCCTCCTGTATCGCAGTATAATTGAGAGAGTGCCCTAAGGCTATATTGGGGGCCTCGTCTTTTCAACATGTACACACTCCCACTGGCTCACATCAGGGAAAACAATGTTACCATAATTATGCAGACGACACATTACATAACCATAAAGGGGACTAATGGTCCAATAGAACGGTATGCACATGACATCATCATCATCATACCAGGAAGTTATGCGGGAACACCTAAGTGGCAAGAAATACTTTCTGGACAGCCCATACATCCAAACAGAAAAGTCCTATCTGATTGCATTAAACGACGTTAAACTGACGTTGTCACTAGTCACTTTACCACTTGATTTGCCATTCACTTTATGCATGCGCATACCCTCTATACACACACATACAAAACCCTATACAAAAACATTGAACAAATCAAAGACAGCATGTGGAATGAATATAAAACTGGAGTCATTATTTTTGGAGCCAAGACAAATACAATGTAATGTTGGTGCCCAATTTCTAGTACCATGTACCATGCTCTCAGTCTCAGATGTTTAAAATTTTAGCGGTCAAGAAATAGTATTTGAATCTTTTCCCAACGCAACCTTAAGGAGAGCAGTACTGGACAGGCAGATGTCGATTGACTAGCTGTGGCCAAGACGCGATTTAATAGCTTGTTTAAAGCCATTGCTTCGATTGTCTTGACCGTTAAAATGTAAACACATCTGAGAGCAGGGGAGACGACCATTACTTTTTAAGTGCGAAAAGGTAAGAATCAACAATATAATATAGTAAACATGCTCACAAGTTCGTGGCTGGGGTGGTGCATGTCCTTGATGATACCCCTCTACAGTGCCTCTTTTAAAGGATGACTTCACCCATTTTCAACATAAATCTTCACATAATTGGTCCCCACTAATGCTCATGATAATATTGAACCATTTTTGTCTACTTTGTCTGTGTCTCAGAGGAGGGCCGTGAACAGTTCAGAAACCTGCCTACCAGTGACCTCTTCATTGGCATCAAGATTTCAATTTTTTTATTTTACACAAATACAATGGCTTATAGCATGCCAACTTTCCAGGAATAGAAAGCTTAAAGTTTCTATTAGCTTGGAATCCCCATCGATGATGTCAGTGGTTGGCGGGTTTCTGAACTGTCCACAGCCCTCCACTGAGACGCAGACCGAGTAGACAAAAATGGTGCCGTCTTATAATGAGCATTAGTGAATACCGTTTATATGAAGGATAGTTGAATATGGCTGAAGTTGTCCTTCAATTTCGCAGGCGCCTGCTTTGCCTATATTATTGCATGTTATTCTGTGTAGCGTGTGCTCTGTGTTGTGTCTGACACAACCTGTTCACTTCCAGGGAGTGTTTGGCAGGTTTAATTGGGCCACATCCAAACTTTGACAGGCTTGCTGAGGGCGATGGCACCCTCTATGGCGTCCTCCGGTGCTGGGAGCCTCTCGGTGCTGTAGGCCAGGAGGAGGCACAGCTCAATCTGACACGGTTCGGCCCATGATGGCATGGACAGGTGGACCTTTGACATAAGTCTGTGTCGGTTTGGTCCGGTTTTACTGAAGTCCCCGGGCGTAGGTTGAATCACGTGAGACTGACCGTCTGGATACAGCACCTGGACTTTAACAGTATTCAGGGGGTCCTGGACGTGTTCCAGCGTGGCATCAATGTCCAGCGCCACCACCAGGCCAGCAACGAACCTCACAGGTTTGTCCGACTTCCCCATCGGCTGGATGGCGATGGCCGCCACCGTCCCTCGCTGGATGTGCAGTGGCAGCTGTGGATGCAGCAGCCCACTGTGACTCAGTGTGCTCTGTACAATGTTAACCTGCTCCACCGGCCCTCGGGAGGATAGTCGGGGCGTCATGTCCAACAGCTTTCCAACAAAACTGTCCTGCAAGTCGGGCAGCTCTGTGGAAAACGACCTTTGAAAAGAGTCCACCTCCTGAACAAACCTCTCGCAACTTTTGACGAGAGGGTCCATCCCTTGTCTGGTGCGGGCATCAAGCATCAGCTGCAATGCCCTTGCCTGGAGACGAAGGTGATGTATCGTGGCCGTCTGTGTCCTGTCCAACCCACTGTACAGAAACTCCAGTTTATATGTCTCCTCCATGATCTGTCCTATTAATGCTGTTACCGTGGACACGTACTGTTGGAGGATAAGGAGGACAGGCGTGTTCCACAGCCTCTCTTGCAGGGCCTTCATGAGCAATAGCTGACAGCCGAGGTATGTGGCTGTGAAGTCGGCAGCTCCGGCCAGCTCCGGCTGTAGCTCGCCAAGCCTGTGGAGGTCTCGGATGGTGAAGGTCAGCGGGTCCTGTGCTCCCGGCGCCGTCAGGTTCTCTATGGTGCTGAATCGATTCAGGCTCTGCTGGAGGAACAGCTGGCTGGACTCCACGGCACCTGACCCTCTGCTGGAGTCTGCAGACTCCAAACCATATACCTGCTTCCTGCCTGGTAACCTTAACGGGGGTACCAAGTGAGACCGGCTGTCTCTGAGGTAGATGTAGTGCTTGAATGTGTGGTTGGAGAACAGGGCCGGCATGGTGGGACAGGACCTGGCTGCGTTGAACACTAGCACCAGCACTCCAATGTAGGCTGGGTCGTCCATGTTGGGCTCGGGTGTATCTAAGTAGGGGTGCGTTTCGAGCAGCTCTGGGACCAGGGGCAGAACCAGGGTCGGGTGGCGCTCTCCCACCGACTTCAAACACTTCCAGACGGCGTCGCGGTCGTCAGGATACTTCTTGAGGTTTTTTAGTAGATCCCGTAGGAGTAGCTGGATGCACTCTTTGGTGTAGACGTTGGTGTGACACAGCAACTCGTGCAGGGCCTCCCGGATATCGCGCGACGAGTCGGGCAAAACGGCCAGGACCGTGTCCAGCTGGTCCTCTCTGAGCGTTACATGAGTGGAGAGCTCTCTCAGCGCGTGGATGGACTGGAGTCTCACTTCCTCAATCTCGTCATTGAACATGTCCACCAGGAAGTCCAGGCACTTCTCGGCAAAGCTGGGACATGAGCGTGCCAGAAGGCACAATGACTCCACTGTCGCGATACGCACCTCATACATCTCGTCCTCCAGGCCGTGGACGAAGGCCCCGCAGGCGCCTGAGTCAATCAGGTAAACAGTGTTTTTGTCCATCTTCTCGGTTCTTGGTTCTTTTCTTGCACGCCACCTCCTGCCTGAGGAAAACTCCCCGGTGGTATACAGGTCCCTGACTACCTCGTGGTCTGTACGTTTCTTGCGGAGATCTGACATCAGGTTCTTGTCCAGGGTCTGCTCCAGAAAATGAGGACTGACCTGCAGCATGGAGCCCAGCGTTTTGGCCGCCTGCACCCTGACCATCCAGGATGCGTCGCTGATCATGTGGCTGATCTTCCCAAATGAGTCGTCTACCAGACGGATCCCCTCACTGGATGATGAGAAGGGTACGCTGTGTTCTGGGTAGAGTTGACTGAGCACCCCGACCATCTGCACTGCTGCGGAACGCACCTGTTCATAGTCATCAGACAGGGACCTGCAGGCCGGCTCATAGATTATCTGGCTAATCTTCATTCCTCTCTCCTTCACTTGAAGCATGGCTTTGATGGCCGATGTGCGCACTCTGGGGTCCTGGTCCTCAAAGCATTTGCTGATGATGCTCACTATGCCCCCGGACGTTCCCAGTCCTTTGTTTCCTTTGGCTAGAGGAGGCTTGTCCACAGTGCCCAGACACCCCAAGAGCTCCAAGCCCTTCTTTCTCACGCCAAAATACGTATCCGATAGTTGCTTGCAGGCCACCTCTACGAGCCTCTGCCTAATGGCAGGGCTGTCGGGCAGCTGTGAACCTATGGTCAACAGAGTGCTCAGCAGCTGAGCCAGAACCTGGTGGGACTTCTCATTGTTGAGGGTGTTGATGACGGTGTCGACGACGCAGTCGGGGCTGAAGCCCTGTGTCCTGGACAGCAAGCCCAGGAGGGAGGCAATCTTCAGCCTCACGGATGTGTCCGTCTCCTTGCGGTGATGCTCCGCCAGGACCCGAATGACGCCCGCGATGCTCCCTGCCCTCACGTCCCTGCGACTGAACGCAAGCAGGGCCTGGACGGTGTCGTATGGGTTTGTGGATTTGCACAGATCAGTGCGGAGCGCTGCTTCCTCCGTGGAGCTCATTATTACCGGTTTGCAGTGGTCTCGGTCACCGCCCGTGCCTCAGCAAAAGGGACACGGAAACGTCTTGCTGCCGTCTGCGACTATCTGGAACTCTGTGCGTTGACAGCTTTTTAGACATAATCAGCACATCATCAAATATGATGTCAGTATTGCCTAAATATGGGGTTCCACTTGGCTCCTTTGTGTCTGGATCGCTTTTATGCAATGATATTAATAATGACATGCAGTAAGTGTTTGGAGGCCAGTCTGTGATATCGGCATCTATGATGTCAGTGTTGCGTGTGGCCATGACATCATCACTCACTCACTCATTAGACTGGGCAAAAAGGGACTTGAACTGACAGATATCTCCATATATGGGTATAAAGGGACAGGTAGACAGACGCATATCTCCATATATGGGAGCAAGGCACAGACGGGTACTCAGACAAAGCCGCCAATGACACAAGGTCTAATAGCCGGCTATTGCTCAGTGGGATGGTCAAATGATGAAAAACGAGGATTAAAAAAAAAAGTCAAAAAATCAAAAAACTATAACCCATCGCTTTTTTTTTTTTAATCCTCAAAAATGATGAAAAACGGCGTGCTATAGTATGCCGTACGATATGGGCTATTAGACGAATTATGAAAAACGAGGATTCAATTTTTTTTCAAAAAATCTAAAAACGATGGGCTATAACCCATCGTTTTTTTTTTTGTGTCATACATGTGTCAAACATGTCTAAAAATAGACGTGTTTTAGACGTCTATTTCTAGACGTTTTTTAGACGTCTATTTTTAGACGTTTTTTATCCCATTTTTAGACGCACGTCTAATAGCCGGCTATTGCTCAGTGGGATGGTCAAAAATTATGAAAAACAAGGATTCAAAAAATCAAAAAAGATGGGCTATAACCCATCGTTTTTTTTTTTTTTTTTTAATCCTCAAAAATGATGAAAAACGGCGTGCTATAGTATGCCGTACGGTATGGGCTATAGCCCATGGTCAAAAATTATGAAAAACCAGGATAAAAAAAAAAATCAAAAATTCAAAAAACGATGGGCTATAACCAATGTTCCCTCTAATTTTTTTTCGTTCTGAGCAAACACTCAAACCTCCTGAGCAGACATCAGCAACTACTGAGCAAACATACGTCACCTTGACACCAACTATCCAAACGTTAGATAATGCTAAGTGAGTGCCCCTCACTTCACACAGGTGTGATTTTTTTTCTTTTTTCCAAATGGATTTTGGTATACGAGTGAATCAATGAATAGTTACATAAGGTTACGCAAGTTACAACATTTTTATTTTATATCAAGGTGGTAGGCTAGCAATTTTAGGAATATTCAGTTAGTCTATATCAGTGGTTCTCAACCTTTTCAAGCTGTGACCCCCCCAAAGTAATCATATTTGAACTGGGGATCCCCCACCCAGACAAGCAACAGAATGGTTCCACAGATAAATATTGTGAAAATAGCCAATCTACAAGCTCGTTGTGAACTTGTAGATCGGCTATTTTCACCAGTTAGACCAGTTTTTATACCAATGGAAACTAAACAACTATAACCACACAGGAGTGAGAAGTGAAACCGCTTCAGCTGAGACTTGGTCGAGCTTGAAAAGTGCAAACCGCATCAACGTTTATGATCGGAAGGCAAGTGGAAAGAACAATACGTTCAGTGTAAAAAACCTAATGTCATTTGTACAAAAAGAAGTGGAGAGCCGTGAGAGAACGGCCAATCTTACGCAAGGAACGCATGACGTTGATCGGTGCAGGTGTGAATGCAAACCGCAGTAAATAAAGGAAATGAAGCAAACAATGTGGCGGGTGAGGAGCTGAACACAGTTGGAGACGGAGAAAGCATATTTTATGCAGCGCAAAGATGTCCCGTTACCGTGGATAGACGTGGTCGAATGAGGAGACTGAAGCCCTGATCGAAATGAGGACGAGTACATTAATCAATTGCTTAAGAAAGAAGAACACTGCAGTGCAGTGTAATAGTCAGAGATGGGCAAAATACATTGAAAATGTATTTTGATACAAAATACAAATACTGGGTCAAAAAATTTATCTAAATACAAAATACAAAATACATCTTCCATCCCCATCGAAATACAAATTACAAAATACAAAAAAGTATTTCAAATACGTATTTCAAATACATGTATTTCAAATACTGCCCATCTCTGATGGGCAAAATATATTGAAAATGTATTTTGATACAAAATACAAATACTGGGTAAAAAAATGTATCTAAATACAAAATACATCTCATTTCTTCCATCCCAGCAAAATACAAATTACAAAATACAAAAAAGTATTTCAAATACGTATTTCAAATACATGTATTTCAAATACTGCCCATCTCTGGTAATAGTATATATAGCCTACAGAATATTCTGTCTGTCTGTGCAAACATGGAGTGCTGTCACTGTGTGGGGACTAGTGGGGACTGGAACTTTCATCTCAATAAACGTGTAAACATTTTGCGCTGCTGTCTGTTATATCAGTGCGCTCAGCGCTGTGCCTGCATGCCCAATAGAACAGTGTGTGGCACTGTGGCTGCATGCGTATAGTGAGAGAGAGAGAGAGGGGGGGGGTCCAGTCCCAGACGGCACGACACATGCACGTTATGAGTATAATTTTATCACAATAGATTTCACTGTGTTGTAGGCTGTGTTGTAGGCTAGGTTTATGAATGTAACACATTGATAAAGGTCCCCCCTGCTGCGTTTCCAATTGCTACGGATGACAGTGTGAAGGCAAACCGCAGCAAATTAAATATGCAAGAATCCCAAAATCTCCACCCATACGCATGAGTCTACCGAAGTATTAGGTGAGAATGTGACCTCAGTCTTTGGGTGGCAGCAGAGATATACAGGCTCTGGTGGGTGGCAGGTGTGTGGGGCGAAAGACAAAGTGTTTTGATTGATTGATTGGTTGATTGGTTGTTTATTACACAGAAATGTAAAAACAGCAACAGAGTAGTACAGTGAAACACTTCCAAAAGGGATAATTATGCTTATAGGGGGTGATGTATGACAACATTCCGATTCAACTCAATTTTGACTAACATAACTTGTGACTATCTCTTGAACTCGAATAATCCAAATCATATTTGTAGTTATTGTGTGTGTATATATATATATATATATATATATATATATATATATATATATATATATTATTATTTTTATTGTTTTTGTCATCTGTGTTTAATTTATGTTTTGTGTCCTATTGTTTACACTATTGTCAAATATGCATGGTTGTTTGATTGGACTGGACCTTTTTATTTTTTCCTACTCGATTATTATTATTATTATTATCCAAATGCATTGGAACAAGGCCTTGAAATACTTAAGTCTCAGGATCAAACTGTCTATTAACTCTATGTTTACACGGAATATAAATGAAAATGAGTGATTGCTGATAATACAGTAGAGGTTTTATGTTATAGGTGTTACTGGTAAGATATTAACATTTTAAAGGGCATCATCACTGCATGTCAGAAACTATTCCTAAAAAAAACCCCAATTGTTTTCAGTAGTGTTGTGTTGGCGCCATCTACTGGCTGAGAGCAGATAAGGATTTGCCTAAATGTAGATTTAGCATTTTCCAGGATTCTCAAACGTATTACTTGGCTCCATTTGTACACTCAGAGTTACATCCTCAGGAACCCATATTCCACTCTTCTAAAAGAGCATCTAAATATGGAATCATGCCATCTTTTGACCTGTAAAATAGTTCTCTGCTGATTGGATAAACTTGGTATCACAGCCTGAAAATGCCCTTTCATTTTACTAAAGAGCTGGAGAGGTCTACATGCTCTTACTGATAAATTAATTTACAAACACCTGCCAGAGATGACAGATGACTGGATTAATTTATATTCCTGCTCCACTACACCGCAGAGGAAAATATTGTACTACAATTGACCATTAAGATTAATATCACAAGCTCACAATGTGTCGCTTACTTCACTCCTGTCACTCAGGAAAATCATATTTCCGTAATGAGACCTTTGCTCGTTTGCTGCTTACATTGTCTGAGCACCTGGCAATCATATCTGGTTGTCAACCCCAATTCAAAAACTTTAACCTCTGAGCAAAATGCCTTTAAATATTTGTATTATTTGCCCTTTATTCTCAGACATATTATTTAGATTACTTATACTTTAGACACTAAGCCATATTTAGAGAGAACAAATGTGTCAATTGTGTTACATAAAACACATTTTTTATAGTCTGTGAATGTCATTGTGCACACTTCTATTTCAATCTAAAACTTAAATTGTATAACCAGCAGCACGCTGGCACACATCTTACACGGACAGACATAGTATGACCACCTTACATCTCCTCATAATACAACATAAAATACATTCCAGTATTGCACAAAGCTGGCATGCTAAAGTTCAAAATCAGCTCCATTTCACAGCTGAATATCAGAAAGTGGTTAGGACTGCTGCCTCGCAGCCTGAAGGTCCTGGGGGTTGGCCCATGGAAGGGTGGCCTTTCTGGGTTGAGTTTGCATGCTCTCCCTGTGCTTGCGTTGGGTTTCCTCTCACACCAAAAGACATGCATGTTAGGCTCTCCTGCCAGTGGCCATGACCAAGGTACTGGCATAGACAACTTGAGTTGGTCCCCAAACGCTGCACATGGATTTCCCCAAGGGGATAATATGACGAAGTAAAATAAAATGTCTGACTGCATGTCTTTCAAAATGCAATAGATAATGTGAAGTGCAGTAAATGCATCCATTCAGTAAAACACGAAGATAAAGAGCTAAGAGAAGTGCATTTAGTGGGCATCATCAGCAGGCACTGAACAATAACATACTGTATCTCTTTGAAAGCTAGCTAAGTAGAATACTAAACACAATTCATATGTATAGCAAAGTGACAATTGTACAGGAAACAAAACTAAATTGAAATCCCTCTCATCGCCAGGATTGCCTGTATGTTTACATACTCGTACTGCACATACCTGATTATTATGTCACATGTAAAAACACTTTTATGTAAATAATGGACTGTATCCCAACAACCTGCACATCAGCAAGTCTGTATGAGCGGTAACCAGGTAAAGGTGCATTCTCTAGTGCTAGCATGACACTATGATTCTTGGAACTATAGGGTGTAGCTCAGTGATTCTCGACATTTTCACCTTTTACCGCCCCTCAGTTTGATATGTATTAGGCTACAGACCCCCCCCATTTGACCCTGATCTATAAACTGTAAAATCAGTGTTCATTAACTCAGAGTTGAACTCTTCAGTGCATACTCTCTACTCTACCCTGTCTAATTTTGAACCAGTTCAGAGTGTTTCCACTGGAAACTGGACCAAAGAACCAAAGAATATGTGCTTTTTTCTTGCCCTGAACTGGTAACCAAAGTGGGCGTGTCACTATCCTATACAGGTTGGAAGATGCAGATGCGATATAAACAATGATAAAAGCAAGCGAAACATCACCATAAAAAAAGAAAAGGGAAACTATAACTGCCATTGACAATGGCATTTCCCCAATGAAATGGACACTTCGACCAGCCATTTTTCGTTGGCCATTGTTGGCCAGGCCTGGAATTGAACCTGGGGAAACTGGGGTTTCGTGCTCCCCAGGTGGCCTCTCTAACCAATCAGTTTAGAGAGGTCCCCAATGCTGCCCCCAATTACGATGGTTCTGCTTAAAACCGGTGGAAACGCAAGCCGATTCACGTCCGGTTCTGTGAAAAGCACCAACCAATTGGCTCAAAGAATCTAGAATGGAACCAGTTCTAGAAGTTATTTTTGTGGGGACCTGAGAGTGTACAGATGGAACCAAATGGAACCACTCTCAGACTGAGTTACAGACCTATAAGGGTCCATTTGGACACCTGGCGGTTCCCCCGGGCCAGACGTTGAGAAACAGTGCGTGCTGTGGCTGGTGTTCCTCAGCTGGGCTGTGGGCAGAGAGCAGGCCAGGCCAGGGTGACATTCAGCTCTGGGTTGTGTTGGACGAGCGAGGTACAGCTGTAATGGAGGACCAGCTCTCTCAGCGAGCGGTACAGGTTGAAGGGCTCCGTGAAACCATAGCCCGAAGACGTCTTGTTGATCACACAGTGTTTGGTGGCTCCGTTCACGCTGTGTGAGACACAGCAGGGTTAAATACTGTATAAAGTTAACATTACATACAGTACATTTATTTATAGTGCATGTTTCACAAAACAATGAGTCACAAAGTTTGAAAGGTTTGACAGTAGATTATAATTTCTTGCTTATTCCTTCCACATGTCCTGTGTGCATTAATTGTGGCTGGATCTGGTAAACACAGCATCTGACTTGCAAACATATCTACTAGACCACGAAGATATAAAAGCTTTTAATAAATACATTCCCTATGATATGAATTTGATCATGATTTCTATTTGTATTTTTGTCACAATAGAGTTGTCATTTCTAGATTTAACCACAGGAGGGCATCAGTTGATTGCTTTAAATGCCATCATAACAGAGACAAACTAGATCCGTGCAGTTAGAGGTAAAAACACTTTTCGGCCAGTTATAGCGCCACCTTGAGGCTGAGTTGAAATTGTTCATGTGGCATTTCGTCCTCGGCCTAGTGGGAATGTGGGTGCACAATTTCACGGAAATCACGCGATGTGTTCATGATTTGCAGCATTTTGTTTGAAACTGAGCACTCCTGTGAACTTTGGAAGCCAATCTTAACCAATCAGGATGGAGTCTGATAAATCTGAAAGACCCGTTTCGTTGAATGGCTCTAAAGAGACTGTGTACCAATTTGCGTGATGTTTGGACAAAATCTGTAGGTGTACTGTGCAAAAACTTGTTTTGCACAAAGCGGCCTCCTGGTGGCGCTATAACAGGCCGTTCTGGAAAGTTTGGGGCAGAGGTTCATCGTTGGCATCCAGGGAGTGTGTGTGCAAAATATGGCATCGACCGGGTTAACGGTGGCCGAGATTAGCTGTTCACGGACACACGGACGGACGGACGGACGGACGGACACGCGGACGGACGGAGTGCAAAACATACTCTCCCCACATGCCTTCGGCCTGGTGGAGACAACAATAGAAGTAGCTCCAACAAAGGACCATTCCTGACTCAATTTGCTATACTATACAAATACTATAATATTCAGATTTTATCGTAGGCTGTATTGTATTATTCTACATTATCATTATACCACAGGTTTGGAAAAAGTAATAAACCCCAGTGTAGTGATAAAAAGGATTTTCAATAAATGAAACACTTACACCACGGAGCAGGCAAAGCAGCCCGTCTGTGACTGGCTGTCTCTGATCAAGAAGGTTCCATCTCTGCGTCCATGCAGCAGCCCTTCAGCCTCACCACGCCTCATGCTGCCCACATACCACGCACGCTCATCAGCCAGGGAGTACTGTCTGGAGGAGGTCGTTTCATAGTTTAGTTCAGTGTTTCTCAAACTTTTTAATTTCAAGGACCCCCATAATAACTCGGAGGCCCGTAAGGGTCCATTTTCCGTGCGCTCTCAGAGTTACAGACCTGTAAGGGTCCATTTGAAACCCTTTCAGGGAATTCTGAGGGCCCCCTATAGACCTCACTTTTGAGAACCACTGGTTTAGTTAGCACTTCTGCTGTGGTTCTCGCGTAGCCAGCCTTTATCTGCCTTTGCAATGCACATTGCCCCAGGCAGCAGTGATATTAATATCGCTACATGAGGCTAGGTACCTTCAGCAGTACTGACTGAAGAGTCCCATGTGAAGAGTTCTGTACGCTATTGCATTTAAATGAGTATATAGTGTAGGTCGGAGCTGGTGTAACACATACACCACATTGTACATAATGTGATGAGGATTAGTTTTATCACTGTAGAAACATTATGTCATCTGTTTACTGAACTGATGATAATGCAACTGCATACTGCAAAAGAGTTAATGTGACTGAGAGTAGCTAAAAGACACATGGCTGGTGTATGGCTTTGCATGTAGGCTACTGTATGGCTCACGTCTTTTTTTGAGTATGTAGCCTGGCTATTTTCGAGTAAGCAGGCCGCACGGGCATAGGTTTTAAGTGTATGTGGTGAGCTTCATGTTATCATTTAAACGTGAACATAAAACTAACGCAGAACTTCATGGGTTCTGGATTATTTCAGTTCAGCAAAGGTCCTGGCTTCCCTTAACCCTTCGTAGTTGTAAAGAGCCAATAAGAGTGTAAAGTACTGTACTGTCGGAGTCCAGCCTCATCATCAGTGGGTTTTTGAACTCACGCAATATACCGATCTGTGATGTTCTTCAGCTGAGCCAAATCAGGCTTCAGGATGTTGAGCATCCTGGCGATCTCCTTACTCTCCGCCGCCGCCTCCTCCTCCAACCCCCTCTTATCATCGTGGTCCTCCTCCAAGCGCCACTGGACCTCTTCCTCAGTATCACTCTGGACCCTGGAAAGAGGAGGAGTCCACAGCACGACACAGAACAAGCACTCAATCATCTCTAAATATCAAAAGATAAAAAAGGGGCCCAAGGCACTCTGTTCCAGTCAAGTGAAATCATAAAAATGGACCAACGCGTTTTGGCTACAAGCCTTCGTCAGGATCCTTAAATAGTTTAACCACTTGTTGAGCTCTATTCTGTGGTGGAAACTGGAAAGTAATTTAAGTACATTTACGCACAAGTACTGTACTTAATTACACTTTTGAGGTATTTCTTTTTTATTTTACTTAAAGGTATATTCAGTGATTTCACTTAATTCAAATATCACTTATTTTTTTGTTTTGTTGTCATAATCCTCCCTACTATAGAGTGTGCTGACCATATAAGGAGTTCCTCCCTGTCCCCAGTTAACCCCTGGGGGTCAAAAAACCTTAGGTTTCGTTTTTGACTCTCTATCCTGATTGGACGAAAGGCTGGGTCCCACAGCCAAAAACGAAACCTAAGGTTTTTTGAGTGAAATCACTGAATATACCTTTAAGTATTTCCTACGGTCAATACTTTGTACTTCTACTGCACTACATCTCAGAGGCAAGTATTGTACTTTTACTCCACTGCAATTATTTGAAAAGTTTAGTTAGTACTAGTTACTTTGTAGATTTAGATCATTATTACAAAACATGATGCCAAATACTTTTGTACTTTTACTCAAGTAAATGTTGAAGGAGTATGTCTACATTGTGGTATTGATACTTTTACTATAAAGTAAATGCGAGTACTTCTTCCACCACTGTCCATCATACATCTCTGACATAAATGACAATCACATTTAAATGAAGATTTCTTTCTTGTTGTTCTGTAAAGTGAGATGTCTGCATGATGTAAGCAGCATGCGTGTGAAGTCAGTGTACATGTTTGTACAGTATGTGTGCAGATTGCATGCATGTGCCCGTGCGTGCATGCCGTCTATAGGTGTGTGCACTCACTGTGAAGTGTACTGTACCTGCGTGTTTCCTGTGTTGGGAACATGTGGATGTAGCGCTCTCCGCTCTCACACTGATCTCCAAACATCTGGATGGCCTCAGTGAAGGCCTCGATGGTCCGGACCGTCCGGTCCCCCTGCTGGTTCTGGAAAGCCTGGACAGCACGTTTCATACACAATTACTTACACTTTGGGGGTTTTCTACAGCCTTATCTTATGTTCAAGATGACATACTCAACTAAAACAATACAAAACCTTTTGTTGCTGTCGGGCAGAAACTTCATTGTCTCCATATTTTAACTTTTTGTGTTTTTTTGTTTGTAAATTAACTCTCTACTACAGCGTCACACAAAAGCATCAAAAGTAGCAAATCTACAAGCTCGAAACGACACATTTTGAGCTTGTACTACCTTCTGCTACTTTTGCCGTTTTGAATTTGAATCCATGAAAAATACAGTAACAATTTTGGACATGAGGTTTCCACCCGACAGAGACGATTTGTTAGACATACTGTAATGACAGTCCATAATAAGATATAACTTTATTAAAGCATACAATCAAGCAGGTTTGACCAATTGTATCTCTCGGCAGAGAGAGGTAATTTCAACAAATTCCAAAATGCAATAAATATGGCGGTGCGTCTGGTGTCCTAACCTGTGCTGTGTACTTCAAATAACCAATAACCAATAACCTGTGCCGTGTACTTCAAATAACCACCTCCAACAACTACAGATGTGCTAGCTAGTTATTGTGGTTGTAGCTTTCGCTATAGGAACAAATAGTTTTCTCTTAACCCATTCTGACCTGAGATCAGATTCATACGAGGTTTCCGCCGGACAAACACTGGGTCTGATGAACCCATTCTGACCTGAGATCAGATTCATACGAGGTTTCCGCCGGACAAACACTGGGTCTGATGAACCCATTCTGACCTGGCTGAGATCAGATTCTAAAAATGTCAGTCGTTCTTCGATTTTTTTCAAAAATAGCAGACCTACAAGCTCGTATCGCGCCACTCGGTGGCGCGATATGAGCTTGTAGATCTGCTATTTTTAAATAGCTAAAGCATAACATGATGCCAACACCAAAATGGGTGCCCGGTCAGAATGGGATAATATGTAGCAGTCTTCATTTTGGTTTGGCTGGTCGTAGCCGTTGCATGTTGCCTGCCTGTTGTACCTTTGAGCCGAGTGTGTTGTCTTCATAGAGCAGCTCATATTCTCTGCTCTCCTCCTGGTACTGATGTCCCATGTTGTCTTCATGGTACTGATGTCCCATGTTGTCTTCATGGTACTGATGTCCCATGTTGTCTTCATGGTACTGATGTCCCATGTTGTCTTCATGGTACTGATGTCCCATGTTGTCTTCATGGTACTGATGTCCCATGTTGTCTTCATGGTACTGCTGATCCGCCTGGACACCAGGAAACATACAATACAGCTGCTGTTCCGCCTGGACACCAGGAAACAATACAGGACATTCAGGCATTAAGAAAAAGGAGGGATTTGAATATATATATATATATATATACAGTAACAAACAGTTGTTTTTTAGTCCAAAACACA
>NC_139701.1:1349627-1389627 GCF_964188405.1 Protomyctophum parallelum | reverse complement strand
ACATCATATTGTTGAACAGGACTTAATACTTTATCAATCAATTAAATATGTATTACTGGACGTATCAATCCATCATGCGTTTTAAAATAGTAGGTAATCACTTAGTCTGCTATTGCCTTCCATTGATTATTATATCGTCACTGTCTGGAGGAAACCACCTAACTATTTTTTAGCTTTTAGCTTTTTTCCTGTCATAATTTAATGTTATTGAACGCCCTTTACGTCTGTGTGTTGGTTAAAAAAATATTGAACCAAAGAAAAGTATTAAAAAGTACTTTGTAAAAAACCTCTTAACTCCACTGGACCCTCAAACTGTCTGCTAAAGCAGATACAGTAACTCCACCCCCTCTCCCCCTCTCATGCAAGTAATTGACAATATATAAAGTCACAATACCAACTTTGATGAGGTATTGCATTGTTTTAAAAATAAGGTTTTCTTCATTTCCTGAAAAATGTATACTTTTAATTTCTAAAGGTTGGATCATGAGTTCTATCACTGTTCTAAGACAATGGTAACTGTCTCATCAGCTACTCATCTGACTGAATCAACAGGCACTCATGTGACATGTGAATTCCTCTGATGACTTCAGAGTTGTATACAGTATGTGTGTATGCCTATTATATAATGTATTGCAATATGAAAATGATGCCACTAATACTACTGGTCTGTTACCACTGAAACCCCTCAGCCTCGGGCTAAGCGGTCTCCTACTCTGTGTTGCCTTTACGTCTGTGTTAACATGGTAGTTAAACCCCTCAGCCTCGGGCTAAGCGGTCTCCTACTCTGTGTTGCCTTTACGTCTGTCTTAACATGGTAGTTAAACACCTCAGCCTCGGGCTAAGCGGTCTCCTACTCTGTGTTGCCTTTACGTCTGTGTTAACATGGTAGTTAAACACCTCAGCCTCGGGCTAAGCGGTCTCCTACTCTGTGTTGCCTTTACGTCTGTGTTAACATGGTAGTTAAACACCTCAGCCTCGGGCTAAGCGGTCTCCTACTCTGTGTTGCCTTTTCGTCTGTCTTAACATGGTAGTTAAACACCTCAGCCTCGGGCTAAGCGGTCTCCTACTCTGTGTTGCCTTTACGTCTGTCTTAACATGGTAGTTAAACACCTCAGCCTCGGGCTAAGCGGTCTCCTACTCTGTGTTGCCTTTTCGTCTGTCTTAACATGGTAGTTTGCAGGTTTCACTTTGGTTCCTGCAGCATCATTACTCTGGCCTCCAAGTTGGGGAATGACCTCTGCCCTCACCAGTGTTGTTTTTGGCAGCACATTTTGATTTTAGTTTTAGTCATAGTCTCTTGAATAGTTTTCATTTCGTTTTTCGTGTTAGTCTAGTTTTAGTCGACTAAATGTCATAAGATTTTCTCGACTAAATCTACAGTTGATTTAGTCGAACAAAATGTATTTAGGAGGGCCTTGATGCCGTCGTAATGGCAGATTTTTTCACTTGCTGAGAATAGCCGATTTACAAGCCCACAACGCGTCGCAGCGTGACGCGTTGTTTTCAGCATGCAACTTATTGTAAAATGACTTACACTGGATCTCTTGTCCACTATAGTCCCTTCCTAACATTTTAGTATAGTTTTTATTTGTTGACGAAATTGTCAGTATATTTAGTCTTAGTTTTAGTCACCATAGTTTTCATTCAGTTTCCATTTAGTTTTCGTCAGTGGAAAAACGTGGTCGACGTCTTAGTTTTAGTCGACGAAAACAACACTGATCATTACTGGGGGAATGACCTCTGACCTCACTCTGGATGGATTATGACAGCTCCGTTCCGCTGCACTCAAAAATGCTTTACATACAAATACAAATTAAAACAGGGTAATAACAGAGGTAATGGGTTTAAATCTAGTAAAACAATTAATTAAATTGAAAATGATTAGTAGTAATAGTAGTTGTATGTTTACAACTACTTGTTTACTTTACACTACTTGTAGCTGTCCCAGTTATGGGTATGCTGTAATATGTTATTTAGCTTATTTTTCTGAAAATGCATATTGTATTTTTGTTTTGGGCAACAAACTGTATATTTTGGTATTTGTATGGTAAATGCATGGTGAGATAGTGCCATCTACTGTGCATCTCTGTATTTGTGGTCTGTCTGTCTGTTTCATGGGCAGGTTGAATTAGGCTCTAAGCAGCTAATCACCTCATTTCAATCACCTGTTGGGGTTGGGCATGTTTGGGCAGAACAAACAGAGGTTAAGCTCTTTCATGTCAGAGAGTCTCCACAAAAGATAAGAAAGAAAATAATATAAAAAAGAACAAGAACTTAACTGAACTCCTAAAAGTCTGTGCAGAAGGCGCATACGGTATGTTCCCAGTTGTTTTGTTTTGTGTCTGTAAACGTTATATTGTCATTGTATCGTGTATTTGTTTGTGACATGTGGACATTTCATTGTGTGACTGACATGCATGACTGACAGGGACATTCATATTTCATGTGTTTATAATTAATTGTGGTTAAAAAATATGTTGTGATTTCTTGATTTCTTGATTGATCAGTTGGGACGTTGTCTTATTTGATGGTTTAGGAGCAGTTGCACTACTGTCTATTTATGGCTTCTTGTCTTTTGGCCAGTGATAGATATTTTTTAAATGAACTACCGGTAATGTTAATCCAAGGCCACAAGAGGGCAGCATTGTTTATTTTTCTCCTCATGCTGTGGCGGTGATCTGTGAATTCTAAGAAACCAATATCAAATATGACATGTATGTACAGTAGGCTACACCATTTTAGAGAATCCACCTTAAGTACATTTTGTATAGCACATTTCATACCAGGAAACAAAACTAAATCTGCTTCACATTTTCAATTAATCAGAAATAGAATGTTTAAAGACATACAAGTTATATACCAGTAAGACGCCCTGAGGCGTGCACGCATCCGCCTGGGTGACGGCAGACTGCTGGGCGAGCCCTGGCGCTTTGCCATGGTGGGTCAGATCAACATATGGAATGAATTCTGCCATGCAATACATCAGTTTTATTTGAGATGAAGGCCACCATAACATGTATTTTAATGATTTATCAACATTATCATTGACAACTCAGATTGCTTTCACCTGGCATTTGCCCTGATCAGTGATTATATGACTGATATGATTGCACCATATCACATGTGTTGCATTGCATCTCCACCATAACAACCATAGACCAATCAAAGCAACTGCTTTATGTCAAGTACAACTGTGGCAAGAATCATGTGCATCTATTGGCTGTTCAACTTTAGAGAGCAAGGAGCTAATAGGCTAAAAAAATAAATGTTGGCCCATCTTAGCTGATCAGGTGGCTCATTTTACATGAAAATGCTAAATCTAAAATAATATGAGACAGCTTATGTTTCAAAAGCTGTAGGGCCTAAACTATTTTTTTTTAATTCAATGATAACAGCCAATGTTAATCATATAAACCCAATTTAGTTTTTCTTATAATTTCCCAGGCTAATTACCACATTAGCTGACATCACCCTAATTTAAAAAATCACACCTGTGTGAAGTGAGGGGCGCTCAGCCTCTTATCATCTTACAGCTATGATTAGGTGCAGTAATGATGATGTAAAACAAACGGTGACAAAACCGTAAATTCTCTTGTCTTTATTGTTAATGGCGTTTTTAAAACAAACTAAAAATAAACATTAAACCTGTAGGCCTATATAGCGCCCCTCAAAAATCACACCCGTGTGAAGTGAGGGGCGCTCTTATCATCGTACGTCATCATTGACCCCAGCTGTGTCAAACAATCTCACTGGTTGGAGGTGCGTGGAGGCTCAACCAGTTAATACACAGACCAGGCTCCTTGTGTCCGTGACAACGCCCGTCTTGTCTCATGTGTTTCTCCTTTCTTTCTGTCATTGGTATCCTGTCTCTCTACACTGACACCTACAGTAAATTAAGTAAAGCATAAAATGCCCCCCAAAAAATATTAAACAGACAAAAAGGTTCTTCTCTCTACTTGTAAAATTGTATTGTGAAGTTTATACAATGTCTGCTTAGTAAGCTGAGTTTCCTGTGCTGAATTGTCAATTTGTATTCTGTGTGAAACATTTGAGCTAAACTGTCTGGTTTGGAATAGTTATGATATGAAAGGTATAATGAGGAGGAATGTGTATGATTCCCCAGCAGTCTGCTTGAAAAGCTGGCAATGATTCTTGAAACCTGCCATTTTATCTTTAACAAGTAAAGTAAAATGTAACGTTCGTCGTTGACCATTTTGGGGAACACAACGTATGTGTTGGCCTACTGTTGATATTGTGGTAAAAACAGAACATAATCACACTCCGCGAGTTCTCATTTTTATATGATTATTATGGATTTTTCCACTCGCTAGAGTTGTACATTAACACTTGTGAAAGATGGCAAAGTGGCATGCCAAAACAAAGTTTGAATTACAAATACGTATTGGCCCAAAGTATTGTACTAACAATTCACATTGTGGTTGTAATATTTGTTAGATTGACTGATTGACTGATTGCTTGATTGATTCAATATTTTATTAAGTAACAGTTTGCAGAAAAAAAGCACAGGAAAGTACAGTTCAAGACAAAATCTGCTAAGAGGATCTATAACTTTGATTGATTGAAATATTTATTAACAGTTTGTAGAATTTACAGTACATTTTAAGCACAAACTCAATACAAAGACTGTCAACTGTGAGTGGACGACCCAATTAAGCATTACACTTGTTTACAACAGGGTCCACATTGTTCAATTCATCAAAACATTTAAAGACATACAAACATTTAGAGACATACAAATAGACATTTCTATGTAGCTAAAGAACAGAACAGGAATTCATCATATAACTCAAGATAACTCAAGATATCCATGGCTTGTTTCCATTGAGGTCCTTCATATTAAATTCCTAGATGTTACATTACCATTTAGAGTTACATGAAATTCACTCATAGAAACAGCGACTCATTTTCAAAGCCAACCACATGTATTCATGTGTCAGTTACAGAAGGCTACAAGTCAAATACATCAAAGTTAAAACAAAGGAAATCAAAACCAAGACAAAAGAAAATTCTACATAATTTTCTGGACGAAATTTAAATACACATTTTGGTCATTGATATATTGTAATAATGAATAATAATACAATTTAGCAAATTAACTTGATTTAGCACATTGTCTACAAAATTTGTATTATTGCTCTTTAACATCAAATACAAAGTTACATCACATGATGTCAGAATTAAGTATTCATATAAAACTCAACCTAATAAATCAAATGCAGCCCTAGTATAAAGTATCACACAAATAAAACATATTTACCGGGTAAACCAAGTATACCACATAGCTAATAGTTGCCTATAGTATATTAATCTCATAAATGAAGAAAGTATAAATAAGTTGGTATTAAATACTTTTTCTTCTAGGTTTTATGCCAATTACATTGCAAGTCGCTCTGCTTAAGGCTATCTGCAATAGTCTTACGCTTATTTATCTTGTCAAGATAAGTCCAGTTTGACTGAGTTTGTTGACTTGGAATCCACATCAGTGGCAGTAGCTGTTATTTCTGTGGAGCCAAATTTGACTTGAAATTTGACTTGAAGCTTGAATTCACGATCCAGCCCACGTTTAGTATTTGGCATCTCAACGTCAAATGAGTTAAGTTTTTCTATTCCCCACTCATCTACATATAGCGGTAAAACGTGATACACACTGATGTCGTGTCTCTATGCGGTGGTCTTAAGACGTGGTCTCTGGTTTCCTCCCAACCCACATCTTCATCTATTGTCACCAGTGTTTTGAAAAGATCACGACAGCGGTCACCCCTCTCAGTTGTGAACTTCTTCTCAGGCTTATGCTTTGACTTATCTGAGACAGCAATGCCAGCAATGCCAAGTAAAAGCACTTTTTCGTGATGCCACTACCGCAGGGTTTCTTCCAAACATGACAGCTCCCTTCATAATTGCCTGCTGGGCCAACACAGGCCACAGTACTTTGCACCGAGCACCAAACTGCTTGGTAATGTGTTTGCGTAGAATCTCACTTAAGGCATAACCTCCCACTAACAGAAGGTAGTCAATGCTGAGATCCTTTTTAAAGATGTTTTCCAGAATTCTAGTGATCCCACTCAGGCTTTCATCAAAAAAAGATCTCATCTTTTCTTTTGAGAGTTGGATCGAGCCTTTGTCCCAGCTGACACCTTGCACATTCTTGAAGTAATTCTCTATTGGTTGGTGAAAATTAATTTGAACTAATACTTCTAAGTTAAAAGGTTTGAAGGTCACTGGGATACTTTCTTTCAAAGTCATTCCAGACATTTTCAGAGAATATTTCTTTCAGGCAACTTTTAAAGTTTTTGGTAACCTGCTCCGCTCCCATATCATTACCAGAGGTAATGTGCAGCTCTCTCAGGGCTCCTCCAGCCAATACTTCAAGCACTGAGATGTTAATAGTACCACCTGTAACACAACAATGTTAGGCTTTAAAGTTTGATATGAGTATTACGTTGTCTTACACGCACGCACGCACGCACACACACGCACGCACGCACGCGCACACACACACACTATAATATCACAGCACAACATACCTCCACAATCAGCAACAATGTATCTTGTTCCAGGTTTTTGTTGTAGGGTGTACTTAGCATTTGTTGAGTTCTCACCAACAAAACCATTTGATTGCAGCTGTCTACACCAGATGGAGGCTGCTTCTGGCTCCAATGCCATGAACAATTTGTTCATGCCAGCCTGGAAGGAAGGAAGGAAGGAAAGAAAGAAAGAAATATAGAAAGAAAGAAAATGTAGTTTAAGTTAATTCATTACAGATTAATTATATACTGATATTGATGACATCAGGGATCTCCACATATATATTTTGACAGCAGGTCGCATAATGATATGATCTCTGATTTACTATCATCCCTGATGATGTCAGATGTCACGAGACCTATGTCATAGTGATGTCACAAGACCTGGGCACAATATATGGGGCTTTCCCCATGTATGGGGATTTTGAGTGACAAAAATGTATGGGGATTTTGAGTAACAAAAAAACGCAAGGTTTCATAGTTAACTAATCAAACAAAGACAAAGTTAAGAAAATAAATAAAGAAAGAAAATAATCGTCATACAGTACAGGTCCTAATATGATATAAAATGTGGTTCCAACTGTCTACTTACTGACTGTATTGTATTGTATTTTATGCCGATTAGCACTATTTAATATCGCTATAGAAAGTTAGAAATTAAAACAACATCAAGTAGGTTAATTTAAACTGTTTCCATTGGTTAAAAAGGGACATCATATTTTTACAGCTGTGCTTCCTACCAACCAGAAACTTAAAGTTACTGAATCATTAAGAAGCATTATTTTGAACAACAGGGGATATGAGTTTGTAAAACTTAATAAATAATATTGGTAACCTGTGTCCAAAAGGATTAACTGTAGTATATTCCCACATAATATACAGGTATGCATAAAAGTACCAGTTACATTTAATGAACAACGTAAACAATTTTCATTTCATAATGTTTCTGGGGAGTTAGGTATGAAGTTAAAATAAATCAGCTGATGTTTTGGGTTTCGAGAGGCGCATAATGATTTTTCCAGTTGATCATCATCATCTATGTAATAACAACATGGAATTACCTCAGTTGCTGCTTTTCTCATGAACTGTTTTGCGGAAGCATTCCAAATAGCAGGAACAGTCAGAACCCAGGTGAAGTCAGAAGCAGTGAAGGTTCGTCCAAATGTGTTTCCAATGGTTTTCAGTGCGTGGTCCTTCAGGTATAGCGTAGACTTTCTGTGAAGACTTTCAGGGCTCTCATTCTTTTGCCATTTACGGCTGTAATCATTAAGTCCTCGCTGAGTTCCTGTTGAATTTTTTTAATGCATGTTGTTGATAAATAACATATATATATACACACACACACACACACACACACACACACACACACACACACACACACACTGTATAATGTTTGAACACATTTCTATCCTAAATTAATTGTAAATCAACAATATCATAGACTTACCCTTCTGTAGAGTTCCATCTTAAAGATTTCAAAGAGAAGTGTTTTCTTTGCTTTTCCATTCCCGTAGTTGATGTATTCCCTTTTAGCTTCATAACCAAACTTGATGAATTGCTCATTCTCATCAAATAGAGCACATGTAGGCGTCTTTGAGGTTGTCAGCCCCTCTCCTTGTCCCCATTGTGGAAGCATGGGATCATTGCCGCTGATAAGAAAGGCGTACCCACTGTAAGCAGTACCAAAGTCTATTGCTACTATAAATGCATCACCCATATTAGAAATCTGAGTAAAGCTAGCCCAAGACAACACGACTGAAATAAACACACCACATACTGTCCCAGGTTTTATAGCATGAGCATCCTTCAGTATGTCACTAAGCCCCACCCTTTGGTATTGAGTTGCAACCGGAACAGTTCATTGGTGCAGCCAGGTGATGGGGGTGTAGGCTACCTGATACAAATCTTTGAAAGGGATGTTGGTCATAAAGAAGAATAGCCTATGAATAAGAAATAATATGGTAATATGTCACTGATTTTATCACTATACTTAGACTTGTTCTTCAGACTCAAATTGGACTTGAGTCACAAATTTGATGACTTCAAATATTGTCATTAAATGTCCCCCCACAATTCAGTGTGTAACCCCTGTTACCTATATGCAATACCATTGATTGAATACTTAAGTATTCAATTAAATTCAATGTTAATACATTTATTAACAAGACTGTTAACAGTAGGCCTATGTGTAGGCCTAGTGCAACTGCAGTCAAATGTTATACCGAAAGGATACCACAAAAATATCTTGTTTTCATTTTGGTCCAGCTAATCAATTAATCAGTAAGACATCCTACGATACACTCCCATGCCATTTCCTGCTGGGTTGGGTGATGGATCAAAAATGTAAACTTCAACAGTAGTGTGTGTCCTTCTGTGAAGGAACCCACAGTAGCAACAGACAGTGCTACAAGTAGAAAATATAATACAATCTGCACACCAGTATGATGCTCCCAATGTGGAAAAATGTAAAAATGTATCATGTATGTTTAGTTCTGATACTAACAGCCTATTCATACTCCAGCTTTAGGTGTATAATGCACAGTATACATACGCTGCAGCCTGCTATGCTATGTACATTTATACATTGTCAGGTTTATGTGTAAAGATATGTAGATTTTCGTCTTTTTCTTTATGTCCTTTCCCCCTTAACCCCACCCCCTTCTTCTTCTGTGGAAAATATGTTGGGAACTATGCACAAAAACTAATCCCACTCTTTACTTTGTATAAATCTGTGATGTGACAATGAAGCTGATTCTGGTTCTGATTGTGGGCATAAAGTTGCTTGATATTTAGGCATTTAGCAGACGCTCCAGAGCACAGCACTACAAAGTGCAGGATCAGAGTAAATGTCACTAACCCTAGTCAACAACACAACAGCAGGGTAAATGTTCACATAACTAGAGTCCAAGAAAAATGCAATTTGGTGCTGGAGGGGTGAGCTAGGGCTAGGGGGTGAGGTACACCTTAGTGATACAAGGAGAAAGGAGTGCAAGGGGGTGAGACGTTGTCAGACTGGTGGATAATGGGGAGTGAGTCTGTAGTCCTGACTGAGAGGTGAGGTCAGAGGTCATTCCCCAACTTGGAGGCCAGAGTAATGATGCTGCAGGAACCAAAGTGAAACCTGCAAACTACCATGTTAACACAGACGTAAAGGCAACACAGAGTAGGAGACCGCTTAGCCCGAGGCTGAGGTGTTTAACTACCATGTTAAGACAGACGTAAAGGCAACACAGAGTAGGAGACCGCTTAGCCCGAGGCTGAGGTGTTTAACTACCATGTTAAGACAGACGTAAAGGCAACACAGAGTAGGAGACCGCTTAGCCCGAGGCTGAGGTGTTTAACTACCATGTTAACACAGACGTAAAGGCAACACAGAGTAGGAGACCGCTTAGCCCGAGGCTGAGGTGTTTAACTACCATGTTAAGACAGACGTAAAGGCAACACAGAGTAGGAGTGCAAGAACAGAGAGGAGACCGCCAGGCCCGAGGCTGAGGGGTTTCAGTGGTAACAGACCAGTAGTATTAATTAGTGGCATCATTTTCATATTGCAATACATTATAGGCATATGCATGAATGAATTAATGAATGAATGAATAGTTTATTTCTATATTTCAGAGGGAGACATTACACAAAAACAGTTTACTTTTTATTTTTTAGGTGATGGAAAAGTCATAGGCAGAAGCTTAAAGCTTATTAGTGCCTATCCTTAACTCAACGTATTCCAAAATACTGTTATGTATGTATATAAAAGATATGCATAACAATCAACATATAAACAAAACAAACAAATGACATTTATAGAAGAAGAATAGAAAATTAAACAAACAAAAAAACAAAACAGAAAACATGAGAATGCATTGGGCGTTTAATTAAGTTAAATAACTCAAACTACAAAACAGTAAGTAAAAAGTTCCAGCATGTGTCTCCACAGTAAGCTGAATTATAAAAAGTTGGAATGGAGTTTCTAGGTGGAAGTGATTTTTTTTACGTGCCAATATCTGCCATTGACTATTGACACTCCAAAAAAGTAGTGCTGCTTTAATGCCACAGGGAAAACTCAGTTTGTCCTTGACAGGACCAGGATTCAAACCCAGGACCTTTGGCTTGCCAGGCAGCCTTTCTACCCACAGCTGCCTCTTCTTATCGACACATTGATTCTCAAACATCGTCATGTGATCGTCATCCTTGTCTGGATTCGAACCCACAACCTGAGGATCATATACACAGGGCTATATCTTGCGCCACCCTTATCCCTAAACTAATTTGCCATTTTTTACTTTAAAAAACCCCCTTTTAAAATAGTTAAAACTAGACAAAGTGCCAATCGGCACAGGTCTCCACCAGGGCAGGTCAGGTTGTGGCCTCATGGTGGCGCTATAACAGGCTGTTGAGGAAGATTTGGGCCGGAGGTTCGTGTTGGAGGGATGCAGGTACAATGTTTTTCCATGTGTGCATACATAAGTTGTATACAGATCGATGCAGTTATAGCTAAAAACAGGAATTGGCCTGTTATAGCGCCACCGTGAGGCTGATTTTGAGGGAAAATTGTGGCATGTCGTCCTCGGCCTAGTGAAAATGTGCGTGTATAATTTAACGGAAATTGCACACTGTGTTTGTGATTTGTGGCCTTTTTTGCGAAATGGACGAATCGTGTGAGCTTTGGAAGCCAATCTTAGCCAATCAGGATGGAAGATGGGAAATGGTGGCGCTCCGTGTTGATCACATGACTATGGAGATAGTGTATACCGATTTGCGTGAAATTTGGATAAAATCTGAAGGAGTAATAATAGAAAATGTGTTTTACATATGTCGGCCTCCTGGTGGCGCTATAAAGAGCAGATGTGAAAAATTCCAGGCAAAGGTTTTTCCTTGGCCTCTAGGGAGTTGGCATACAAAGTTATCCACAGATCCGTGCAGTTAGAGGTAAAAACACTTTTCGGCCAGTTATAGCGCCACCTTGAATCTGAGTTGAAATTGTTCATGTGGCATTTCGTCCTCGGCCTAGTGGGAATGTGGGTGCACAATTTCACGGAAATCACGCGATGTGTTCATGATTTGCAGCATTTTGTTTGAAACTGAGCACTCCTGTGAACTTTGGAAGCCAATCTTAACCAATCAGGATGGAGTGTGAGAAATCTGAAAGACCGGTTTCGTTGAATAGCTCTAGAGAGACTGTGTACCAATTTGCGTGATGTTTGGACAAAATCTGTAGGTGTACTGTGCAAAAACTTGTTTTGCACAAAGCGGCCTCCTGGTGGCGCTATAACAGGCCGTTCTGGAAAGTTTGGGGCAGAGGTTCATCATTGGCATCCAGGGAGTGTGTGTGCAAAATTTGGCATCGACCGGGTTAACGGTGGCCGAGATTAGCTGCTCACGGACACACGGACGGACGGACGGACGGACGGACGGACGGACACACGGACGGACGGAGTGCAAAACATACTCTCCCCACATGCCTTCGGCCTGGTGGAGACAATAACTGATCTACAAGCTCACAATGTATCAATGTAGATCGGCTAGTTGAGCTAATAAAAAAATAGTAAAAAATGGCAAATACGTTTAGGGATAAGGGTGGCGCAAGATGGAGCCCACAAGTGTCTTAATAGAGCAGGGGTGGGCAACTTTGGGCCTCTATATTTCTACACTCGCTCCAGAGGGCCACATTGCATATTACTGCGTAGCAAAAATAGCCGACCTACAAGCTCAAAACGCGTCGCACTGCATCGCGTTTTGAGATTGTAGATCTTCTATTTTTGCTATATCTGACTTGAAATCCTGAATTATTTTTTGCTATTTTTGAATTGGAATAATTGGAATTATTTCAAATGCCTTTCAAATGGCCTTAATTATAGTTAACTTTATGAACCTTGGAATTGTAACAACTGAAATAAATAATATATCAGTATTCTGATATTAACCTGAGGGCCACATTAAGTGAAGGTGGGGGCCGCATGTGGCACCCTGGCCGCCAGTTGCCCATGTATAGCCATATAGTATGTCGTTTTTCATGGATTTCGAGGACAAACTATAGTACAGTGGATGGACATCCGTGGCACAGTAAAGGTATCATAAAAAAAGAAGTCTGCACTCAGGTGATGGTGAAAAAGCTCTGTTGTATTTTTTTTGCGTCGTCAACGTTTCAATAAATGAGATATTCATCAGGACATACGTATATGTCATATACTGTACATCAGCCACACACACCAAATGAAGTGAACTTAGTGAAGCTTTGAACGCGCACACACACAGATATCAAACTGAACTGTTTTTGCTCATTCACTGAGTTGAATACAGACCTACAAAGGAGTACATTCTGTAAGTGACATTACATTTGAAGGGTTGACATTGTCAATATTTGTTTTTTGAATGAAGACATAAAATGAATATGTTTTGCCATGCATTACTCATCCAGAGTAACTTCAAATTTATCAGAGGCGTTTAATTAGAGATGTGGGCAGAAAACAACAGATCATAATAAATAAGGGGGTAGACTACTAGACAGACAGATGTGACATATTTTAAATGATTCCACTGATCATCATACAAGCTGTGTTTCACCCACCATATCTTTGATGGTCAGGCGACAACTGTAACACAACAGGCTCTTCAGCTCCAGTGTTTGTGGGACCCTGGAATATAACAACAATTGGTCACCACTCACCAACAACTGCATTGGAATATGTAATATGATATGCATAATCATAGGCTACTACCTGATGAATCACTGATGAAAGCCTATAACCTAATTGTCTATTTTTACTATGTTTTTCCCCCTGTCTGTCTGCCCGTGAACAGCTAATGTTTTGCAATATTGGCCCGTTTGACGTGAAACTGTGCACACACTCCTTGCTAGGGCAGGACCTCTGCCCCAGACTATTCTTTTCAACAATGTTTTTTGAGGGGCACTAGAGCAGAACCTCTGCCCCAGACTATTCTTTAGCCGCTCCAACGTCTGGCTTTGGGATATACGTCATATGGCTGTCAAGTCTATGGACACCACGGCTGTGTAGCCTTGGTCAGTGTTGTATGATATATATATTTTTTTAATATATACTTTTTATCCCACGATTTTGTAACCCATTTTTCACCCCTGTGTCAATCATCTAATGTGATCCTGGGCTCTACACACCCTCCACCAACCTAGTCCCCATATATGGGGGACAAGGGGAGACCAACCTAGTCCCCATATATGGGGGACAAGGGGAGACCAACCTAGTCCCCATATATGGGGGACAAGGGGAGACCAACCTAGTCCCCATATATGGGGGACAAGGGGAGAGCAACGGACTTGAACTCATGCTTCCTTCATGCCTGAGTGTCCAAGTCGCTCCTTTACGCCTGACAGGGGGGAGTTTCCCTGGTTGGACGTAGCGCGTGGAAGGAACACGTTATTCCAACCAGTTCTGTAGTGTTGTATGATATCATACCACGCTGACAAAGGCTACACACTGAAACGCGAACGTTGTGATCTCTGCTCTGCAGCATACCATGCCGATGATTAATTAATAAAATGCCTTTTAAAAAAGTTACTCTCCCGACCATGCACTCTCTCTCTCTCTGAGCATGTAAAAATGCTCAGAGAGATTGAGACAAATGACTAATGCTTAGTTGATTTACATTAGTAGTTATTTCACAAGTGATGAGGGGACTGGGCAAACATTCTATGTTCATATTTAAACTATGGTTGAAGACATTGATCATTCATTGCAGGCAAAAATGAAAACATATGAGCACACAGGAAACCTACCTTCTCTCCAGGGAAGAGTATTCTGTTCTTGCCAAGCATGGCCCTGAATCTATGCGTTAAGTACTCCTTGAAACAGCCCCTAATAACATAAAATAACATTGTTATAAAAAAGGTTGATAATAATAATACAAAGATTTCATAGAATATGGCTCCTTCATTGTGGTATCTTGTTAAATTTGTTAATACTATTTATTGGAAAAATATTTATAAAACCAACAGAGACTTATCCACTTTCTTCTTCTTTTTGTTGTCAAATAAGCATTTATTAAGAACAGGTTATCAATGATTATATCATTGGTACAGTATACATTGTTTTCCTTTTATGAAAAACAAAAAGAGACTTATCCACATTCAACCAGGTGTTTCTGTGTTAGGCATGTCATTATAGAAGACATTTTCCAAAAATAGCAGTTCTACAAGCTTAGCATTGTGAGCTTGTAGATCAGTTAATATCACTATTGTTGTGTGAAGACTGTAGTAGTGATAGTCCACTGTGAATTGTGGTGGACTGGGCGTTAAGGGGAGTGGAATCTTTCACACATAATATACACAAAGTGTGTAATGGATTCGTAGGGACCTATAGAAGAAGGACATAAGACTACTGAAACAGCTAGTGTGTGTCTCATGTGACAGTGACCAAGCATTATCCATGACAAACTTATTTGCAGTTTTGGCTGCTTCTTTATTGTGTATTATATGTATTCCTGAAACAAGGTGGAACAATAAGCTGGAACAAGTGAACACGTCAGGGAATTAAGAGAGCAAAGTTCTGACAACAATCTTCATCATCATAACATTGCCGTGGCTGTTAAACGAGGCCAAGGCCACCTGACGAAGACCCATAAGGGGTCGAAACGTTGTCATCCTTATACCTAATACAATACCTGTGGGAGCTACAAACAGTGTGCGGACTACTTCTCCTTCTCCTGTAGCCTACATATCCTTATGGAACCACGAGGGAGAGGGGGGAAAACACCACGAGAGTGACGAGTGATCAGTCAAACATGTGTTCTCTCCGCAGTAAATAAATAATCTGTCTGTATGCGATGATCTGACCATTATTATTTTGATTACACTGTCATGCTCGTTTGAGGACAGGTAGAGAGCAGAGCATAGTAAAGTTCGAGGTAACACACCAGTGAATCACTGATATCTGATATGTTTGATGTATGTCATTTCCAGCAGAGCCCCGCCCACGCTTCAACATCACCACGTGTTAAAATCATTCAAATACCTTCTACCACTGGTGAATAGTGAAGAAAAGTGGGGGAAAAGCAGAGCTGGTCTAAAGTGCAGCAGGTAGATATATTTAATTATGAGTGAATAAATAGATGTGCAGCAGAAGCTGTCCCTCAGTCTAGTCTGTTTAGCATGCATGTGATACTCAGAGTAATCTAGTAAGAGTGGCGACACACTTTGATCTCGCCGCAAAGCCCGGGTGCCTAATGCCTATATGCTATATAGTTCCAAACATTGCTCCTATGGCTGGAACTATCCCATTGAGATAGAATGAGCACTTCCGCATTCCATTGTTACATTTACAATGGGAGTCAACAGAGTGTCATTACTCTCTTACTAGATTACAGATGGCGCCTGCCTCATGTTCATATTCTTCCTATTACTTATGTAAGGATGAGGATGTCTCTTGTTGCTTTGTCTGTTCACAGTTCATTATGCATTATATACTGCATGTCATGCTGTTTACAAGTTTGTCCACCAGGGGATGGTCATGTAACACACTTCTAGGTTTTGCTCATGATCAGTTTAGCAGTAGTCTCTCAACAGACTGTTGACTTGCAAAGAGGGCGCTGTTTTTCCTTTATTGTTTGACGATGGGTTCTCAGATTGTGTTAGCAGAGACAGTGGTGACCCTGCTGATGTTTAACTTCTACATAAAATAGAACCAGAACCTACTGTACATGCCAACGCATGCATAGGCTACTAACATTATAACATAGACACAAATAGCCCTGTCTATAGTCCAGAAGACTATATCTCGTTTGGCCAGGGGGACTGAGAACAAAATGCATTTATTATCAGATAGAATGAACACATGTTTTGCATATATTTTCCAGTGGCCCCGGCCTCAGTGCCAGGAACCCCCCTGAAGATGATGGAGAGGTATTATGATTATTTAGGATTCTTCATTGTTCTTTGCTCTGGTGAAACGTGTGCGCTGTGATGTTTTCACTCTGCATTAATTGTTTTTGTGTTTTGAATGAAAATGTGTTTGACGAGGATCTTCCATGGCCAAATCCCTCTTGAAAAGGGTTAGTGTGTAATCCACGTTGGCACTTTAAATTGTCAATAAAGTATTTTATCTATGTTAAAAGGTCAGTTTAGTTACCGTAGCAGCTTTCGGTTTAGATATGTTGAAAACACTGTGTGTCTCCTGCTGCTGCTGTTGGATGCGTTTGTGTTCATGGTAACCGATGGGAGCTTCCTCTACAACACACAACACATTGTGGAGAGAACGTTCTTCATTTTCAGGACTTTTGTCTTTATTTCAAAAGGCACAAAGAAACAAACATTACATTATCTCATCAATTCAACTGTTTAAAACTGTATGAATAGTTAAGTGACAACCGTCGACTTTACAGTAATGAAGGTGCATTCAGTTCCAATGCGCTTTGAATGGGTTTCATGCCTTCATAATGGACTATATGTACAGTATACCAACTTCAATGAGGTGTTCATCCAACAATAGAGATAAGTAACACAAAGAAAAGGATACAATACAAAGTAAAGTTGCTTAACTGTGATTTTAAAAAAATCTTTAAATCTTAAAGAAAAAGAACAAAAACATGGTAATATATCACATACATAAAAATTGTTATCATGAATCATACGTAAGCAAACAACCTAACAGTGGAATATCTATATAATGAAGCTATGTGCATACACTAGAGTACTACTGTATGTCTACATAAAATGCTATCTAAGTTACATAAGTTGAGCCTATGCAAAGGAACAATAACCTCCTATTTACACTATGGCTTACTGCTCATAACAAACACTGTTCTGTAAAAAAAAATATATAAACAAAACACATATCATAAAATGGAGGGATTACACATTAGCTTGAATGACAATGCAAGATTATTCATATTAATACCATAATCGCGTAAAATATGTAAAAGTAACAATTGTATAGCAACCACTGACCATAGCCCTTCATCAAGTTGACTATTTTAATTATTAAAAAACTATTTACATGTTGCTGTTGCCTCCTTGGGATATTAATTCTCGGGGCACGGCTCCATAATCTTCTACAGAGGAACCACAGAGAGCATCCTGCCTGCATAGGCGGCGGTTGAGCCTGACGTTTGGGACGGCTAATATTTGTAGTATTATACAGCGCCAGCATGGATGACTGACCGTGACACTAAATACATTGATTTAACCATGCCCCCATAACAAGCTAAATAAAAACGCAACAAGGCTTCCGTTTCAAAATCACATCTTCTGTCTGTCCTCGTTTAGCTTTGGTCTGTGTGGACTGGGAGGAATTATTTCTATTTACAACCACAAACACCAGGTAAAGTACAGTACTTGTTCTTCTGTCTGTCTGTTCCTGTCAATCTTTTTTTATTTTCTTTTTTCCCCCTTTTAACCCCCCCCCCCACACACATTGCTGTACATTGTCACAAGCTCACCTGGAGATCATACCGGGAGGATGTAGAGCCTTCATCTTACTACTACTTAGGATTATGTGCAGTGACTATATATATATCACCCTCCCCGCCCGGCTTCTCTACCCCAAACATGGGCCAAATGTGTTTGTGTAGATGCTCGACAAAGCCAGATGAGGTGGATTCCAACCCCCCTAGACTCCGCAATGGTGGGCACAGCTATACTTTACTGTGCCACCCGAGCGTCTCAAGTGTCTATGGGGCCTGGACTCCTGTCTCAGCACTGGGTCCAGCTTCAACAACTCCTTGTTGATCTATCTCTTCATACTGGTGGTATTCTGTCTCCTCACTGGGTCCAGCAGCTTCAACAACTACTTGTTGGTCTATCTCTTCATAGTCTGAGTCTTCTGCCTCTTCAATGGGGCCAGATTCAACAACTACTTGTTCATCTATCACGTCCTACTCGAGGCCAGATTCAGAATGAGAACTATCAACATTATAATACTCGATATCAATGTTCTCATTTTCGACATTATAATGAACCGTCGCAGTGTCCCACACTCCTGCATTATGTCTTCTGGTGGCCTGGAGAAACACAGAAACACCCAACGTTAAGTCACTGAATCACATCTGGCTGAAAACCCTCCTATATCTCTCCTAACTCTGGTTTAACTGTCATTTATACACATTCCAGTCTTGTGTTGTGTAAAGATGTATTACCTTCCAGAGACAATAGAGGCCGATGGGTACCAGCACCAACAGCAGCACCACCACAGTGACTGTAACTCTGCTGCTGTCGTCCTCAGGTGTCAGAGGGACTGTAGGAGGGACTGTGAAAAATAAAACATCATCAAATCATGTAAGAACATTTGATAAACCTTCATGTTTGATTGACGGAGATTCATATTGTGAGTTTAACCCATTTAGACCTGAGGCCGATTCTAAATCAGTTTTCTGAAAAACCTGTGTTTCTATGTCAGTGGTGCTCAGCCTTTTTCATGTCAAGGACCCCCAGAATTATCTGTATTTGGCCCAAAATATGTTGTTCCAGGGACCCCCCCCCCCATCCCCCCCGCCACCAGAAGCAAAGATTTGAGTTAAAAACATTCACTCTGAAAGAATATATATTCAAAGAATTGAGCCACATTTTCAAGATTCATCAAAAATAGCAGATCTACAAGCTCGTAGCGTGGCACTCGGTGACGCGCTACGAGCTTGTAGGTCTGCTATTTTTCAACAGCTAAAGTATAACATTAACGCTTAAAACACCAAAAGGGGTTCCCGCCCAGAATGGTTTAAAGGTAATTTCATTCAGGTTACCTGTGACGGTGAGAGAGAGGATGTCGCTCTCAGAGGAGACATTGTGAGAAAACACGTCAACGTGGACGTGATAAGCACAGCTGTAATTCCCTTGGTGGCCGGGGTCTGCTTCGAAGAACAGGAAGTTGGCAGAGTGATTGACAGCTGGCTGGGTGTGGTTGTGTGTGCTGTTGGCTCCAGTGAAGGTGAGGTGGAAGGAGCCGTCTGGGTACTGTGGCAGGATGGAGCAGCTGATGCTGAAGTTGGAACCTTCCAAGACCTGCTGCCCCTGCTGCTGGCCCTCAGAAACCCCGTTTAGAGTGGGGAAGACGCTGATGTTTGGCTTAAACAGAAGATCTGTAACAAGACACGAGTGAATTATAGTACAGCGAGAGAGAGAGAGAGAGAGAGAGAGAGAGAGAGAGAGAGATTTAATTAGAAGAAGCTCTTGGTCTATCTATAATCTAATCTTTGTTTACCTGTTGTGTTGTGTGTTTGTTCAGCCTGGAGAGCTGAAGGGAAACAAATAACACAATCAATTAGCTTCACAACAGAGAACGTGGATTGTCTCTATTACTCTAATACATTGTCTCCACCAGGTCGGGCGTTACATTTCGACCCGTAACTCTTGAATCAAAGGTCGTACAATCACTGACATTCCCTGGATTCCTTGGATCATGACAACTACCCACACAGTCAATGCCCACCTCAGAATGAGTATCAGAATCAGATGGGAGAGAAAGAAAGTTTCAATCACCCAGTTCTCTTTTCTCATTGGGCAATATATTCCCCCAGCGATGGGATCCACGCAAGACGTTAACGTCACCAAAGGCCAGCTAGCTGGCCACTTGAAAGAAGACGCCCAGCAGGGAAAACTTGAAATCCGATTGGCTAAGGAACCTGTCAATCTCTATATTGCTCCCATTCATTTCAACAGCAAGGGGATTCAGTGGAGTTTATGAAGGCCTTACCCGGAGACAACAAAAGGAAATAATCCCATTGGTTTAAAGGTTAACAAGCGCTGTTGTACCTGCACAGAATGGAAGCAGAGCATCCAGCCTGTCTGAGTGAGAAATGGCAGCGAAATAAATACAATATATAATATTTGTTAAAAAGAAAAACTTATTATAAAATATAAATTTCTGCATCAGGAAAGTGCAGGGCCAGCAGAGAAGGCCTTGCTGGCCCACCACTAAAATAAATGTGTTTCAATCAGCTACAGAGCGACACTACATGTGTTGTGCAGCGAAGTTGTCCCACTCCCCAAACTATGTGTATATTTGTATTGGTGGATATCTGCTTCGTGCCTGTTCCTGGAATATAGCTATTTTAACTACGTTTCAAATGGCATAGTGGACGGACGACACATTTTGTTTCACTACCGTGAACAATCCTCAAATATGAAGTGCGTCAGGAACAAAGTGAGGGGTACATTGTTCCTGCCGCATTTCATATTTGAGGATTGTTCACGGTACATTACGGTATAGTATTACTTCCTAGCATGTATAGCCTATAGTTCAAAACTTCAAACGGCCACCATCAAACTGTATAGGCTACAGTGAGTAAGAAAAATCTCTGCTGTGTGTCGTTAAAGGACATTTATTATCACCTGGCTTTCAGACAGAAGTATCCTACATAAACTGATGTCTTACCAGATAAACCGTGATGGCATGAATGATGAGGCCAGCTGCTGTGCTAGGTTACCACTGTTGTTGGACCAATCATCACTAAACTCGCAGGATGACATAAGTACCTAAAAATACCCTGAAAGATGTATTCTAATCGGCCACCAAGGGTTGCTACAAATGGAAATACAAATGTGACTATGCAGAGGCAAGGAAGCAACCCGGTGCTCAGGAGGTGTGCAGGTATACAAAATAGTAAAAAGGTGCTCCTGGATTAATCGGGATATCTTCATATAATAGGTCCTTACTAATAATCATGAAAAAATGGCACGATTTTGTTCTACTCAGTCTGTGTCTCATAGGAGGGCTGTGGGCAGTTTAGAAATCGTCTCCCAGTGACATCATCATTAGGCAGATTTTTTTTTTAACAAGATGTTTTTACAAAACTATTTAGATTTTCATTATCGTGAGAACGATGGCTTCCATTTTCGCATTGCAACTTTTCAGGACTAGAAAGCCTGCAGTTTCTATTAGCTTGTATTCCCCATCGATGATGTCACTGGAAGACAGTTTCTGAACTGCCCACAGCCCTCCTATGAGACACAGGCTGAGTAGAAAAAAATTGCACACGTTTTTCATGATTATTAGTGAGGACCTATTATATGAAGATAGGTTGAAAAGTGGTGAAGTGGTCCTTTAAGTGTTCCCGGATCTCTGCTTTTTTCTACAAATGCACTGACTATAATGAATTGTTTAGTCCAAACATTACAACTCTGTAATGTTTCATAACACTGTGTGTACAGTTCTTTTGTAATTGCCCAACAGGGGAAGCCATCAGTTCTAAATGTGTGTGTGCACTGTGCATGGACTTGACCGAAATGTGGCCTTAAACCCATTCAGGATGGGAACGATTTTTCAAAATGAGCAGATCTACAAGCTCATAGCGCGGCACCGAATTCTGGGCTATACGAGCTTGTAGATCTGCTAATTTTGAAAAATCGTGAAAATGTGGCGCACATCTTTGAATATATATTCGTTCAGAGTGAACGTTTTTAACTCAAATCTTTGCTTCTGGGAGGTCCCTGGAAAGACATATTTTCAGATGGGGGTACATGGCGAAATACAGATAATTCTGGGGGTCCTTGACCTGAAACATGTTGAGCACCACTGACATGCAGAAACAGGATTTTAAGAAACTGTCATGAATTAGAAGACATTTGTAGTTATATATTTAATGCAGGCGTCAGAAACAGTTAAAGGACATTGGAGTACAAAGTAATACTAAGTGTAATCAGTGTAAACACATGTAGTAAGATGTGTTTCAGTCTCTGAGTCTCTACTCACAGCAGTCTGCAGGTTCGTCTGAGCCGTCCCCACAGTCATCTGCCGTGTCACACTTCCACCACAACGGAATGCACTTGTAGTTCTTACAAGCAAACTGACGGGAGAGACGACACACATCTTTAGAATGACTATCGACAGCAGACACGAGACCTATAAAGACATAAACGCGTATAACACAAGTGAACTGGAGGTGAATCACCTGGCTGGCCGTGCAGCTGGACATGCACTGCTTGTTGTCCGCCAAGTAGAAGTTGGTTGGACAGGAACACTTGTAGCCTCCTCCAGGTGAGAGCAGACACAGGTTACTGCATCCTCCATTGTTGGTCTGACACGGATGAGCAGACACTGCAGGAAAACATGTACACATGTAATGAATATGAGAGCCCTGAATACTATTACTATACTGATACAACACTACTAGCTACTACTATTATGTTACAATACTGTTTAGGGTGCACAGTTATGAAATTATAATGACCGACATCCGATCTCCCATTATTTGCAGGGTCATATCTGCCGATACCAAATCTGACCAATTCCGATATTATACAGAGGGCCACAATGGAAACAAGCCTATAGGTCCTCTAGGGGCTTGGCCCAAAGCCAATCAATACATACTGTAGCCTATACTCTTTTTCCAAGTGTGAATTAATTAATTAATTAATTAAATGTAGAACTTTTCATTTCTTTTGCTGGTGTAAACCGGTGAAATAATCTGGATTATTTTGAGACCGATCCGATACCAATATGGCATTTATATGGCCGATGTGGCCAATTCCGATTATACTATACTAATACTATTACTACTACTATGTCACAATATGACTATTATTATTGTTGCTGTTGTTGCTGTTATTATTATAGGGTGTATTTATACTGTATACTTAATGCTTTTCAAAACAGATCAGATAATACAATGATAGACAGTTAATAGAAGTCATAAAACATTATGCAGAGTCATAATGAGAGTGTTGTGTACAGTAGGTGGTACAGACCCTCAGGTTGTTGATATGGGTGGTAGATCTGGATGTCCCATGGCTTGTACAGGTTACTGATGAGTGTGGTGGTGTTGGTTCCCTGAGTCTTGTGAGCTCTGGAGATGGAGTTGGAGCCGTCGCTCCAGTAGATGTACTCCTCAAACAGGGTAATACTATAGATAGTTCTCTGACGCAGAACTATACAGACACACAAAACCAAAAGCGTCAGAATATTATGAAATAGCAATAATAAGACTATTTATAATAAGATATAGAATGTTTTAGTAAAGTGTACTCTGAAGTAAATCATGTTCTTACTGCTTTAATTACTTTTTCTTCCACTACTCATGGACAACATTTACAAAAGCTGTTCTTGAACACAGTCAAATCTGGAGCATTCCTTTAACACAGAGTGTAAAATGGACCTGGAATTGTCTAATTACAGTGTCTTATCAAAATGTTGCCCACAATAAATATGTATCAGTATGTGAGTATGATGTGTGTGTGTGTGTGTGTGTGTGTGTGTGTGTGTGTGTGTGTGTGTGTGTGTGTGTGTGTGTGTGTGTGTGTGTGTGTGTGTGTGTGTGTGTGTGTGTGCGCGTGTGTGAGCGTGCATGTGAGCGTATGTGCGTGCTTGCGTGTGTGGCTGCGTGCTTACATACGTGGCTGCGTGCATGTGTGTGCGTTTGTGTGCATTTGTGTGTACGTGTGTGTACTGTACGCGTGTGTGTGTGTGTGTGTGTGTGTGTGTGTGTGTGTGTGTGCGTGCATGCGTGAATTATGCCTTACATATTAACTGCACACCGGTGTCACTCACCAAGAATAGCAGATCTACAAGCTCACGACGCGTCGCATTGTGAGACTGTAGATCAGCTATATTTGGCTCTCTATGATTTGTGTTGACCAAAATATTTGTAAAAATGGCATCCATGAATCCCCAGACTAAGGGAAGTTGTATTTATACAACGTAGTTTCGGGAGAAGAGGCCTCCTTAATCCGCTCGACCTTAACCACTCCCCCCTAGCTCCTTATCAATCACTCCCCTCCTTATCAAACCCACCTGCCTGTCGTTATCACCTGGCCAATCCTGCCACAATCACCACAGTATAAATACACCTGTGCGCCAACATCTACCTGTTCTCACTACGTGATCCAGAACCTTCAGACGAGCAGAATCCCTTCTCGCTCCGTCTCCAACCTCACCTCAGCATACAGAACGTAAGCGTCACATTGTTTTGACAACCTGTCACTCGATCCACGCCGATCAAATTGCTAAATACGATCAAAGCTAAATATCACTTGTTTACTTGTTTAATTTACTTGTTGTGATTCAAGCCGTAACTACTTGTGTTCGTGTCCTACATTGAACAAAAGTGCTGCTTATCAGCGGCGCATATCGCTCGTTTTCTTTCTCTCTTTTTCTTCACCCAAAAAAGAAAAGAGAGAGGAAACCGCAGCGCCGCTGCAGCGAAAAATCCATAAAATGGATTCTCGCTACCAGCGCGAGCTGGAGCTTCACGCCTCCGACAGCGAGGACGTTCTATCTACGTCAGGAAGCTCCAGGCGTGCCTACTCGTCTGCCATCCCCGACACCGGCACGTCAAGCTCGCGCTCGGTCCCGCCGGCACAGCCAAGGCCGGCGGCGGAACCGAGCAGCAGCAGCAGCCGCGCTACGTCCTCTCGGTCCTCCTTCTCCGTCGCCCCCGTCATCGCCAGCCTCGGCCAACTACACCTGTCAGTCGCCGACTGGACGGTGGCCGGGCTCCAGCGCCTTCTCACGGCCAGAGGAATTCCATTCCAGAGGACCGACCGAAAGGCGGCATTGTTCGCATTGTGGCTGGCGAAACCGGCAAGCCGCTCTGGACGCGGCCCCGCCCCCTCCTGCTTCCCGACAGCAACAACAGGCACGTGCCCGGCCCACTTCCCCCTCCCCCTCCCTCACACACACACCGGCCGGCGCACGCATCGCCTGCTACAAACCCCCCTTCCTCCCCCTCCCCCCTCTCTCCCCCCCCCCCACAAGCACGCTGGCACGTGCGTCAATGGACCTACCGTAACCCTAGAATGCATGTTCCTCCTCGCCTTCTTGGGGTTCTTGGAGTTCACATCCTCCTCCGCCCGTTACGACCCTTCCCGTCATCCTAGCCTCTCCGACATCACCTTCCACTCCTCCGACTCCCTCACTTTCACCCTCAAACACAGCAAGACAGACCAGCTCGGGCGTTCCTCAGCAATCCACCTCTTCCATACAGATCCCCCTCTCAGCCCCTACGAAGCCATTCTCCGCTACGTCTCCACGAGATGCTCCCTCAACGCCTCACCACACGACCCCCTGTTCACCACAGAGACGGGTTCCATCGCCACCCGCTCCTGGTTCCACAAGCACCTCCGCCGAATCCTCGCTCTGTCCGGCCTTCCCTCCCAGCTCTACTCCGGCCACTCGTTCCGCATCGGCGCAGCCACCACCGCGTCTAGGCGAGGCCTCTCGGACCACCTCATCCGAATCCTCGGCCGCTGGTCCTCCCAGGCCTACCAGTCCTACATCAGGACCAACATCTCAGACGTCCAAAACGCCCATCTCCACCTAGGCCGCCTATAAACCCTCTCCCCCTTCTCGAGGATCCTCACTCGCGTCCCTTCCTCCAGTCCCGCACTCGTCTCCCAGCCAGCTCTTTTTGGGGCAGTTCCGGAGCAGAGACGCCCGCTCTCCGAGCGCGCATACATACACGGCGTCCTCTCCCGAGACCACACCCCCATCCTGAGTCTCACCCATCCCGGGTTCCCCTCCTCCCCCCATTTCATCATTCAATTTACCAATAAATGGTTGAACTTGAGCGAAGGTGTGGTCTCTTACTAAGTGAAAGTGTGTGTGTGTGTGTGTGTGTGTGTGTGTGTGTGTGTGTGTGTGTGTGTGTGTGTGTGTGTGTGTGCGTGTGCGTGCGTGTAACCTGTGTGTCTGTTGGTTCCATCCAGGTTGGCAAACTCAATGCTCCCCCCCGTGCTGCTCCCCCCCAAGGTGCTCCAGTATATGTGATCATTGATGTAGTCTAACGTCAGGAACTCGGGCATGGTGATCCCATCCTTCATTATGATGCTCCTGTTGGTGCCGTCCATCCCTATCCTCCCTATGTGGGGGGGGTTGCTGCCCCAGTCTGTCCAGTACAAGTAGCTGTCAGAGGAGACACTGTGTCAGGTCACTATTCACAACAAATCACACATACAGTACTGTCTGTACAGCAGTGGTTCTCAAACATTTTTGTCTCGGTGCACCTCGATCGGCAAAATAACGTTTCCGTCAACCGCACCCCTGAATTGCATTGTTACTTTATAGAACCTTTATACATAAACCATGCAAATAACTTCATACATGACGTTTACTTTAAACACTTGAACTTCAGCATCCCTATTCTGGGGGGAACATACACCAAAAATAGCTGATCCACAAGCTCACACAACATGTCTCTGTGAGACGCGTTGTGTGAGCTTGTAGATCGGATATATATACTCATACTCATGTGATACATCCTAGTCTTATACAAAAAAAGAACTAATGTGACTTTTATTTAATCTGCAAGACTGTCAATTATGTTGTGTAGTAAACTAAAATAGGACTCAGATGACTAAAATAGGACTAAAACAAAATGCTGTGTTGTTCAAAAGACTAAGACTAAATCTTTAAAAATGTACACTGCATTAAGACTAAGACTAAGATTAAAATAATAAAAGACCACAAGATTTTGATATTTAGTCGACTAAGACTAAACAATTTCAGAAGACTAAAATAGGACTAAAACTAAATGGTGTTATTCAAAAGACTAAGATCAGAATTTGCAGTCAAAATTAACAGTGCTGCAAGAGGTACAACAAATAAATATGATGCAATGTCATCCGTTTAGCTTTTAGATGTAAATCCAGTCTTCTTGTATCTGTGGTGTTTCACAGGACGGTTGATAAAGTCAGTGTAAGGTTCATGATCACCACACCACAGTACACTTACCCGTAGCGTACATCCACAGCCATGGAGGCTGGCTCCTCCACGCCGGTGTTGACCAGGACTGTTCGGTACGCCCCGTTTAGTTTGGACACCTCTATGGTGTGCTGTTCAATGTCACTCCAGTAGAGGTTTCCTCCCACCCAATCAACAGCCAGAGCCCGTGGTGCACTGAGTGGCGTGTGGAGGACCTGTCAATGAGACATACATTCACTCTGGATATACTCCACTGCGCAAAAAGCTTGGAATACGGATGTGTATATTACAGGAAACTCCCGTTAATCTTTCCAACAAACTCCCATAAACTCCCGTATTGTACCATCACACCTGTATATTACCGTATATATTACATGTATATGCTGCTAAACTTGAGGTTTACGGGCAAAATACAGTTCCCGTAACTGCCCGTTAACTCCTCTTTTCACGCAGTGCTCACCACGTTTTATTGTTCTATTTGTAAGTCATTTGTTCAACATATTAATATCACAGGATATTGTAAAAAGAGCATATTGTCTACTTAAGCCTTATTTCATAATTTGGCTTTTTGAAAATAGCAGGTCTATACATGCTATAAAGCTCACAATGCATTGTGACATGATGCGTTGTGAGCTTGTAGATCTGCTATTTTCTAACTATGTTGAATATTTTCAATAATTAATGTTATTATTTATAACATCATAACAATCTACAAAGTAACTAGTATACATTTCTCTATAAACGTGTACTTGAGCTAAAGTACTGGCGTACTTGTATATACTGTATAATGTGTACATAAATAATTTGTATCAATGCATTGCTGTATTTAGACCCCCCCCCCCCCCCATCCGGCCCAATCCACCACCACCTTCAAAACAATATCAATGGTAGTGAAAATAGCTGATCTACAAGCATCACAACGTGTCCTGATGCGACGCGGTGTGAGCTTATAGATCGTTAATTCAGAATGTACCTTTTACCTTCCTAGAAATGTAGTGGAGTCAAAAGTACAATATTACGTCTTTGGAATGCAGTGGATTGAAATACTAAAGTAAACCACACATACACATACTTAAGAACACTACTAAAACAAAGTACCTCATTCATTACTGTCCACCACTGCAAGTAACGTAAAGCTGTCAAATAAGTAAAACGTACAAATATGCCTCTGAGATATAGTGGAGTACCAGGCCAGTATGTATGTATTAGGAAATATAAATACTTGGGAAATTACACGTATACCTTACAGTGTTTAATATGTACAGTACTTGAGTAAAAATACTTAGTTACCACCACACTGTCTAACAACAGTGATATTACAAAGCATTTTGAATACAAGTATAACCATTTTCTGACATTATTTCACTTCCCATCTGTGTATTTGTCACACTGACCTGGACGTCACTGCCATTGATGTGCATACGACTGATATTCATGGTGGGGAGAACTGATGATGACCAATGACCAATGAACGCTGAGAACCCTTCTGTCCAATAGACCATCTGCTGCTCGTAGTCAAAGCCCAGAGCCCTCGCAAAGTCCTGTCACAGCACAGCAGTTAGTTAGTTAGTTAGCAGTTAGTCTCTGACAGGTCGAATACATTCCGACATGTCAAAAGCAGTGTGTGAATTGTATCAAATCAAATCATCCTTTATTTATAGCACATTTAACACAACCGAAATTGACCAAAGTGCTTCACAGGAAAGAAAAAGCATTTAGAGCAAATAACATTTAAAGCAATTTACATCAAGTAGAACCAGATACATGGCAAATGAGGCAAACATGATACATGGACAATATAGGAATATATATATTTAGGTTACATTGAAGTACGTTTTAAGTAAGGATTTAATAATCTCGATGGATTGGGCAGCTCTAATAAAGGGGGGGGGTTGTTCCACAGCTCTGGGGCCGCCACCGCTAAAGCGCGGTCACCTCTTGTTCTGAGGGTTCAGGTGGTTGGCACGGTCAGCAGTGATTGGTCAGTGATTGGAGGGTTGTAGCGCTGTATACGTTCAGCCATACAGGGCAAGAGATTTAACCCATTTAGACCTTATAGACCTCTCAGTGGTGCTCAACCTTTTTCATGGCAAGGACCCCCATCTGAAAGTATGTATAGTTCCAGGGTCCTCCCAGAAGCAAAGGTATGAGTTAAAAACATTCACTGCGAAAGAATATATTGTGGGATGTCACATGACAGCGGGCCGTCAGAGCGCCACCCCAACGAGAGTCAGTGGAGCGTCAGAGGCGGAGCCCAGCTCAGAAGACAGCGACCCGCCCTGGGTCACGTGATTGACCACACGTATTTACCCGTCTTCCTCCTCAATCAGAGCAATTACGCAACAGCTGCGCTGCGCGTGTAATGCTTGAAAGGTATAGGAAACAGATGAACGCTCCGCCTCATTCTCCACTGACTCACGGAGGGAGCACTGACGTGGCAATCTGGCGGTAGGTCTCCACAAACACACATCCCCTCACTGTTGTCACTTGTTCAGACTCTGTGCTAATAGTGTTTCCTGAAGAGGAACCCAGATGGAAATAACACTCCTGAAGGAATAGGAGTGAGAGGAATTATAGACTGTTTTGCCCTGGAAATAGGAAGAACCTATAAGTTAACCAAGTGTGTGTGCTGGATCTGATTTGAACTTTAACATAATCCTCTCAATAAATGCCCGAGTAGGCAAACCTTGCTGTGTCTCCTGCCTATCGTTGTTCAGTGGCGCCCACAATATATTCAAGATTTGTGCCACATTTTCACGATAAAAAAAAAAAAGCAGATCTACAAGCTTGTAGCGCGGCACTCGGTGCCGCGCTATGAGCTTGTAGATCTGCTATTCAATAGCTAAAGTATAACATAATCCTTAGAAACACCAAAAGGGGTTCCTGTCCTGAATGGGTTAAAAGTAAAAAAGTAGGATCTTAAAATCAATTATTTGTTTTATCGGGAGCCAATGGCGTGATATCTGGACTGGTGTGATGTGGTCAAACTTTGTAGGTCCGGTGAGAAGGCGGACAGCAGCATTTTGGACTAATTGGAGTCTTCGGAGTGAGGATTGGTTGATGCCATAGTATTAGTACAATAGTCCAGCCTTGAGGAGATGAAGGAGTGAATGACCATTTCAAATTGTTTGAGGGGGAGGCAGCGTTTAACCTTGGCGAGGAGGCGTAGGTGATAAAAGCTTGTTTAGACAACAGAGCTTATCTGCTTGTCAAATTTAAATATATTATCGAAAATAACAGCAAGATTCTTTTGCGCCTGTGTTGATATTGGAAGTGAGGGGGCCGAGGTTGTTGACAGGAGGGGTGGAGCCACTGGAGCGTTGTCCAAAGATGATGATTTCCCTTTTATTATCATTGAGATATAAGAGGTTTTCATCCATCCAGGTTTTAATATCGTCTATGCAGTTCATTAGGGGCTCAAATGTGTTATGGTTGGTGGATGTAAGCGTGTATAGGATGTGTTGTTACAGTATGTTCAATGGTTTTCACCTGTTTGAGCACAGTGTGGTTGGAGCCGTTCAAGTTCATCTTATTCAGTCCGTGGGAGGTGGTGAAGATGAGGAAGGGCTCCACATCTAGAGAAAATCACATTTATTTAGCGTAAAATGCAATGCTTAATTTGTTTGTTTGGGAGAGACAGAACATATTCATGAACACAGCATCATTTATAAAACTACATACAGTAGAGATGAGAAAGCAATGTAAATATTAGAGTTACCAAGAATGATAATTCACAACCGTAGATTGTATTAGACCAATAACACACAATATTAGTACAGAAAGAAACAGATACCTGTTCCTGCCATCAGACAAACAAACAATAGGCCAATACAACAATAGAAAATGCAAATAAAACCAAACTCTGTATCTATGTATGTATGTTAACCCAATTAGGACTGAGACCAGATTATTTAAAATCATGACAGTTTTCAGTGGTTTTCAAATTACTTCATGTCAAGGACCCCAACAACTATATGTTATTGGCCGCCGAACCGCATCTGAAAATATGTTGTTCCAGGGACACCCCCCCCCCCCCCCAGAAGCAAAGATATGACTTCAAAATGTTCGCTCTCAAATAATATATATTCAAAGATGTGCACCAGATTTTCATGATTTTTCAAAAATAGCAGATCTACAATGTCTTAGCGCGGCAATCGGTGCCGCGCTATGAGCTTATAGATCTGCTATTTTTCAATAGAAGTTCAAAATTATGTTTAAAACACCAAAAGGGGTTCTCTCGTTAAAATAGACAAAAATAACAGTTACAAAGAGATTGACAAAAAGAGACAACAAAATGATTAATACATTAATTAAAATAACCAACTCAGACAGACGTCAGACTCAGGCCTCCTAAGGTACTGCGTATAGCAGCAAACCCATTTCCCCAAAAGGTTTTGAGTTCATGCAGTATCTTCAGTAGTATAGCAGCTGGTTCTCAAGTGCACAGCATTACGTGCTGCTACCTAACTGCTTTCAGGAAGCACTACTTAAGTTGGTTCTCAAGAGCACAGCATTACGAGTCTTCTTATCTGGCTTCGGGAAAACACCTCCTGGATGAATGAGCAAAACAATTTCCTGAAAGCCTTCTTAGCTTCAGTACTAGGTCTACTGTCATACGCAGCAGTTTGTAAGAGGGATCTGGGACGATCTGGGACGCTACCCTTCGTAGCGAAGGGTGTTACCCACTGATACTGATGTCGACAGGTTATTGATCTGACAGAGACAGCAGCGCAACATGAAACCAATGCTTATAAAAAGTACTATCACGGATGATCCAATCATCTTATAAAAATGTTAATCATATGCCAAGTTAATTCAAGTCAGATGATGCTGAGCTAAACATGTTTGTTTCATTTAAAAGTTTCATCAGTATTTATATTTAAACAAGATGAAGAAAGTCCTCACTCCCCACACAGTGACAGCAGCTGTTGTGCTCGACAGACAGACAGACAGACAGACAGACAGACAGACAGACAGACAGACAGACAGACAGACAGACAGACAGACAGACAGACAGACAGACAGACACTAAACTATTTCACAGCGTTGGCCGCTCGGCGTGGTGCGGCCTCTCTCTCTCTCTCTCTCTCTCTGACAGACAGACACGCAGTTAAACCCATGAAGACCTGAGGCCGATTCTACAAATGTCTTCTAAACCCAAACAGTTTTTCTGAAAAAGGACCCCCAAAATTATCTGTAACTGGCCCCCATCTCAAAGTATTTTGTTACAGGGACCCTGGGATCCCCAGAAGCACAGATGTAAGTTAAAAAATATATATATATTCAAAGAGCTATACGAGCCGGATTTACCTTGCAGAGGGCACCCGGGCTGGAGCAAATTTGAGGGCCCCCCTTGGGGCGCGCGACGCAGCCCCGCGACCCGCGGAAATAATTTGTGCTATTTAGTTTTGTCTCTAAAAAGAGACAATTTTATAATAAAAACAAAATAATAATATATAATAATTAGGGCTGTCAAAGTTAACGCACTATTAACTAGTTAACTCACAATCCTTTTAACGGCACTATTTTTTTTTATGCGCGATTAACGCACTGTGAAGTTTTACAGAATGGTTGAGAGACGCATGGCAATTTTACACTGAAGAGTTGAATAATTGTTAAACAGCTGAATTACTTAAGTTAATTTAAGTCTACACAATTAGAAAACCTATAAAACATGTTATTTTGATCAACATGGCCTGTTATCTCTCGTAATGGTACCATTGGCCAACATCAATACAGTTCTTTAGTTTGGGTCTGGAAGGCTAAATGTCATCAAATGGTGGTCCGTGGCTCAAATGCAGAATAAATAATGGACCTTGATATGAAAAATCTTGAAAACCACTGATTTAAGGTATATTTAGAACGGATAAAAAATATGCGATTAATTTGCGATTAATCACAGTTAACTATGGACAATCATGCGATTAATCAGATTAAATATTTTAATCGATTGACAGCCCTAATATATATATATATATATATATATATTCTTTTTAATATTTAAAATATTAGTCGGGGGCCCCGGGCTGCAACCCACCCTAGCCCGACGGTAAGTCCACCTCTGGCTATACGATCTCATAGCTCGGCACATAGTGCCGAGCTATGAGCTTGTATAATGTACGTATATCTGCTATTCTTGGAATAGACAACCAATGTGCTTTCAGTGCTTTGAGCTCCCACTGTTTCCTACCAGATGTGGACCTGCAGATGGTGGGGTCTTCAGGGCTGAGCTGGTAACCCTCCACACAGAGACAGTGGAAGCTGCCCTGTGTGTTGTTGCAGTGCTGGGTGCAGGGATTAGGATAGCTGCTACACTCGTCTACGTCCACACACGTCTTCCCATCGTCCTTCAGACGGAAGCCGCTGGGACATGTGCACTGTAAGGAGACAGGAACAGAGCGTGATGCTGACCAGGTGTTTCATCAGTGTCTTGGTGGAATCTGTGTCAAATGGCGCTGTTGATTCCATACCTTGAAGCCTATCTTGAGGTCTTTACAGCTGAGCTGGGAGGAGCAGCCACTCAGCTCGCTGTTCAGACACTCGTTAACAGAGCAGCTGCTGAGCTCATCAGAGCCGTCGCCACAGTGGTCCTTGCCGTCACACAGCAATGTCTCCTGGACACAGTTCCCGTTGTGACAGACATAGGCTGGGTGATGATCACATTTCATCTCTGTTGGAGTGGAAACTTAGAGAAAGGAGGAGAAAGGGAAGAGCAATGGAAGCAGAGGAGGTTTAGATGAATGTGATTCTGATCGTGTAAAAGTTTACGACACAAAGTCTTCATTGCTGGAATGTATTTGGAGATGTTAGAGGTGCACTCATAGCTGTGTGTGTGTGTGTGTGTGTGTGTGTGTGTGTGTGTGTGTGTGTGTGTGTGTGTGTGTGTGTGTGTGTGTGTGGGTGTGTGTGTGTGTGTGTGCGTGTGCGTGTGCGTGTGCGTGCGTGCGTCTTACCTGGGTTATTACAGTGAGCCTCATCTGAGTTGTCGCCACAGTCATTGACTCCGTCACACTCATAACTCTTGCGGATGCATCGTTTATTTTGACACATGAACTGGTCGCTGCCACACAGGTTTGCTGAGACACAGGAAGTAGTTGTTTAGGTCAATCCATTATTATAGAATAAGAGCAAAAAGCCAGTTCTATAGTTATGTCTATGGATGATGTTTGACGTTCTCTTATTAATGTATCTGTTTATTAATTTAATGTGTGACTGATATCTTCAATATCCTACCTTGTAATATAGAATAGTGTATTCTCTATTGTTTACATAAGACCTTGATGGAAACAATCCATCCAGGCCACTTTTTGTGTTTGACTGTACTCATGCTGTTTGCATTTCTGTCTAATATTATATTCATTCAATCAATCAATCAATCAATCAATACATATTGATATATCTCTCCACAACGTATAATATGTATGGGGAATGACCCCACCTCACATGAGACGTGGGTATTTCTTTAAGACACACCAGTAGTTCTGACATGCACAGGTACAGTATATATAGGTACAGTATATACTGTAAGAGACAGGAGTTTGACAGCCATCTATTCCACTTCACTGAGCAGCAAGAGAGCGTGTGCGTGTGTATGTGCGTGTGCGTTTCTTACTTGGGTCTTTGCAGCGAGTATTCTTTGGAGCTTCATCTGAGCGGTCGTGACAGTCGAGCTCTCCGTCACACTCCCACGCTCTCTGGATGAGACAGCGGCCGTTGGCACAGCGGAACTGGTGGTCACATGGTGGATACTCTGGAAGGAACAGGAAGTAGAGCTTGACATTGTGAATATGTTTGAAACGTTTTAACAGGATCTCGCATTAGGCACAACATATTTTCCTATCCGTCTGAGACCAAATGAATTCACATCCATATTCATTCAGTATGAGAAGCGTCCACTCACCACACTCCTTGGGCTCATCTGAGCCGTCACCACAGTCGTCGTCATGGTCGCACACAAAGCTCTTGGGGACACATATTTTGTTTTGACACAGGAACTCTTCGCTGTCACACGCGCTGTTGAACACTGAGGCACAGGAAGCAGTTGTTGGGATATCATTACACAATAAGAGGAAAAAGCAACAGTTCTATTGACAGTTATGCGTGAAGTTCATTTATGAATGTCTGTGTTTATTATCGTCAATACCACACCTGGGATATATCGTTAACCTCTTATTTCCATATTTCCTTTTTTCCCTGCTTGTTCCTATATATCCGATCTACAAGCACACAACGCACGTAAGACAGTGAAAATAGCAGATCTACAAGCCCACAACGTGAGCTTGTGGATCTACTATTTTCCTATCTATTAGGGCTTGTAAGTTTTGGTCTATGTAACACATCGCAACATCGTATCGCATGTAGATCGGCTATTTTAGCTATTTAAAAATAAATCAAAATAAACATAATAAGGGAAAGTTTTATGAATATCTAACCAACCAATGCAAAAGTATTAACAATATATTGTGAATGAATAATAACTACATTGGACAACAACAACAACAATAATAATAATGTGTTCTTTGTTTACCTGTTGTGTTGTGTGATTCAGTCTGGAGAGCTGAGGAGACAAATATCAGAATAAATCAGTTCCACTGTAACAGAGAACATGGATCGTCTCTACTAATACATTCTGCTTGTGTCACGTCCTGTCCCAGAACGTCCCATGCCTGGTCCGCCACCCTTATGTTCTCTCCTACCTACCCTGTGTGTTCCCCTCCCCCAGCCTACCTGAGAGACAGTTTCCTCCTGGGAACACAGCTGTGGACACTTGTGCCTACTAATGACTTTGGGATTTAAGTGGTGTGTTTGTGGGACTCTGTGTCGGTTTATAGTTTGGTTCTACGCCAGCTTTGCGCTGCTGTTCCTGTATGTTTTAGTTCCTGCCCTGTGTGGCGTTTCCTGTGTTCTTTTGATTCCTAAGTTAAGTAAAGTGTTTTTTATCAGTCATTCTTGTGTTCGATCTCCTGCTTGGTTCCACACACATACTCCGGGTCGGCAGCCTGACAGCTTGGGTCTAGTTGTGGTTTATCTGTTGCACCAAATGCACTGCAGAAAAGTAGTTCATTTGGCAGCCATGCATTATGCAAGCGTAATGAAGTTGACCTACTTTTGAACCTATTTCAGGTAAGATTTCCCTATTTGAATATTATATTAAGCATTGCAATTGATTTTTGTATACTGTATGTCCTCATTTAAGTCTGTTTTCTGTGTTTCCTTAAATTTAGAATTTTAGACTTGTTCTTTAGAACACTGTTTCCCAAATAGAGGGTCGGGACCCATTTGTGGGTCATGGACACATTGTTATGGGTCCCTTTATGTTTTGTTTCCTACATTTTGTTTTTAATTATTACTATTTCAGGACATTAAAAAAAAGAGAAAATCCAAAAAAAAAAAAAAAAATGTTTAGTAATGTCATGGCATGTGAGCTTGTAGATCGGCTATTTTAACTAGCTAAAGTTTGGGTGTCGGGGAGGGGAGACATCATATTTCAGGTTTGGGAAACACTGGTTTAGAAGAAAACCTCTTTATTGCATACGGACGGTAACTATTAATTTATTTCAGTAAGTGGACCCTGGCCATTTTAACCCATTTAGACCTGAGCTCGATTCGTCAAAATATCTTCTAAATCATGACAGTTTTCTGAAAAGTGTTTCTATGTCAGTGGTGCAACCTTTTTCATGTCAAGGACCCCCAGAATTATCTGTATTTGGCTGCGGAGCGGACACCCATCTGAAAATATGTTGTTCCAGCGAAAGCAAAGATTTGAGTTAAAGAACATTGGCTCTGAAAGAATATATTCAGCGAGCTTGTAGATCTGCTATTTTTCAACAGCTAAATAATAACATAATGCTTAACGCATTTAGACCTGAGGACGATTCTACAAATGCCTTCTAAATCCTGACATTTTTCTTTCAGTCGTTCTCAAACATTTTCATGTCAAGGACCCCCAAAAATATATGTTACTGGCCGCCGACCCCCATCTGAAAATATGTTGTTCCAGGGACACCTCCCCCCCAGAAGCAAAGATTTGAGTTAAAAAACGTTAGTTCTGAAAGAATATATATATTCAAAGATTTGCGCCACATTTTCACGATTAAAACAAAATAGCAGATCTACAAGCTCGTAGCGCGGCACTCGGTGCCGTGCTATGAGCTTGTAGATCTGCTATTTTTCAACAGCTAAAGAATAACATAATGCTTAATTCACCAAAAGGGGTTCCCGTCCAGAATGGGTTGCATGACACATACAGTATATGTACCCAGGTAGAGCCTTGAGAAGCAGAGCTTCTCAACCTTGACTGTTCCACAACCAGAGGAGCTTCTCTACAGATGATAGCTTTAATGGAGTCTAATCACCACAACTCTTCATAACAACAGCGTTCTACAGAATCACAATAGCGATTCTGAGATTTTTCCCAGTAGACTTGTCAGACAGTAAAGTCGAAGTTGAGTTGATGCAACGTTTTATGACGTGGGGCCTCTCCAATATGGCACAGTGTATGTATCTATATGGAAAAGCGCTGATTATCAAAACATAAAAATGTAATAGTAAATACTAAACAGTGCAGGCACACACACGCAAGTGTGCCTGCACTGTCAGACCAGAAAAGAGAACACAGTCAACAGGAGAGGGCCTGAGGGGGCATAATTGGCACACAGCGCAGCGCAGCCGAGAACACAATACAAAATATAACATTAACACTAGTGGCAGTACAGCAGCCTGACCTTCAGAACACAATAGAAGACATAGGTCTATATTAACATTTATAGCAGCCAGCAGCACAACACCAGAATACAATCTGCTGACCTTCCACGTTCACGACGTGAACATGTATTCCTTCTCCTCCTCCTATACAACTCGATAACCTTCTCATGTTACTTCTTTTCTGAGCCATGCAAATAAACAACAACCCACTCTGACCGGAGACTCATGCGTCCCGTGCGTAAAGCTAAACCAGAAACAGGACAGTCACTGCATCAGCAAGAAGGGGGGGGGATCTAGTCTGGGGATAAAGTTTGCGCGCTTCTATCTGTTACTTCTCTGCCACAGTGCAGTTCAACATCAGCCATTCAGCCAGTCAATATGGACACAGCATAAGAGAGGTGATGGAGCAATCGGTGTAAATGTATGACAGCTATAATTTCAATAAACATGGTTATGACATGGCGTTGTAGACACTACGTGTAAGTGTAGGTTCTCCCGTAGTAGAAAGGGCTGCGACGGAGAGCAGGTTTATGTATCGAGCACTGATCCATTCCCGGTTGCTGTAGCTGACTGCCGTATCCGTCGTTGCTTAAAGTCGCTAATAGTGGGACACCGCTGAGAGCCACACACAGATGCAGATGCAGTTAGGTTCTTAATTAAGGGCGCGTTCTGAATGCAATGCAAACTAATAGGCGAGTGCGCTCCGGTAGCCTACGCTATGCAAAGGGAAGGAATGACTTCTGTCCGTCACAATAACCAATCCTACAGTTTGAATTATTTACACACGCACACAGAGCAAAAAATATGATATGGGGAAAACAATTGAAAATATATATATTTTTTCATTCTAATTTGAATCGACTTGTGTTAATGAATGATGCAACAATGCATCAATTTTTAAATGAATGAGACATTTTATTTGTATTTTACAAATGCGTGCGCTCGTGCATGCGTGCACAATTCAATTCAATTCAATTAAATTGGCTTCATTAATTGGCATGAGAGAAAAGTGAACATGTTTAAAGGGATATTTCACTTTCAAACATAGACAGTATTTAACCTGTTAATGATTCATTCAATATTTTGATATTTGATGTGCATTTTATCCTTATTACTTCAAACAAGATAAAAACAACAATTAATTGTCCCTCTAATTCTAGTTCATGAGGGGCTGTGTTTTTTCAATTATACCTTTTTATTTATTTATAGAAAGAAAATGCATGGCCCCTGCAGACGTGTTACAGTATTCAGTACCTGAACCAAGGACGGATGTTTTAGATGAATCCATCATGGTATTCAAATTTGAGTTTGAAATTACAATTAGTGTTTGTAATTGAGGGGGCGTGTCTGATAAAATCAAAGTATGAATCGAGCGTCTCACGTGTTTGAAATGCCCCTTTAATGAGTCATGCTAATGACTGCTAATGATTTGTGGCCATATTATTGTAAAGTGTTACCAAATAATGTATCTATCGTCACTGTCGGGAATAGCAATTGACAATATATAAAGTCACAATATCAATTTTGATGAGGCAGTGTGCATTATCTAAAATAGTTTTTTTTAATGAACATTTTGGAGTTGGTTTCTCCCCGACAGCAGAGATATCATAATAAATGTCCTATAGATCTAATATCTAGACGTCATGAACATGCTTCCTGCATACCCCAGGGACATGCAGAGAGTGTTAGAGGGGCAGGGGCTCAAATCCCGTAAGAGGGCACTTTTGGACAAAAACAGCGAAAATAGCACATCTACAAGCTCACAACGCGTCGCAGCGCGACACGTTGAGAGCTTGTAGATCAGCTTTTTTGGGGGAGCAACCCAGCACTCTTTAGCTAGTGGATTTCAAAACAAATATGTTCAAGTTCAGGAGACTTGGTATAAAAGAAAAGCAATTCTCCTGAATGCGCTGCCTTCCAGCATGTTGGAAAGGAAAGGAGTTGCATTTTGCATTTCTTTCACCACAGAAAGGGCAGTTATCTTACAGACGGGCAAAAGGGCAGGGGCTGAAGCCCCCTTTGATGTCTATGTGTGCACGTCCCATGCCAGACCCACCTGTGGTGTCCACCTGGCTGCTGAGTCCTGCCTCTTCAGTGGCTAAGGCTGGGTTAGTGGTCACAGCATCCTCCTTGGCCCTTCCACCTTAGGATATTGTCAAT
>NC_139701.1:1229627-1344627 GCF_964188405.1 Protomyctophum parallelum | reverse complement strand
CCCCCCCCCCCCCCCCCCCCCCAGAAGCAATGATTTGAGTTAAAAAAAAACGTTCATTCTGAAAGAATATATATATTCAAAGATTTGCGCCACATTTTCACGATTAAAAGAAAATAGCAGATCTACAAGCTCGTAGTGCGGCACTCGGTGCCGTGCTATGAGCTTGTAGATCTGCTATTTTTCAACAGCTAAAGAATAACATAATGCTTAATTCACCAAAAGGGGTTCCCGTCCAGAATGGGTTGCATGACACATACAGTATATGTACCCAGGTCAGGGGGCAGTCAGACAGATATTTTGTGAAGCCACTAAGGAAATCTGGACTTCCTGAAAGTTCATATGGCGCTGTCATTGGGCCCAAAAAACCCATATCTCCATAGAGCTCCATATATTTGGGCCCAACTTCACCTAGACTGTATTACCTTAATAAACATGAATACTTTCTGCTTCCAGTCACTAGTTTAACGTCTCATTTCTCATGTCATAATATTATTTTTGGAAAATTATGGTCCCATTTATTAAATAAATTACCATAAAGTCGCGTATGTTCTGAGGGGCGTGGCTACCGTTACAGTCCATGATCGGGAGCCACCCCCCGTTCAAGTCAAAATAAAAACCAACAAAGAAGAAGGGGGAAGATCCGCCTCGTTGTCTGGGCCAGCCAATGGGCCAAACGGATCTACAAAGATGGCGATTTACAATTCAGGGACTGACTGGCTTCATCTTACGTCCATATCAGACCCGGAGAACGCTTTGTCCATATGTTTTTAAAGTCTATGACCCAGGTAGAGCCTTGAGAAGCAGAGCTTCAACCTTGACTGTTCCACAACCAGAGGAGCTTCTCTACAGATGATAGCTTTAATGGAGTCTAATCACCACAACTCTGCATAACAACAGTGTTCTACAGAACAGTGGGGGGGGGGGGGGGGGGGGGGGGGCACTGCACACAGTGGCCTCTCCAATATGGCACAGTGTATGTATATGAAAAGCGCTGATTATCATAAAAATGTAATAGTAAATACTAAACAGTGCAGGCACACACACGCAAGTGTGCCTGCTCTGTCAGACCAGAAAAGAGAACAGTCAACAGGAGAGGGTCTGAGGGGGCATAATTGGCACACAGCGCAGCCGAGAACACAATACAAAAATATAACATTAACACTAGTGGCAGTACAGCAGCCTGACCTTCAGAACACAATAGAAGACATAGGTCTATATTAACATTTATAGCAGCCAGCAGCACAACACCAGAATACAATCTGCTGACCTTCCACGTTCACGACGTGAACATGTATTCCTTCTCCTCCTCCTATACAACTCGATAACGTTCTTTTCTGAGCCATGCAAATAAACATCAACCCACTCTGACCGGAGACTCATGCGTCCCGTGCGTAAAGCTAAACCAGAAACAGGACAGTCACTGCATCAGCAAGGAGGGGGGGGGGGGGGGGGGGGGGGGGGGTGCGGGATCTAGTCTGGGGATAAAGTTTGCGCGCTTCTATCTGTTACTTCTCTGCCACAGTGCAGTTCAACATCAGCCATTCAGCCAGTCAATATGGACACAGTATAAGAGAGGTGATGGAGCAATTGTGCAAGTGTAAATGTATGACAGCTATAATTTCAATAAACATGGTTATGACATGGCGTTGTAGACACTACGTGTAAGTGTAGGTTCTCCCGTAGTAGAAAGGGCTGCGACGGAGAGCAGGTTTATGTATCGAGCACTGATCCATTCCCGGTTGCCGTAGCCGACTGCCGTATCCGTCGTTGCTTAAAGTCGCTAATAGTGGGACACCGCTGAGAGCCACACACAGATGCAGATGCAGTTAGGTTCTTAATTAAGGGCGCGTTCTGAATGCAATGCAAACTAATAGGCGAGTGCGCTCCGGTACGCTTTGCAAAGGGAAGGAATGACTTCTGTCCGTCACAATAACCAATCCTACAGTTTGAATTATGTAGGCTACACACGCACACAGAGCAAAAAATATGATATGGGGAAAACAATTGAAAATATATATTTTCTTTCATTCTAATTCTAATTTGAATCGACTTGTGTTAATGAAATCGATGCAACAATGCATCAATTTTTAAATGAATGAGACGTTTTATTTGTAGTTTACAAATGCGTGCGCTCGTGCATGCGTGCACAATTCAATTCAATTCAATTCAATTGGCTTCATTGGCATGAGAGAAAAGTGAACACTGCAGGATGTTTCAAGGGATATTTCACTTTCAAACATAGGTCTACCCCAGACAGTATTTAACCTGTTAATGATTCATTCAATATTTTGATATTTGATGTGCATTTTATCCTTATTACTTCAAACAAGATAAAAACAACAATTAATTGTCCCTCTAATTCTAGTTCATGAGGGGCTGTGTTTTTTCAATTATACCTTTTTATTTATTTATAGAAAGAAAATGCATGGCCCCTGCAGACGTGTCACAGTATTCAGTACCTGAACCAAGGACGGATGTTTTAGATGAATCCATCATGGTATTCAAATTTGAGTTTGAAATTACAATTAGTGTTTGTAATTGAGGGGGCGTGTCTGATAAAATCAAAGTATGAATCGAGCATCTCACATGTTTGAAATGCCCCTTTAATGAGTCATGCTAATGACTGCTAATGATTTGTGGCCATATTATTGTAAAGTGTTACCAAATAATATATCTATCGTCACTGTCGGGAATAGCAATTGACAATATATAAAGTCACAATATCAATTTTGATGAGGCAGTGTGCATTATCTAAAATAGTTTTTTTAATGAACATTTTGGAGTTGGTTTCTCCCCGACAGCAGAGATATCATAATAAATGTCCTATAGATCTAATATCTAGACGTCATGAACATGCTTCCTGCATACCCCAGGGACATGCAGAGAGTGTTAGAGGGGCAGGGGCTGAAATCCCGTAAGAGGGCACTTTTGGACAAAAACAGCGAAAATAGCAGATCTACAAGCTCACAACACGTTGAGAGCTTGTAGATCAGCTTTTTTGGGGGCGCAACCCAGCACTCTTTAGCTAGTGGATTTCGAAACAAATATGTTCAAGTTCAGGAGACTTGGTATAAAAGAAAAGCAATTCTCCTGAATGCGCTGCCTTCCAGCATGTTGGAAAGGAAAGGAGTTGCATTTTGCATTTCTTTCACCACAGAAAGGGCAGGGGCTGAAGCCCCCTTTGATGTCTATGTGTGCACGTCCCATGCCAGACCCACCTGTGGTGTCCACCTGGCTGCTGAGTCCTGCCTCTTCAGTGGCTAAGGCTAGGTTAGTGGTCACCGCATCCTCCTTGGCCCTTCCACCTTAGGATATTGTCAATAGTATTGTCACTTTTCACACATCTAACATGATCTTGCACCGGCATTTTTCTCTTATCTTTTCTGATGCGTTTCTCACATGTGTTCTTTGTTTCCCTCAAATGATTAAAAGTAGAGGTAATTCTGACAGGCAGGAAAACTTGACAGAAAAAGACTATATATATATATTATAGCACTGATGAAGGTCTTAGGACCAAAATGTTTGCTACTTTTAATGTACTTTTATGTTAAAAGAAAAGAAAAAAATGTTTTCTTAAGTCTCGGTCTGTTAGACTTTTCCTTTATTTTTTATATAGTGAGCGAGTCTTTTTCTGTCAAGTTTTCCTCTATGTTTTTGAGACCACTGCTCCTGTAGTCAAGTTGGGAAAAAAAGGACGAAGACAAAAGGCGTAACAGTGCTTTCTCAGTGCTTCAGCATTCTGACAGACAGACAGACAGGCAGGCAGGCAGGCAGGCAGACAGACAGACAGACAGACAGACAGACAGACAGACAGACAGCAGTTTATGCTTTGTCGTACAATGGTCAACGGCGTGACGCGGCAGACATGGCAGATCTGGAGGAACTGATAATGCATTTTGAGCTTGTAGATCAGCTATGTTTGCTATATTTTAATTGAAATCCTGATTTATTCATTTAGTTTTGCTATTTCTGAATTGGAATCCTGAAAAGTATAACCTTTTAATATTTAAAAAAGACAATAGCATTTGAATTGTAGTAATTAGCTGAAATCAATAATATAGGAGTATTCTGCTATTAACCTGCGGGCCGCATTAAGTGAAGGTGGGGGCCGCATGTGGCCCCCGGGACGCCATTTACCATGTATGGTTTAGTTAGTAGGACTCCTAATATGACATATTGTCGACTATACAACCTATCTCAAACCCTCACCCTAACCCTAACCTCCCACAGGGCAGCACACCTAAACCTAACCTTAACCCTCACCCTAACCCTATACCTCCCACGGGGCAGCACACCTAAACATAACCTTAACCCTCACCCTAACCCTATACCTCCCACGGGGCAGCACACCTAAACATAACCTTAACCCTCACCCTAACCCTAACCTCCCACGGTTCAGAACACCTAAACATAACCTTAACCCTCACCCTAACCCTAACCTCCCACGGTTCAGAACACCTAAACATAACCTTAACCCTCACCCTAACCCTAACCTCCCACGGTTCAGAACACCTAAACATAACCTTAACCCTCACCCTAACCCTAACCTCCCACGGTTCAGAACACCTAAACCTAACCTTAACCCTCACCCTAACCCTAACCTCCCACGGGGCAGCACACCTAAACATAACCTTGGTTACTATACTTTGATCCGACGGAGCATTGGTCCGATCGACAACCTACCTTAAACCCTCACCCTAACCCTAACCTCCCCCGGGGCAGACACCTAAACCTAACCCCAACCCTCTCCCGACCCCCAGCGCAGTGTCGGACGTATGCCCCGTCGGGCCTATGCTGGACAAAAGGATGCCCCCCCCCCCCTAACCTTAACCCATGTCTAACCAATAACTAGTCTAAACTAAGTATGCACCCCGACTGACTTTCAGTAATTGGGTCTTATGATCAAAATAAGAACATTATAATGGTGCGTAAAAAAATTAATAAAAACTTTTGCCACTTCTGCTTTAATATAATATTGTAGCACAATTTGCGGAACAATAGCATTACACTGCTCCTACAAGTACAAGTTACTGGCAAATAAAAACTTGATTGTTGATTCACAACAAATTCACAACAAAATTCAAACAAATTCACAACAAAACACAACAAATCCATGACATGTGGGCTTGTAGATCTGCTATGTTCGTGGCGTGACACTGTCTTACGACTAAGTATAAACATGACTTGTGCTGCTGCCTGCAGGCCGCGTAGACTGGCCGCTCTGCTTGTTACATCACAAATCCCTAAGAATATGAACTGTATATGTTGAAAAATGATTGTGTCATTTATAAATGAGAAAAAGGTCAAGGCTAACAATCTGGTTCGTCTGTAGTATATAATACTTTGTTGCGTGAGACAATTTTATACTATTTATATTAACCTGGTGAGATTTTTTTACATGAACACATCTAGACTACGACCCAATTAAGGTTATTATAGTTAACTATAACTAACGAAAACTAGAATTAAAAAAAACATTTTAGTTAACTGAAACTAAACTGAAACTAAAATAAATTAAAAAACGATAACTAAACTAAAACTGTATTGTGTGTTCACAAAACTAACTAAAACGAACTGAAATGATAGACAAAATGGCATTCGTTATCGTTTTTTTATCAATATTTATATGCCTTACGGACATTTAGAATATAAACCTTTTAAATGAATTTGGTTCTTTTCATTTGGTTCTTTTCCTTATTTCCCGAGCCGTTTTTACGGCACTTTTCAGCACCGTAAGGCAGCATGTCACAACGCTTTACGACCTGTGTTTACATTCTGCAGTGCAGCCCCGTGGTCGCTTCAAGTTTTAATGCTGCTGCTTGCATCTCGCAAAAATGGCAAAAGTTGGCAGAAAGAGTGGCCAGACGTCCAGTTTCACGCCGGACAGTCCGGTTTTAGAACCACCTGTCCTCCTCCCAACTCAACCTCTGGCCGGACACATAATTGTCCGGTTTTGTGTGATATACAGTGCTTGTGTCATAACTGTCATTTACGTTGTCTCTGTATTAAGTAGCATGTGACGTGTGAAACTATAGGGGTTATTCATGATTCTGAATCCACTCCAAGCATTACATATAAAAAACACTCCTTGACCTAAAAACGGCTATAGCCGTCATCACAAAGCTTTTTGTGCAAAACTAATTCAGAATCTAGACATTTTTGCCTTATAGGAATTAGGATGTTAATGGTACTCATCTTTCAACCACTGAATTGACCATGATCCACGATTTATATAATAATCTATTTTTGAGGGGCGCTAGCCCCTCCTATACACAGGTTTAATGTTTGTCTTTAGTTCAATGTTTGTTTTGTAAACGCAAACGACAATGAAGGGAACATTAACGTCATAATGTGTCATTCACGTCATATTGTCTCTTTATGGTTTAATGGCGTTTAATGTTTGTGCTGGCACCGTTTGTTTTACATCAACATTACATCACCTAATCAACATGAGTTAGACTTTAATATATTAGCGCACCTCACTTCACATATAACCTTGAACGATTACGATTGCAATTCATTTTGGGCCACGCCCCTTATTCAACACACTGAAAACAGCCCCTCCCCTCTTTAAAATATATATGTATTATTATTTATTAATTACCAATCAAATCAATGTGTTTTGGGAAAAAAAAAGAATGCCGTGAATGTTATCTTTTTTTTTTAAATAAAATTGCCTGCCTCTGTCTGTCTTTCCCTTTCTCTCTCTCTCTCTCTCTCTCTCTCTCTCTCTCTCTCTCTCTCTCTCTCTCTCTCTCTCTCTCTCTCTCTCTCTGGAACCCGGGGTCGGCAACCTTTTTGACATGAAGCGTCATGTTTTTATTTCCTTGATAAGTTTATGAAATCACATCAACATAGAAAATATCCAACATATTTTGATTGTCCAGATACAGGACATAACCTTTCTTTATTTATTTCTTGTTATTTCTTTCTTTCTTTCCACATCAGGATGTATTGATCAAACTTACATTTAATTGACTGCATTTTAGTTTTATATTCAATTCTAAAATAAGAAAATCCTCTCTTTTCACATGTATACAGTATGCCAGTGTGCCAGTGATCCCCCTCCCTGTGCCAGTGTCACCGTGTCTGAGGTTGCCCAGCCCTGCACTAGTTCCATCAGCAGCAATATAACGAGAGATAACACTAAACTAGTTTTTTGGGGCTTGTTTATGCATTTATTGACAGGACAGTAGGTTGACAGGAAATGGGGAGAGAGATGGGGTGTGACACGCTATTTCCACACTCACTCCAAAAGGGCCACTATATTTTAACACTCACTCCAGAGGGTCACTTTTTATTTTATTTTTCCAAAAATGAGTTAATAGCACAGGCAGACTCTTCACATACTACTAGAGCATGTCTTAATTGACATGTAAATATGAAATAAATGCTTAAACATGTATAGCTAGGTTTTAAACCTTTCAAACCTGTTTTCTCAACTTGCTGTTTTCTGCAAGACATTACTCTATAAGCCATATCTCCAAAACTGGTGGGTCAAACTGAACAACCAAAAAGAAACCAAAAATCCAATGGCAGTCCCTCAGTCAAATTTAGTCACGTATTTTCAGTCCAGAGGGCCACTATAGTTCCACACTCACTCCAAAGGGCCACTATATTTTAACACTCACTCCAGGGGGTCACTATAGTTCCACTCACTCCAGAGGGCCACTATAGTTCCACACTCACTCCAGAGGGCCACTATAGTTCCACACTCACTCCAGAGGGCCACTATAGTTCCACACTCACTCCAGAGGGCCACTATAGTTCCACACTCACTCCAGAGGGCCACTATAGTTCCACACTCACTCCAGAGGGCCACATTGCATAATAGTGCATTTCTAATGCCAGGTCATTATTGGTCTGTGAGCAGGTTGTGGACAACCTGACAGCTCAGGTCAGAATGGAACAACAAGTCAAAGAATTTTGACCAAAAAACACAAACCACAGAGTGATAAAAAGAGCATCATCAATCATTTAAAACCAACAATCATTAAAATACAATCCTACCTGCACGCCACAACAAGAGGAACAGCATCAGGATTCCACCCATTCCTGTCAGTCCCATTGGAGTCTGGACCGGATTCACAGTAGTCTGGACCGGATTCACAGGAGTCTGGACCGGATTCACAGGAGTCTCGAACGGATTCACAGGAGTCTGGACTGACTGACTGACTGACTGACTGACTGACTATAAACTGACTGACTGACTGATGAACAAACTGGCTGGCTGACAAACAAATCGTCTGGCTGGCCGAATGGCCGGCTGGCAAGCTGGCTGGCTGACTGACTGAGTGACTGACTGACTATAAACTGACTGACTGAGTGACTGACTGACTATAGACTGACTGACTGACTATAAACTTATTGATTGACTGACTATATACTGACTGACCGACTGACTATAAACTGACTGACTGACTGACTGACTGACTGACTATATACTGACTGACTGACTGACTATAAACTGACTGACTGACTGACTGACTGACTGACTGACTGACTGACTATAAACTGACTGACTATAAACTGACTGACTGACTGACTATATACTTACTGACTGACTGACTGACTGACTGACTGACTGATGAACAAACTGGCTGATTGACTGACTGACTGACTGACTATAAACTGACTGAGACTGACTGACTGACTATAAACTGACTGACTGACTGACTGACTGACTGACTGATGAACAAACTGGCTGGCTGACAAACAAATCGTCTGGCTGGCCGAATGGCCGGCTGGCCGGCCGGCTGGCTGACTGGCCGGCTGGCTGGCTGGCTGGCTGGCTGGCTGGCTGGCTGACGGACTGACGGACGGACGGACGGACGGACGGACGGGCTGGCTGGCTGGCTGGCTGGCTGGCTGGCTGGCTGGCTGACGGACGGACGGGTTGGCTGAGACTGATTGGAGTCTGAACTAACTGTCACACAAGTAGACGAGTCGTCCCTTATATCTGTAAGAATATGCTGTCGACGCATCAAGTTTCCTCTATACATGTTTATCTGTTAATCTGTGTGTGTGTGTGTGTGTGTCCCTAAATGATTCTGGGGTCCCTAAATGATTCTGAAGCCTATAGTGCCCCTTTGTGCAGAACTCTGCTATTTTCTATAAATAGTAGAAAATGTGTGCAAACCTTTGAATATATATATTTTAAAGCCGTCTTTAGGTTGACAGGAAATGGGGAGAGAGAGGCTACATTGAGCCTAGGGGCTCTCTTTTCGTCCATGCTAAACCCAATTATCCCTAATTATCCCCTTTTTATTTAACATTTTTGAATAGTTTAAATAGCCAATCTACATTGACTACCGCTTGTACATTGGCTATTGTCTATAACTGGATAACTGGCTGGCTGGCTGGCTCACTGGCTATATGGCTGGCTGACTGGCTGGCTATGGCTGGCAAGCTATAACTAGTTTTGTAAAACTAACAGTCACAGAACTAGCATTTTCTCTGCATCTGTATCTGTTCATGTGTGTGTGTGTGTGTGTGTGTGTGTGTGTGTGTGTGTGTGTGTGTGGGGGGGGGGGGGGGGATGTGGTCACATTTAAAGCTTTCACATACATTCTGACAGGAAGCTGTTATCAATATCTTCAATCTAACATGGAAACTCCAACTGGCAGTAATATTACAAGATTTACAAGATTGAAAAGTCATCTTTGGGTAAATAGTGAAAATGTGTGCAAACCTTTGAACATATATATTTTAAATCCCTCTTTAGGTTGACAGGAAATGGGGAGAGCCCAATTATCCCTAAACTATAGGTGCATTGCCTTTTCTTTTACTATTTTAAATAACATTTTTGAATAGTTTGAATAGCCGTGAGCTATTAACTCTATCGTCTATAACTGGATGGCTGGCTGACTGACACAACTATGTCTTCCTTACTTCTTGGTTCATCAGTTCTTGGAAACACTCCTTTCAAACTAGGAAGGGTATGGCCTGGTCAGCCTGCAATGACATGCATAAGATCTGGTCATCCCAGTAGTAAGATGTTAAAAGTAAAAATATTTAGGACGACCGTTGAGCTGATTCTACTCTATGGCTCCGAGACATGGACACTTTCAAAGAAACTAGAGAAACGGTTGGATGGCACTTACACCCGCCTTCTAATGAGAGCGGAAAATAAAATCTGTCTTGGAAGAGCCACCCATCGACTAATCTAATATACGGCAACCTTCCCCGTGTTTCTTCACTAGTCCGATCCAGAAGAACACAGTTTGCCGGCCACTGCTACAGAGCTGACAATGAGGTTATATCTTCCCTTCTTCTCTGGAGTCCTGCCTCAAAGCAGACCAGAGGTAGAGAACTGTCGTTCCCTGATGTCATCGCTAGGGACACATGCATCAGTAAGCAGAAACTGGGGATGGCAATGAAGGACCGGAAAGTCTGGCGTGGCATTGTGAAATCCATGATCTCGACCGCGGTCGAAAAATTATGATGACGATGATGATGATGCAAGTGCTCTCGCTCCTTCTGCCTTTTTGGCGACACTGCAATTTATTTGGACTGTACAATGCAAAAGCAATGCTGAACAAAGGCTCAATTGTTTTTGTTTTGTTCACGGCACACATGAGTGACTTACATTCGGCCGCACAGTACATGCAGCGAAAGACATTTGACGTGATTCATTCTGTATTTAAACAAAATGGTTGTAATGTGATGCACTTGTATCATGTGACTGTTATGGTCCAAAGGAATAGTCTACATTATACATACTGTTCCTTTCCTAACCCTAACCCTAACCCTGTACGTATTAGTAACATGGTGGTGAAAGAATATCAAATTACTTTGTGAATTATTCTGTACTGTGAATCTATTTATCACAGTTATTTGTGCAACTGTTAAACAAATTGATTTAATCGTACATAAATTAATCTATTAATAATAAATCCCTATTTTATAGGCAAAAAGTTTCAAATAATTTAAAAAAACTAAATGTCCGACTTGTTCTCTATCGTATCAGAGACTATCTCTCCACCCAACATATTTCATATGTATGGGGAATGTCCCCACCTCACTTGTGACGTGGATATCTCTTTAAGACATACCAGTTGTACTGGCACGCACGGGTATATAAGGCCCAGGTGTGCGTGATTACACTGGCTTTTTTGATCTCCACCAGTCACCAGACAGACGTGGCGTCTCGACAGCAGAAAAGCTAACAGCTATATACAGCAGATTCTTTTGAATTTTTGGTTTCTGTTTTATTTTTTCTGTAAAAAATACTTAATTTAATACGGGTTGGAATTGAGACCGGATTAGACCCTCCGCAGGTCGCGGATAGAGAGCCGGCGTGACATTTGCTCCTCTCGGGGTTGTCTCATTCAAATACTCGTTTGTAAGTATTAAGTAATCTGACTAAACAGGGTAAGCGGCCAAAACACCGTTACAGACGTATTGCTGACATAGTGTTAGTTTACGCGTCCTGTGGTGTAGCCTGTCTGTCGACCTGTGGGCAGGGACACAGACAGGACCATTGGCTCTGTAATCCTGTAAAGCAGTGGAATAATCGCACTATACGTTTGTATCACTGGCTTGGTGTCAGTTAACGCATCCGTGATGCATATTCCGTGGGCTGGAGTGGACCTGCGTTTGGCGCAGCGAAACATCAGCCCCGCTATAGGCTTATCATTTAACACAGCACACTATACACTGTATAGTATACAGGCGTATGGTCGCTGGGGCGGCTTCCGCGTCTTTAGTGCTGTGTTTTTTTGCTTCGCCTCGTGAGAGAGAGAGCTCCCTGGGGTGTATTGCGGCTAAAGCCGTTCACGCACTCTGGTGTAGACTGCGTGGTAGAACCCGTATGGACGGGGGAAGCCACGGAGCAAGCTTATCCTCCGAACCGTGGGTCCTGTCATGGACAGGACGAGCTAATTTCACAACAAACAAAGTTTGGTCTCCAGGGGGGAACCCCGTGTGTGACATCACAGTGATATATCGTAGGGTAAATTGTTGCCTGGAATATCGAGCGGGGATTCTCATAAATCCCTGTTCTAGTGAACCAAATAGTGGAAATTGGCATACGTATATATACACTATATAATGCAAAACGTTTGGAGCAGAGTGTTTGTCTCCAACTCAAACACTCTGTGTCTCAGTGCAGCTAGAAAAATGAGGTGCAACCTCCTCCAGAGAGAGAGAGAGTGACTATAGAAATTCTGCTGGCTGTTGTTTAGTTATTTTTCGATTTGGAAAGATCCCCATTAGCTGATGCCATGGCAGTCAGCTAGTGTTTTGGGGTCCACATGAAACATGTTGCCAAGAGGAAAAAGAAAAAAACAACAACACATGAATATCAATATGTGACTGAGAGACAGCAGTGTAAATTGCACGTAGGGTAAATTGTGCCCTCACTTCTCAAGCACATTACTATACTCCCCGTTTTGTTTTTTTAGCATGTTTAAACAGTTAAATGTGTATTTATTTAATATAACATATTAAAATAATAGTGTATATATGTATTGAATTAAATGGAAACAGCAGGGGTTTCTCTGGGGCTGTGTGGGGCACATATGCCCACAGAGGATGTCCATGACTAGTGGGTGACCTGTGGGTTCCCTGGTCATGCGATAGCAGCTCATGAAGATCCTGACTCCTGTATGATTTTCTTCCTCTTGCCAGTTGAGGCTAGGAGGAATGAAGGAATCCGACGGCCATATAACACACTATACAGGGGTATTGCTGGCGGGGCGCCAGTTTACGCTCCTGTGGTGTAGCCTGTCTGTCGATCTGAGTGCAGTGACACAGACAGGACCAGTGGCCCGGTAATCCTTAAAGGCAGTGGAATACAACGCACTATACGGGTGTATTATTGGCATGGCGTCAATTCACGCATCCATGCTGCATATTCTGTGGGCTGGAGTGGACCTGCGAGTGCGCAGTGAATATAGTTGTGTATATTCGTACGTCTCTAAATGTTTTGATGAATTGAAAATGGTGGGCCCTATTGTAAACAAGTGTAATGCTTTATGGTATCGTCCATTCACTGTTAACAGTATTTGTATTGAGTTGTACTTGAAATGTACTGTAATTCTGCAAACTGTTATTAAATCAATCAATCAAAACAACAGCCCGGCCAGGCTATAGCATTAAAACGCACTATACAGGCGTATTGTCGCTGGGGCGACTTCCGCATCTGTAGTGCCGTGTTTTTGCCTCGCCTCGTGAGAGAGAGCTCACTTGAGTGTATTGCGGCTAAAGCCGTTCACGCACTCCGGTGTAGACTGCGTGGTAGAACCCGTGCGACGGGGGACGCCACGGAGCAAGCTCATCCTCCGAACCGTGGGTCCTGTCATAGACAGGATGAGCGTATGGCTGCCGTGACAGTCAGCTTTCCGCGTTCAGGTGTAGTAGCGCACTATACAGTGTATAGGACGTGCTGAGTCTGCCAGGAGCAAGCCCTGAAATCACAGCCATTTGCACACTACTGTATATACGGCATATTGCTGACAGTGTCAGCTCACGCGTCCGTGATGTAGTTTCGCCAATTTTGGCAACTCGAGTGTGCCGCGGCTGTCGGTGGAATACTCTGTACGGTGTATCACGGCAAGGCCGTTCACGCACCTATAGGTGTAAACTTTCATGGTATAATCCGGTTACCGGTTCGAAACCACAAAGTAAGCTCCTTCTCATCCCGAGAATGCACTATGGCTATCTAGGCGCAGCTAGTCAACACAGGGTTATTCTGTCACTGCTTCAGCACCGGCTTATATGTGGCACTTATGTGACCATAAGAGCCCGGACCTTATTGAGGAGCTGCAGCGACGGGCTTTCATGCTCCCCAGGCAGCGGCAGCAGGCAATGCTATTGATGCCCTTTGGTGAGGTGCCGTCTGTGGCGGCCCCAGGCCAAGCTGCGATAGGAGGACAAGCTCCCCCACGCTGCCTATTGAGCCGCCGGCCATGTTTGGCCAAAAGGCCAGTGCTTTGCTACAGCATCCTAAGGAGGCTGTGGAGGTGCAGGAATGCTCCGGCAAGGCCATGAGTAGCTTGCCTCGGTCGCCCCTCAGGCTGTGCAACCCCAGTCAGGTTTGGCAGCTCCAGGGACCTACGGGTCCGGTTACAGGCCAACCGGCAGGGTATGGCTAAAATGTGCTCGCCGGGCTAAGCCCATCCCTCAGTCCTGACAGTTAAGTCCCCAGACCCCACCCGCTGTCTCTCGGGACAGCGGTTGTCCTGGAAGACAATTCAGGTGGACCCCTGGGTGGGTTCCACTATGTCTTCGGGGGGTGGTGTGCTGCTTAAAGCACTCCTGGCAAGGAAGGGCTGAGGGTCTTACAGGCCATCCTCCAAAGCGACTGGCTTGCCATGCTCGACCGGGGATCTTTATTCTCAGATCCCGGGTCTGACGCACTGACCGGCTTGTCTTAGATGACAGAACCTTCGAGTCCCGTGTCCTGCCATTCGGCATATGTCTAGCCCCCCGATTGGACGCAGTCCTTGGCGGGAGGGCCTTTGCATCCTAAATTGGATAACTGAATGGTGTGTGCTCGCTCAGAGGTGCAGTGCCACAACAACGTGGCCAGGCACCTGCAGCACTTTGGGCACCTAGGCCGGCACCTCGACAAGAGGCCTTGCAGGCGTCAACTCTCACAGTCCGCAGCGCTCCTCGGCATGTGTTAGAGGGCAAAGCAGGGACTCTGTCCCTTGCTCTAGTGAGTCGGGCCACCCTCAGGTTGTGCCTCCGCCCCTTTAGGGCTGAGGGCAATCATGGTGCACTTTGTGCCTCCGGCTCTTCTGAACATGCGGCCAGTGCATTATCTGTCATTCACAGTCATGCACTACGTGGGCGTATCGTTGACAGCGTCAGTTTACACGTTCCACGTTGTTCCAGTGAATTCACACTGCTGTTCACACAGCAGAATGTGACGAGACTGTCAGGGGTGAGCAGAACCACCATAAGGTTGTATTACGGCATGGCCGTTTAAACACCTGGGTGTAATTCTGTGTGTTGGAGACCGGTTGAGCTCCCTCCTCATCCAGAGGTAATCGTGTGGCTAGGCCAGGGATCTGGCAACATGGTGGGCCGCTGTCCCACACAAGGGCGACACAATAGTCACCCAGTTGGTCCTCATACCGTTCATCCCTCACACAATAGGCCAGCAGTCCCTCCTCGGGGAGTGGTACTGTCTGCCTTACGGCATGAGCCAATTAAGCCCGTGGAGACTTGGGCTGCAATGGCTTCTCACAGGACAGCATTCTTGCTGTTAGCAGTGTCAGCCACAAGAATGTCCCTGTCAGTGAGGGGTGCTGCCACTTCCTACATGGCAATGCTTAGGTGTTGTCGCCATCAATCCCTGCATTTTGCCCTACGGCCTGATCGGAAGTGATCTATTGATTTTCACCCTTCCCACCCTCCTAAGCAGGGTGGTGAAGCAGGGTAAATGGGCCTAACTGTCTTAGGCAGATAGTCTCCAAGACTGGACTTCACTCATTGGCTTGTGAAACAATCCAGCAGGCATATAGGTGGGCAGGCAGGCCAGCCCCAACAGGAACATGTGCACATTCCACACAGGGCCTCGCTGCCGCATGGGCTTACGGCGAGATGCCCTCCAATCTGAGTTCTGTGTGACAGCCTCTTGATCGACGCTGTCAGCATTGATCAGGTTCTACCATTATGTGGTATCAGGGTGGCATCCAGCACCCTTCTCACTGAGTGTGTGCTTAGCTCCGCAGCATAAACGCGATGGGAACTATGCACAAAAACGAAGGCCATCCACTTTTTACTTGTAAAACCGTGATGTGACATAAGGATCATTCCGGTTCAGAGAACAGGGCTTCAACAGTCAGCTGACCGAGTTCGGCAGGCTGACTTGAGCGGGAGCGCGGGCCCTGCAGACTGCAGTAACCTCGTTACAAAGAAAAGAAGAGCATTTCCTGAAAGGTGCCCTGAGGCCCAGAGGAGCTCAGGTTAGGGACCCAATCAGGCCCATCTGGGGTTAGCTCTGGAGGCTCTACGACCTTTAGTCAGTGAGCCTGACATGCTCAAGACAGCAGTCATGTCGGTGTCACATCTGCAAGGAGAAATGGGGGAGTTGCGAGCTCTGTCAATCCATAATGAGCTCTGCAGGCCTATGCCGGATGATGGTATAGTCTTATGCCCCAAACCGGCCTTTCTCCCCAATGTTTTCAAAAGGGCACGTCTCAATCAGGTGATAGAGCTCTGTCCTACCATCGTCATACAGACAGTCGACATACAGAGACGGAGTCAGTCCTCACTCTGCCCTATTGGAGCATTAGAGTCGTATGTCAGGGCCACACGAGGCCCACAGAGTAACGAACCAGCTCTTTGAGTGCTTCAAGTGAGAGTGCATGGATCACAGAGGTTATCCAGCACACAAACAGGTAGGAGTACCAGTCCCGCCTGGAGGGCAGGCACACTCCACCTGGGGACGCTGTGGAAAGGTGCGTCTCTGACAGACCTGCACAGCGGCGACATAGCCTACTCCGTCTAATGTACATTCACCCGGTTATACCGGCTGAACATGCAGCATTCGCTCCCTTCGGGGAGTTGGTCTCGCATGCTACTCAGCGGTGGGTGTCATTGTCACCTTCACCAGTCAAGCCAACCTTGCGTCTAGTGGGCTGGCTTGGGCGGCCCTTCACCCCTGTGGTCTCTGGCCTTAGCGTCTTGCAGGGCCGGGCTCTGGGTGGCGCCTAGCGCCTGAGCATTTGGCGGCGGATGGCGTCTGGCTGTCCGGCCGTTCCAGGGGTTGTAAATACATTACATTGAACATACATGATAAATCATTCCAAATTCAGTATGTGCTGGGTCGAAGCCCACTGGTGTTGTCTTTGGGGTTCTGGGACTGCTTCGCTTCCTCACGAGGTGTCTTACAGAGTTCCCCATACATATGAAATATGTTGGGTGGAGAGATAGTCTCTGATACGATAGAGAACGTGTGGTTACTTTGTAACCTATGTTCTCTGAGTGAAGAGACTATCTCTCCACCTCGATGTCGCTCAGAAGCGGTGTCGATCAAGTAAACCAGTGTAATCACGCACACCTGGGCCTTATATACCCGTGCGTGCCAGTACAACTGGTGTGTCTTAAAGAGATATCCACGTCACAAGTGAGGTGGGGACATTCCCCATACATATGAAATATGTTGGGTGGAGAGATAGTCTCTTCACTCAGAGAACATAGGTTACAAAGTAACCACACGATCTAAACTACAGGGTCACAACGCATTGCATCGCTGTTGTGCAACATAATATACAACTAGAACTGCACTCTGTCGAGTGCATACTTGCTTGTTGCACACTAGTAGGCAATGCTCCTATGTATACTGTACATGTATGTAATCTGGCACCTCTGCCGTATCAGGCACAATTAGTCATTACGTCATTTGCTGGGACGGTGCATACGCTTCAAAATTGGCGGGACGGCTGGGACGGTGCATACGAGTCTCGGGCGAAACTTATATGTGCCCGGCAGACCCCTTAAATCATCTAGTGCTGGTCTCCTAGAGATTCCAGAGACCCCTAACACAAAGAAATATGGAGAAGCCGCCTTTAGCTACTATGCCCCTGTGCTGTGGAACAGCCTGCCAAGGGATCTACGGTTCTCTGAATCTGTGGACATTTTTAAACGAAATCTTAAAACACACCTTTTTGTCTCCACCAGGCCGAAGGCATGGGGGGAGAGTATGTTTTGCACTCCGTCCGTCCGTCCGTCCGTGTGTCCGTCCGTGTGTGTGTCCGTGAGCAGCTAATCTCCGGCACCGTTAACCCGGTCGATGCCAAATTTTGCACACACACTCCCTGGATGCCAACGATGAACCTTTTCCAGGTTTTTTCCAACCTTTTTCTGGAAAATTTCCAGAACGGCCTGTTATAGCGCCACCAGGAGGCCGCTTTGTGCAAAACAAGTTTTTGCACAGTACACCTACAGATTTTGTCCAAACATCGCGCAAATTGGTACACAGTCTCTCTAGAGCCATTTAACGAAACGGTTCTTTCAGATTTCTCAGACTCCATCCTGATTGGTTAAGATTGGCTTCCAAAGTACACAGGAGTGCTCAGTTTCAAACAAAATGCTGCAAATCATGAACACATTGCGTGATTTCCGTGAAATTGTGCACGCACATTCCCACTAGGCCGAGGACGAAATGCCACATGAACAATTTCAACTCAGCCTCAAGGTGGCACTATAACTGGCCGAAAAGTGTTTTTACCTCTAACTGCACGGATCTGTGGATAATTTACTTTTGTTGCCCTTTTATCCAACCACCAGATGAAGGCAAGTTGCAATGTCCTACATTCCTATCCTGGTGGAGACCTGTGCCCAGAAGGGCACTTTTTCTAGTTTGTTCCTCTCATCCTCCAGACCTGGCTATCTGCCGTGCCACTCCTGGTGTTCGTCACCCCTTGGACTGTTTGTTTGGCTGCCGATCTACAAGCTCGTCTTCGACTACCCCCTTGGAATTCCCCTAAGTATAGCGTTATATATTCTCATAGATACATATCTACCTAATTATACTATAGAGTATTTATGTATTTATATGGATATATACTGTATATCTATACATTGTCATTATCCTGCTTTATTTGGACAATAAAGTTCTTAACTGTCTTCCTGCCTCTTGAGTGGTTGCATTTGAGTTCAGAACACAACTCAGTCTTAACACCTACGGACGGCTGCAATTCGAAAGTGGCCCCCGTAAAATCTGAATCCCCCCCCACCCACCACCCCCTTTTCCCCTCACTGTATATTTTTCTTTTCCCTTTTTGCTTCCTTTATGATGAATTCCTGTTCTGTAACTATATAGAAGTGTCTATGTGTACGTCTCTAAATGTTTTGATGAATTGAACATGGTGGACCCTGTTGTAAACAAGTGTAATGCTTAATTGGGTCGTCCACTCACAGTTGACAGTCTTTGTATTGAGTTTGTGCTTGAAATGTACTGTAATTCTGCAAACTGTTAATAAATATTTAAATCAATCAATGGTACACCCCAAAAATCTGATCTAGTAGGCTCAAAGTCAGGTCTGTCAGGACGTAGCCTCGATACCCAGGCTTTCATTTCGTCTGCGCGAAAGATGAAAGCCTGGAAAAAGCCGTGGGCTGAACCAGTCTAAAAGTGGGAGTCAACCCTTCCGCGTAGGCGTCGCTCTAAATGATGTGACGTAGCGCTGCACTAGGGGGGAGAGGAGGGGCCGGGGGTGACGGACAGATCGATGAGATCCAATCAGGGTGCGCGCTTTTCTGAGACGCGACCCTCCCATCTAGGCCAGAAATGTCTCTGCTTAGGTCAGGCTAGTCAGGACGTGGCCTGAGGACGCTATCCCTGGGCTCCAGGACTGCTTCAGCACCACAGACTGGGATATTTGTAGTGGCCCGGAAGCGCTGACGTGAATAATTTCACAGACTCAGTGCTGGATTATATACATTTTGTGTGGATATTGTTACAAACAGGAAGCAGATCCGTGTTTTTCCAAACCAAAAACACCTGAATGACACCAAAACTACAATTAGTAAGAGCCAGGAATGCGGCACATAGATCTGGGGACACTCACACTTCTATAGAGGCAGGCAGGCAGGCAGGCAGGCAGGCAGGCAGGCAGGCACGCACGCACGCACGCACACACCACTAACACTATTGATCATGTCTCATCAAAAACTTGTTTTCAAAAAGTGTTTACCTGAAAGGTTTAAACCACAGGATGTGCTTACAGTCTTTAAAAAAAGATCCCATGCAGTCAAACCCCACTGTGCGTGCCGTGCGTGCGTGCGCGCCAGTGGTCCTTGAAGGGGCTTCCAGGGGGTCCACAGTAACATTTATTAACATGGCATCACAACCAGTATAACCACTTTGACCTAATGTTTTACTTGTTGTACATTTATACTTTTGTACAGCCATTTACAAGTAAGCAATCATCAATACAAGCACAAGCTGTGAAATTAGAACAAAACTAATCTCAATTTCAATACAGCAATGCATTGATATATAGGACAAAGGTAGGCTGTACCATTTAACTTTTCACCTGACTGGATTGTGAATTTGAGGTAATTCAGGTTGATAGTGTTTTTGTGAGCCCAGTGGAGGTGGAGGGAGGCTGGCCTGGTGGTGGTACAGTGTGAGTGTGGCTGCTTCCGCTGACAGCACGGCACAGAGACACACACCTGATTGGACAGATGATAAAAAAGCATATACACGCATTATACATTTCTGAAAATGTTAAACTATTCTCAACTTTTAATAGAACTCTGATAAGAAAAAAGTGAAGATCCATGCCGGGGTGATCAGGTGTAATCAATTGGCTAATTTGGGCCCTGTCCAGAGCCTGCATAGGCGGCGGCCCTGTCCAGAGCCTGGGCAGAGCTAGCCTTTAGTGGCGGTTCTGGAAAACTGTGGGTCAGACCGACTCATTATTTGTGTCATTCTTTGTAAAATAGGCCCCTCCTACTCACTTCGGAAGCCGATTACGGCCGAACGGTATGGACTGTCAAAATTCTGCCAGTGTTCAAGTAATCGGATAGCGCCAGAGTTTTGTACCAATTTGTGTGAGATTTGGACAAAATCTGTTGGAGGTGGAGCAAAAGGTGGGTTTTGAAGAAAATGCAAATTTGGTGCAATTTTATTCTAGATGGAAATGGGGTCTATGTGGGGAGATCCGTCATGATCCAAGGAATCCATGGAAAAGGACATTTTGATTTTATGACTTACGGTTCAAGAGTTATAGGGGAAAAACGTGAAGTGGGCTGTTATAGCGCCACCATGAGGCTGAGTGATGTAATTCCTTTTCAATTAATTTTCAAAATTTGAAAACTGAGGTTATCACCTATAACATCTCACCGGAACATCCATCTCTCACAACAACAGGAGGCACTGTGCTGAAGGAAGTCAAGGACTTCAAGTACCTGGGCTCATGGGTCAACTCAACCGAGCAAGACCTGAAAGTGAGGAAGGCACTTGCATGGAGGGCCCTGAATGGCATGACCAGTGTATGGAACTCCAAACCCCCCCGACAAATCAAACTCAGCTTGTGGACTCAGTGGAGTCTGTTCTCCTATACGGCAGTGAATGCTGGACCCTGAAGCCAACCCTGCAGAAGTCCCTTGACGGGTGCTACACCAGAATGCTGCGTGCAATACTTAACATCAGCAAGACTGTACATGTCACTAACAAGACTCTGTATGAGGGATTACCAAGGGTGAGCCAGAAAATAGCAGCCAGGAGAATGAGACTAGCAGGACACTGCCAAAGGCATCAAGAACTACCAGCCAGCAAACTGGTGCTCTGGGAACCAACACACGGGCATCGATCACGAGGACGCCCCACGCTAACATACGTTGATGTACTCAAGAGTGATGCAGGAGTGCAAAGTACCAATTAACGAACTGGCCAGATGTATGGAGAACCGGGATGACTGGAAACGACGATGGAGGGCTCGTCTGAGGACGACCTAGAGAGAGATTATTATGAACCTCCCTCCTAAGTCTTGTAAATATGGCACTTACCGTCTCCAAGGGGGAAAAAAATACTTAAATTGGAGCCTTAATTACTCTTCGTGCATTTGGACTGGGGCTTGAGGGCTTCTGACACTTTGAATGTGCCAGGGCCTTCAGTGTTGCTTTTCATGGGGATTTGTTGTATGTCTATGTGCAACATTGTGGTTGTGTAGCATATCTCTGCTGTCGGGAAGAAACCACCTAACTCCAAAATGGTCATTTTTCAGGAAATGAAAAATATATAAATGTTTCAGGAAATTAAGAAAACCTTATATTTTGAAAACAAAGCAATACTGCCTCATCGATGTTGGTGGTGTGACTTTATATATTCTCAATTACTTGCATGAGAGGGGGAGAGGTGGTGGAGTTAGCCGTTTGAGTTTGAAGCAGTCTTTTAATACTGAGCCGAGACATGGAGTGAGACCAAATGAACTGTGCTGAACACACACGCACACACACACACACAAGCTCACTGCATGTGGAACACAACACACCACATCGATACTAATACTAAAAGTATTCGGTCAGAAATGTGCTCTGTTGCTGTCTCATCACAAACCTGTTTAGAAAAAAATGTTTACTTTAAACCTGAAGAAAAAAACCCTAAAATAAACCGCACAGGGAGTGCTGACAGTTACTGCCACTGCTGTGGTGTGTGTCAGTGTGTGTGTGTGTGCGCGCGTGCGTGCATGTGCGTGTGTTTGTGCGTGTGTGTGTGTGTGTGTGTGTGTGTGTGTGTGTGCTCTACCAGTCTAATGGAAGGCGTGAAGCACTTATCTTGTCTTCTGATCTTCACAGCTCGAGCAGCGTGTGGTCTCTTCATGCTCATCTGGGTTAGTGCAGGTAGTGACACTTTACTATGGAGACTGTATGAACACAAACAGTGGAGCATCTTGAAATAACTCTGCTTAACCCATTTAGACCTGAGATCGATTCTACAAATGCCTTCTAAATCCTGACTGTTTTCTGAAAAACCCATGTTTCTATATCAGTGGTTCTCAAACATTTTCATGTCAAGGACCTCAAAGATAGCCTGATGAAGGCCGCATAGGCCGAAACGTTGCTGTTTCCCTATTAAAGTTGGTTCACTGCATTTGAAGACAGTGTGCGGGTGTTTGTTCCTTTTTCATTATCGGGCATCGTACCCTCTCCTGCACCTGTCGCCTGTCGGTGTGCAAAAGCTTTGCTTTTTAATTCAAGGACCCCCAAAAATATATGTAATTGGCCGCCGACCCCCATCTGAAAATATGTTGTTCCAGGGACCCCCCAGAAGCAAAGATTTTAGTTAAAAAACGTTCACTCTGAAAGAATATATTCAAACATTTGGGCCACATTTTCATGATTTTTCAAAAATAGCAGACCTACAAGCTCTATTTTTCAAAAGCTAAAGTACAACATAATGCTTAAAACACCAAAAGGGGTTCCCGCCCAAAACTTGTTAAAACTATATGAACACAACAAGAATGTAAAAGTCCTGCTAGGGACGTGCTGTTACTAACATGCTATGAAAACATTGTAGTGACACGCCAGTAACGTATGCAGGAATTATACAAGTTGGCCAGGCGAAACAATATCAAATATCAATCAATATGAAACTGTAAATGTAATATTAATATTTCGACAACTCTGCTTGTTGTGTTGCATGATATATGATCAAATGATAGGACATTATGTAGGCTATACAAAATTATCAAATCATCATTAATGTTTTTGGGCGGCAGTGGCTCAGGAGCTCGGTAGAGTAGGCCACCTGGGAAATGGAAGGTCTCCCATTCTGTGTCCTTGAGCAAGACACTAAATGCAGTGTGTGTGTGTGTGTGTGTGTGTGTGTGTGTGTGTGTGTGTGTGTGTGTGTGTGTGTGTGTGTGTGTGTGTGTGTGTGTGTGTGTGTGTGTGTGTGTGTGTGTGTGTGCGTGTGCGTGCATGGTGTAGGCCTACATACCAGTAAATGAGATATTAATCACGTTCAATTTACAATTTACAATTTAGGCATTTAGCAGACGCTCTTAATCCAGAGCGACTTACAATAATCAGGAACAAAAGCATGGGAATACATCACAAAAGCATTTATCATAAAACATGCGTAAGCTAAGAAAGTAACAGTGGAATATCTATATCATGAGACTGTACAAGCTATATATATATACTACTATGCTATACAGTACATATGTACTATGGTGTGCTATGACTATATACAATGCAATTATAGTGCCGTCTACATAACATGCTATAAGTCTGTATCAGATGCTATCTAAGTCTACAGAAATGCTATCTAAGGGGGTAGGGCAAGTGCTATGGGCCATGATGGAGTCTAAAAAGGTGGGTTTTCAGACTACGGCGGAAGATTGGGAGTGATGCTGCAGTTCTGACTGCAATGGGAAGTGCATTCCACAGTTTTGGAGCCAGAAGGGAGAAGAGTTTGGGACGTGTGGAGCGTTGTCCCGGCGTTTTTAGTGAGGGTACTTCCAGCTTCCCTGCGTTGGCTGATCTGAGTGCGCGGGAGGGTTTGTAGGGTTCAATCATACTTGCAAGATATGGGGGAGCCATACCTTTGGTTGCCTTGAATGCCAGCATCAGAGTTTTGTATTCTGTGCGGGCAGCGACCGGGAGCCAGTGGAGGGAGCGGAGCAGGGGGGAGACATGTGAGAATTTTGGCTGGTTGAAGACCAAGCGAGCTGCGGCATTTTGGATCAGCTGGAGAGGCTTAAGTGCACATGCTGGTAGGCCAGTAGGGAGTTACAATAGTCGAGTTTTGACAAGACTGTTGTCTGGATTAGGAGCTGGGCTGATTCCTGGGTGAGGAACGGTCTAATTCGTCGTATAAACGTTCCTTTGTATTTCAGGGCCCCCCTTGGATAATAATAATAATAATAATAATAATAATAAACTTTATTTGTATAGCACCTTTCATACATAAATGCAGCTCAAAGTGCTTCACAGGGCAGGACACAAAAATAGAATGCAATAAAACACAAGTAGTTAAAATGATAGAACAATGGCAAAGAACTAAATTGAATATAAGAACATAAAATAAATAAAAACAAATAAAAACACCTCATGCAGCAAATCAGTCAGGGCAGGGTAGGAATGTGCATATTAAAACTCAACTAAAAGCAAGAGTGAAGAGGTGAGTCTTGAGTTGAGATTTAAAAATGTCTACAGAGGGTGCGTGTCTGAGCTTGAATGGAAGTTTATTCCAAGCTGTTGGGCCATAGAAGCAAAAAGCTGCCTCGCCATATTGTTTTGTGCACATTCTTTTAGGCACTTCAAGTAGGCCAGCATTGGAGGACCTGAGGGGGCGGTTAGGGACATATCTAGGTAGGCAGTCACGGAGGTACGGAGGTGCAAGACCATTTAGGGATTTAAAAACAAGTAAAATAATTTTTAAATCAATTCTAAAAACCACTGGGAGCCAATGCAGTGATGATAGAACTGGGGTGATTTAGTTCTAGTTAGAACTCTAGCAGCCGCATTTTGAACAAGTTGGAGTTTGTCCGTTGACTTCTTTGGCAGGCCTGAGAGGAGGGCATAGTAGTCACTGTCCATGGTGGGCTGTAGACTGGATCAGGCTTTCCACATGCAGCTACCTCACAACACAGCAGGGCTTGTTTGCAGTGCAGACAGAGCAGAAGCTCTCAATGTTTTAACCATAATACAACTAGATATACAATAACTAAACTCAAATCTCACTTGAATTGGAGTGAGATTCACTTCATAATTCAAATTAAATACAAAATAAAAGGCCCCCACCCATCTGTAACTCTGATAGTGTACACATGGAACCAAATGGACCCACTAACGGGACATGGTTCCATTTGTACACTGTCAGAGTTAAATTAACATCGATTTTACAATATAAATTGGGGGTCCCAGAGATAGAAATTCCATTAAATGGGGGTCCGTAATGCATGTCAAACTTGGGGTCCTTGAAAGCAATAAGGTACACCCGCACACTGTGTATCTGCTCGGCACAAGAGTATTGTCTTATTTAATGAAGCAACGTTTCGGTCCCTCCGGACCTTTCTCATAACCTGACGCTGCCAGATCCAAGAAGCTTGCTACACAAATGTGTTACCTTTCTCAGGCATAACACATCATTTTAACAGAGTTACTTATATACAAACGTTTTAAAAATAATCAACCAATCACAATAGACAGAGTCTAATTAGAGGAAGAGGTACAGCTTGTGATGATCCTCAATTTTCTGACATAATTTAAAGGCACAAGGACCCCAAATAACTTTTACATTATACGAGAAAAGATGTAAAGACTAATGGTTGTACAAATACATTAGGAAATCAACATAGTCAACAATAAGAGACAAAAGTCACTAGGTCCTGCTCTCATGACGTACAGACAGAGTGGAAAAATACAATATATATATATATATATATATATATATATATATATATATATATATATATATATATATATATATATACATACACAAACCAAATTCACTCAACGAGGCAAGAAGTTCTGAATTAAAGAACTTATATATTTGACGTATTAGTAAATAGCGTTGGGGGGTGGTCCAATATGCTTCACGTTGTTTGAGTAACAGGTCATGCATACTGCCTCTTTTGGGCAGGCGAACTTGTTCTATACCCATAAAACGAAAAGAAGAAATGTCACCCAAACTGGTCATCCTAAAAACCCAAATGTAACAAGCTAAGAAACAGTGTAACTGCCATGACCAAATCAGCCAAAAGTAACTTTATCAATGATAAAGCTGAGGAAAACAAAAACAATCCTCGGGAGCTCTGGAAGCTAGGCTACTAAACAACCAACTAGGCTGTGGTCAGAAACTAAAAACCAGGTTTACTAACATAAACATAAAATCGAATAACACCCTCATCACTGACAAGCTTGATGTAGCCAACCACTTAAACATTTTCTTTACAAACATTGCAACAATGCTGGTTAACAAAATGCCCTCCCACTCTGGGCGTTTTGGTGTAGAGCACATCAAAGCCTTCTACAAAAACCAGGTGTTTGTAAAGATGATTTTAAAATGGCAATGGTAACACCTGAGGAGGTACTTAAAAAACTGAGTGCCCTCCAACCCCACAAGGCCACTGGCCATGACAATATTCCCTCCAAATGTCTCAGAGACTCAGCCATTTCCATAGCTCCAGTCATCACCCACATAGTAAACCTCTCCATCAAACAGGGACAGGTCCCCCAAGATTTTAAACTGGCCAAAGTAACCCCCCTGTACAAAAAATGGAGTAAATTAGAACCCGGCAACTACCGCCCTATTTCTATTCTAAGCTCCATCTCGAAAGTGATGGAAAGAAATTGTCTATGAACAGGTTGAAAAGTATCTTGCCACAATTAATGTACAAGTTCCAATCTGGTTTCAGAACATCCCACTCCACTGACACATGCCTCCTCTATTTGAGCGACCACATCAAACACGAGGTGGATGCTGGCAAATACTGCGGCATGGTCATCCTCCAAAAGGCTTTTGACACTGTGAACCACTCCATACTGGTTAACAAGCTTAAAGCTATTGGTTTTGATAGCACATCAGTGAGCTGGATGCAATCCTACCTGGAGGGGAGATCGAGAACAGATGGTGGAGGTGAACGGAACACTGTCCCCCCCCCCCACTCCCAGTGAGCTGTGGCGTCCCACAAGGAAGCATATTAGGGGCTTTACTGTTCCTAATATATGTAAACGACATGACATCAGCTTGTGACTGCAACTTGTTCCTGTTCGCAGATGACTCAGCACTGCTGGACTCGGACAGGAACAAACTGCAGGTTGAAAAGACCCTCAGCTCTGAACTCGGTAGAATCTGCACCTGGCTCGCTGATAACAAACTATCCTTACACCTGGGAAAAACTGAATCCATTCTCTTCGGATCAAATAGTAATCTCAGCAAGACAAATGGCTTCTTGGTTAGAGTGGGTGACAATATTATCACACGAAAAGATGAAATTACCTACCTAGGTTCCATCCTGGAGGCCAATCTTTCCGGTGATGAAATGGCCACCAACGTAATCAAAAAAGTCAATAAAAGAACAAGATTCCTTTACAGGATCTCCTCACTGGTCAACAAAAACACCTTGAAGACCAAGGTTTCTTTGACTATGCATGCACCTCTTGTTACCACAGCACGTCAAAGGCCCTTAAAACAAGGCTCCAGACCTCCCAAAACAAACTGGTCAGGCTCCTACTTGGCCTCACCCCCCGAACCCACCTCACCCCTGCCCACTTTGACAGGCTGGGATGGCTTAAGGTCGACGACAGAGTATAGCATCTTGCAATGGGTCTGGTCCACAAGATTCGATACACCACCAAGATACCCATGTACCTGTCTAAATACTTCCTTAATGTAAACGAAGTCCACACCCACAACACCAGAGGGAGTGCAACAAACCATGTACAACCCAGATTCGGCACAAACAAGGGACTATGCCACCAAAATGTGGAACGCCCTACCAACAGTCATTAAGACATGTGAATCCCTTGACTCCGTCAAAACCGCTCTCAAAGGGCACCTACGGACGGCTGCAATTCGAAACTGGCCCCCGTAAAATCTGAATCCCCCCACCGCTCCCCCCCCCCTTTTCCCCCTTACTGTATACGTTTATTTTCCCTTTTTGCTTCCTTTATGATGAATTCCTGCTCTGTTCTTTAACTATATAGAAGTGTCTATTTGTACGTCTCTAAATGTTTTGATGAATTGAACAAGGTGGACCCTGTTGTAAACAAGTGTAATGCTTAATTGGGTCGTCCACTCACAGTTAACAGTCTTTGTATTGAGTTTGTGCTTGAAATGTACTGTAATTCTGCAAACTGTTAATAAATATTTCAATCAATACATTTCAATCAATGTTTAGAGTCATTCAAATGGACAGCAATGGGGTAATCACGGTCGTTTCTCCGAATGAAGCTCGTATGTTCACTAATTCGTTGCTTGAGCTGTCTAGTGGTTTTGCCCACATAGGCCAATCCACATGGGCAACGGATCATATAGACCACATGTGTGGAAATACAAGTGATTATACTCTGAATTTTGAACTTCTTGCCTGTATGGGGATGAGTGAAAAAAGCAGCCTTAAATGTATTGCTGCACTGAGCACAATTGCCAGAGGGATAGTTTCCCTTGGGCAAGGGACTCAGGAGGGTCTGTATTTGAGTGACCCTGGGAGATGCACAAGAGTGTCTCTGGTCCTTGAAATTAAACAGGTTGAGAATCACTGCTAGTCCCTAGCATATTTTTCATATTGGGGGTCCGTGGGCTGTGTGTCAAGTGTCAATTTGGGGGTCCTTTCCTTGGCATGAACAAGTTTGGGAACTTGCTATAGTGAATGGTGGGAGACCCTGAAAAAGAAAAGTATAGGCCTATAGCAAAACAAAGAAACAGGAGGAAAATGAACTGAGGGAAAAGCTATCAAGGGAAATTGAAAATGCTGGTAATAATATGAATTACAATGTTAAAACATATTTGAAAGTAAAGCCTGAGTTAGATGAATATGAGAAAAACAAGTGTAGCCTATGCATGCAATTGTGAGGAGTAGGGCACAATATGCTGTAGAGGGTGAAACATGTACTTCCTTCTTCCTATAGTGCTTGAACTAAGCAAAAGAGAAATATATTCATGAATTGTAAAATAAAATAAAAATGGTGAAAAGTAAATGTATTCTAGAAACGGTAGAGTCATTTTATAGGGACTTATTCAGGAAAAGTGACGTTGACAATGAGTGTGTTGAGAATGCTTTGAACAAGGTGAAAATAAGTGAATCTGAGAAACAGCTACTGTATGTGATGATGATATATTGATTGATGCAGCTTAGAGAGGCTATATTATTCAGCAGAATAACAAGAGCCGAGGGTCAGACTGGCTAACAGGGGACTTTTATAAAACCTTTTCAGAGGTGCTGGCACGGTGGCACCTAGGCTTTACAGGCATATGGAGGATGCAGCTGGTGTCACAATCCATGTCGACTGGTGTAATCACAATTTTGTATAAGAATAAGGGTAGAAAACTGAAAGTAGAGAACTACAGACCAATCAGTCTCTTGAACAATGACTTTATTGTTATAAGATTCTGGCAAATAGGATTAAAAAGGTATTGGGTAGCATTATATCTTCTACACAGGCATACAGAGATGTAGAAGATATAATATGCACAATGCGAGATGTGATTCCCCATATGAATAATGATGGAGAAGGTGGTATAATCTTAAATATAGACTATTTTATAATTGTGAAATGAGGCCTCTGGTAGTCACACAGGACTATAATTGTGAAATGAGGCCTCTGGTAGTCACACAGGACTATAATAGTGAAATGAGGCTTCGTAGCCACACAGGACTATAATAGTGAAATGAGGCCTCTGGTAGTCACACAGGACTATAATAGTGAAATGAGGCCTCTGGTAGTCACACAGGACTATAATAGTGAAATGAGGCCTCTGGTAGTCACACAGGACTATAATAGTGAAATGAGGCCTCTGGTAGTCACACAGGACTATAATTGTGAAATGAGGCCTCTGGTAGTCACACAGGACTATAATAGTGAAATGAGGCCTCTGGTAGTCACACAGGACTATAATAGTGAAATGAGGCCTCTGGTAGTCACACAGGACTATAGTAGTGAAATGAGGCCTCTGGTAGTCACACAGGACTATAATAGTGAAATGAGGCCTCTGGTAGTCACACAGGACTATAATAGTGAAATGAGGCCTCTGGTAGCCACACAGGACTATAATAGTGAAATGAGGCCTCTGGTAGCCACACAGGACTATAATAGTGAGATGAGGCCTCTGGTAGCCACACAGGACTATAATAGTGAAATGAGGCCTCTGGTAGCCACACAGGACTATAATAGTGAAATGAGGCCTCTGGTAGCCACACAGGACTATAATAGTGAAATGAGGCTTCGTAGCCACACAGGACTATAATAGTGAAATGAGGCCTCTGGTAGTCACACAGGCCTATAATAGTGAAATGAGGCCTCTGGTAGCCACACAGGACTATAATAGTGAAATGAGGCCTCGTAGCCACACAGGACTATAATAGTGAAATGAGGCCTCTGGTAGTCACACAGGACTATAATAGTGAAATGAGGCCTCTGGTAGCCACACAGGACTATAATAGTGAAATGAGGCCTCTGGTAGCCACACAGGACTATAATAGTGAAATGAGGCCTCTGGTAGTCACACAGGACTATAATAGTGAAATGAGGCCTCTGGTAGCCACACAGGACTATAATAGTGAAATGAGGCCTCTGGTAGTCACACAGGACTATAATAGTGAAATGAGGCTTCGTAGCCACACAGGACTATAATAGTGAAATGAGGCCTCTAGTAGTCACACAGGACTATAATAGTGAAATGAGGCCTCTGGTAGTCACACAGGACTATAATAGTGAAATGAGGCCTCTGGTAGCCACACAGGACTATAATAGTGAAATGAGGCCTCTGGTAGTCACACAGGACTATAATAGTGAAATGAGGCCTCTGGTAGTCACACAGGACTATAATAGTGAAATGAGGCCTCTGGTAGCCACACAGGACTATAATAGTGAAATGAGGCCTCTGGTAGTCACACAGGACTATAATAGTGAAATGAGGCCTCTGGTAGCCACACAGGACTATAATAGTGAAATGAGGCCTCTGGTAGCCACACAGGACTATAGTAGTGAAATGAGGCCTCTGGTAGCCACACAGGACTATAATAGTGAAATGAGGCCTCTGGTAGCCACACAGGACTATAATAGTGAAATGAGGCTTCGTAGCCACACAGGACTATAATAGTGAAATGAGGCTTCGTAGCCACACAGGACTATAATAGTGAAATGAGGCTTCGTAGCCACACAGGACTATAATAGTGAAATGAGGCCTCTGGTAGCCACACAGGACTATAGTAGTGAAATGAGGCCTCTGGTAGCCACACAGGACTATAATAGTCTATTTTACATCATGATGATGCACGATGGTGAGAGCGCCCCTCACTTCACACGGGTGTGATTTCTATACTTTTGTACAGCCATTTAAAAGTAACCAATCATCAAGCTCTATACAACCACATGCTGTGAAACAAGAACAAACTAATTCTATTTCAATTCAGCAATGCATTGATATAGAAAAAAGTTATACCAATTATGAATTCTTTGGTGATTTTTAAGTGAAGAAATTGGAACGATACAGAGAAGAAATTGGAACGATACAAATTGGAACGATACAGAGAACCAATAGATGGGAGTTGCACCACTTGGTTCACACTGGTGTGATTTTACTTTTCACCTGACTGGGCCTCACACTGCTGCAGCTGGAACAGAGCTCACTTATTAATTGAGATATATTAATGAATGCCTTTAAGACAACTGGATGGTGAATATTAGGTCATTCAGGTGGAAGGCTGGCCTGGTGGTGGTAGTGTGCTTCTGTGACGGGGGCTCACAGCGCGCCACAGAGAGACACTAAATCCTGATTGGACAGATCACATTTCTGAAAAAAGGTTAAACTATTCTCAACTTTTAAAAGAACTCTGCTCAGCCTGCAGGAAAAGTGCTCTGAGCAGTGTCTAACTGGTCAACTTTTGTTCATTTCTCAAAGGATTTAATGTTTAAATGACCATAATGTGGATGCTAAGTTTGTGTCACAGACTACATGACACCAAAGAGACATGAAAGAACCTCAGTACACTGACTAAACCTGCACTGCTTAAACAAATTAATGGACGCCAGTCAGTCTTTATAGACACTACAGCGGTGCCCGTTGGGCACTGGCCTACTTGGAACGATGCAAGTTGGAAATGGATGCCCCACCCATTATGTCTGCGTCCCTTTTCTGCCCAAATGTGGAGTCTTTGTGGCGGTTCTGGTCAACTGTGGGTAAGACCGACTCAAGGCCGGGTTTCGGTCGTTAGACCTTCATCAGGACGGAGTAAAGAGCAACATTTTTGTCACCAACTGTCACCAACCTTATGAGGTGTGCATTGGCCTTTATCTATAGGATCTTCATTTTATTTTTAAGCCAATACACTCATTCTAGATCAGAAGATAACATCTTCACTTTCAGGAAAACCCAAATGCTACACAGCAGATCTATGAGAAATGACGTCTCTAACCACATCCTGTAAGATCTGAATCCCCCCCACCCCACCCCACCCCCCCCCCCCCTTTCCCCTCACTGTATATGTATCTTTTCCCTTTTTGCTTCCTATATGATGAATTCCTGTTCTGTTCTTTAGCTACATAGAAATGTCTATTTGTATGTCTCTAAATGTTTTGATGAATTGAACAATGTGGACCCTGTTGTAAACAAGTGTAATGCTTAATTGGGTCGTCCACTCACAGTTAACAGTCTTTGTATTGAGTTTGTGCTTGAAATGTACTGTAAATTCTGCAAACTGTTAATAAATATTTCAATCAATCAATCAATTGATTGAAGTTTCCATTTTAATGCTTTTCTCCAAAACTACTTTTTAGTTATTTACTAATACTAACATTACTGTCAATCTCCAATGAATATAGGCTCGGGTTTGTCAAGACATTTGTTATTCAATCTTTATTTCAGACTCTGGGTCCATATATCACAAACACAATGGCAATGATACAGTCCAGTCTACCCTCTCTCTTCTGTAAAACACCTCTATCAGTGTCTGTCTATCCCTCTGTCCTCTTCCCTCAGTGTCAGACAGCCTGGCTGGTGTGTGTGCGTGTGTGTGTGTGTGTGTGTGTGTGTGTGTGTGTGTGTGTGTGTGTGTGTGTGTGTGTGTGTGTGTGTGTGTGTGTGTGTGTGTGTGTGTGTGTGTGTGCGCGCATGTGCATGTGTGCATGCGTGCGTGCGTGCGCGTGAATATGTGTGAATGTTTTTTTTATTAATCAGATTTATAGTCGACAAATAAAATATGTCAATCCACACCCATCATTTAGCGGCGGGGGATTTCAATCAAGCTGACTTAAAGACACTCTTTCCATCGTAATGTGAAATGTGCTGCCAGAGGGAGCAATATTCTTGATCAGGTTTATACCAACATAGCCCATGAGCCCAGGTGTACCCCCATCTAGGTCTCTCTGATCATGTTTCGCTCCTCCTGCACCCTTGGTCCACACCCACAACACCAGAGGGAGTGCAACAAACCATGTACAACCCAGATTCGGCACAAACAAGGGACTCAATTATTTTCACTCCTATGCCACCAAAATGTGGAACGCCCTACCAACAGTCATTAAGACATGTGAATCCCTTGACTCCTTCAAAACCGCTCTCAAAGGCCACCTACTGTTACGGTTTCGAACCCAGGTTCGAACCCTCCACCCCAACCTTCCACTTCTGGTGTTCCTGGGCACAACCCACTGCGCCATCACCACTCTTCCACCTAGTCAGGTCCACCTCTGTGTTCCCCTGCCCCTCTGACGAGCTGCCTGCATGGGTGTGGCACTGCACACCTGTTTCCATTCTACCATGATCACCAGAGTCTTCAAGAACCCTGCCTTCCCTCCACTCCTCGCCAGATCTGCCCATAGAAACGCCTGGCAAGTACAGTTTCTCTCTACTCGGTTGCTGTTCGTACTCTGTAGAGCTTTTCGTGTGTTTTAGCTGCAGTGTTAGCTGTTTTGCTAATTGTCTCCACCAGGCCGAAGGCATGTGGGGAGAGTATGTTTTGCACTCCGTCCGTCCGTGTGTCCGTGTGTCCGTCCGTCCGTCCGTCCGTGAGCAGCTAATCTCGGCCACCGTTAACCCCATCGATGCCAAATTTTGCACACACACTCCCTGGATGCCAACGATGAACCTCTGCCCCAAACTTTCCAGAACGGCCTGTTATAGCGCCACCAGGAGGCCGCTTTGTGCAAAACAAGTTTTTGCACAGTACACCTACAGATTTTGTCCAAACATCACGCAAATTGGTACACAGTCTCTCTAGAGCCATTCAACGAAACCGGTCTTTCAGATTTCTCAGACTCCATCCTGATTGGTTAAGATTGGCTTCCAAAATTCACAGGAGTGCTCAGTTTCAAACAAAATGCTGCAAATCATGAACACATCGCGTGATTTCCGTGAAATTGTGCACCCACATTCCCACTAGGCAGAGGACAAAATGCCACATGAACAATTTCAACTCAGCCTCAAGGTGGCGCTATAACTGGCCGAAAAGTATTTTTACCTCTAACTGCACGGATCTGTGGATAACTTTGTATGCCAACTCCCTAGAGGCCAAGGAAAAACCTTTGCCTGGAATTTTTCACATCTGCTCTTTATAGCGCCACCAGGAGGCCGACATATGTAAAACACATTTTCTATTATTACTCCTTCAGATTTTATCCAAATTTCACGCAAATCGGTACACATGATCTCCATAGTCATGTGATCAATGTCCTACATTCCTATCCTGGTGGAGACCTGTGCCCAGAAGGGCACTTTCTCTAGTTAAACATGTTTTTGAAAACATTTGAGCGAGAAGCTGGCGTTTAAAGTGTAACAACGCATGGTATGATAGTTACACATGGAAGTAATCTGGAAGTATAACATCTTTCATTAACCTATTTTGTTGTTTTAAGAATTATGTTATACTTTAGCTATTGAAAAATAGCAGATCTATACAAGCTCATAGCGCGGCACCGCTATGAGCTTGTAGATCTGCAATTTTTTTTAAAGCGTGAAAATGTTTGAATATATATTATTACAGAGTGAACATTTTAACTCCAATCTTTGCTTCTGAGGGGTCCCTGGAACAACATATTTTCAGATGGGGGTCAGTGGCCAATTACATATTATTTTGGGGTCCTTGACATGAAATATTGAGCACACAGAAACATAAGGTTTTTCAGAAAACTGTCAGGATTTTGAAGACATTTTTCTAGTCAGGCCAAAATGGGTTAGGAAAAAGAAAAATCACACCCGTGTGAAGTGAGGGGCGCTCTTATCATTCATCATACATCACTTTCCGTGTTCAACCAATCAAATCATCCGGAATGTCATTCCGGCCAATCGCAATGTTGTGTCCTCACCGTTTCCGTCTTCAATCTTTCTGCCCTCACTTTTAGCTTCAATGTTTGCGTTCTGGTCACACTCACCCTGAAAAGCTGTTCAGAGGAGGGTCACACTCACCCTGAACAGCTGTTCATAGGAGGGTCACACTCACCCTGAAAAGCTGTTCAGAGGAGGGTCACACTCACCCTGAAAAGCTGCTCATAGGAGGGTCACACTCACCCTGAAAAGCTGTTCATAGGAGGGTCACACTCACCCTGAAAAGCTGCTCATAGGAGGGTCACACACCGTGAAAAGCTGCTCATAGGAGGGTCACACTCACCCTGAAAAGCTGCTCATAGGAGGGTCACACACCGTGAAAAGCTGCTCATAGGAGGGTCACACTCACCCTGAAAAGCTGCTCATAGGAGGGTCACACACCGTGAAAAGCTGCTCATAGGAGGGTCACACTCACCCTGAAAAGCTGCTCATAGGAGGGTCACACTCACCCTGAAAAGCTGCTGATAGGAGGGTCACACTCACCCTGAAAAGCTGCTGATAGGAGGGACTAGCGCCCCTCAAAGAAGGGTCATAGGACATGATAGGAGGGTCAAAGAAGGCGTTCAACAGCATGAAATGTAAATATGTTTTTAATCAACACATCTCAAATATAACAACACATATATAGTTATATAAGATAACAGCATTGTGACAACAGTGTTGTTTTGGGCAGCAAATTTCTATTTTAGTTTTAGTCAGTCTTTGGAATAAAACATTTAGCGGGCCTTATTAACATATTGAATATGTAAACACCCCCCCCCCCCCCCCCACCACACCTGTTCCTGATTATTACATTATGATACAACACACTGTCTGTCTGTCTGTCTGTCTGTCTGTCCTCACAGCCTGTCTGTCTGTCCTCACAGCCTGTCTGTCTGTCCTCACAGCCTGTCTGTCCTCACAGCCTGTCTGTCTGTCTGTCCTCACAGCCCGTCTGTCTGTCCTCACAGCCTGTCTGTCCTCACAGCCTGTCTGTCTGTCTGTCCTCACAGCCCGTCTGTCTGTCTGTCCTCACAGCCTGTCTGTCTGTCCTCACAGCCTGTCTGTCCTCACAGCCTGTCTGTCTGTCCTCACAGCCTGTCTGTCCTCACAGCCCGTCTGTCTGTCCTCACAGCCTGTCTGTCTGTCCTCACAGCCTGTCTGTCTGTCCTCACAGCCTGTCTGTCTGTCTGTCCTCACAGCCCGTCTGTCTGTCCTCACAGCCTGTCTGTCCTCACAGCCTGTCTGTCTGTCTGTCCTCACAGCCCGTCTGTCTGTCTGTCCTCACAGCCTGTCTGTCTGTCCTCACAGCCTGTCTGTCCTCACAGCCTGTCTGTCTGTCCTCACAGCCCGCCTGTCTGTCCTCACAGCCCGTCTGTCTGTCCTCACAGCCCGTCTGTCTGTCCTCACAGCCCGTCTGTCTGTCCTCACAGCCTGTCTGTCTGTCCTCACAGCCCGTCTGTCTGTCCTCACAGCCCGTCTGTCTGTCCTCACAGCCCGTCTGTCTGTCCTCACAGCCCGTCTGTCTGTCCTCACAGCCCGTCTGTCTGTCCTCACAGCCCGTCTGTCTGTCCTCACAGCCCGTCTGTCTGTCCTCACAGCCCGTCTGTCTGTCCTCACAGCCTGTCTGTCTGTCCTCACAGCCCGTCTGTCTGTCCTCACAGCCCGTCTGTCTGTCTGTCCTCACAGCCTGTCTGTCTGTCCTCACAGCCTCTGTCCTCACAGCCTGTCTGTCTGTCCTCACAGCCTGTCTGTCTGTCCTCACAGCCTCTGTCCTCACAGCCTGTCTGTCTGTCCTCACAGCCCGTCTGTCTGTCCTCACAGCCTGTCTGTCTGTCTGTCCTCACAGCCTGCCTGTCTGTCCTCACAGCCTCTGTCCTCACAGCCTGTCTGTCTGTCCTCACAGCCTGTCTGTCCTCACAGCCTGTCTGTCTGTCTGTCCTAACAGCCTGTCTGTCCTCACACAGAGACACAGAGGAGTCAGGCCAAACATGGAACCCAGCGTAGAGCGGTTGAGTGAAGGTGTTCTGGACGGTGTACAGGTGAGTCAGAGTGTCCTCTAACACTCTGTAGAAAGACAGAGTCCCAGCGGGACGGTCCAGATACACTGCTACTCTGTTGGAGCCAGAGGGTTCGATAGGAAGGACAGTCGTCTTACTATTGTGTTTGACAGAGTAATAGTTACCATGCTGACCATCAGCACAGAGCAGACCCCAGGACCGTTCATACCCTCCAAGCTCACAGTCCCGACCGCCTCCTTTCCTACTGATGTCTCCGTCAGTCACTCCTATCCTAACCTCTCCACTGAACTGTACCTCACTGTAGCAGCGTTCATCTAGACTCTCTGAACTCAGAACCTGAGGCATTCTATCAAACCTGTCAGGATGATCAGGATATGAATGAGGCTGACCATCCTGTTGTTCTCAGACAGAGAGAGGACACAGTGTGCTGTGTTTGTGTCCAGAGTGAGACGCTGGAAATCTGATGAGAAAACAACACAGTACACATTAAATACATCCTTCACTGAATGATACGTGCACGGAGCACGACCGCACGTGCACGTATCATCGCACGCGCACACACACACACACACACACACACACACACACACACACACACACACACACACACACACACACACACACACACAATGTATCAGATGTACAAGCTCAAAGCGCGGCATGCAGTGATGCGCTGTGAGCTTGTAGATTTGCTATTTTTAAATAGCCAACGTATAAAATATGGATAAAGTGTTTAATATGGAGCCGAATCCATGCCAATATTATCTGTGTGTTCGTAAAAGACAATGCGTAAAAAATAAATCTGTAAAAGAAAAATGTGTAAAAAAACAATCCGTAAAAAGAAAATGCGTAAAAAAAACAATCTGTAAAAGAAAAATGCGTAAAAAAACAATCTGTAAAATTAATGCGTAAAAAAAAAATCCATAAAAAGAAAATGCGTAAAAAAACAATCTGTAAAAGAAAAATGTGTAAAAAAACAATCTGTAAAAAGAAAATGCGTAATATATACGGATAGTGTTTTTTTGTGTTTGGACTTACGAACAGAAAAAATGCCAACCTGAGTTACAGATGGTTTTTTTGGTTCCCCAGTGAAATCACTGCCAAAAATCACATGACGGCTGAGAACCAATCACGTGAGGCCTTTTCCTCTATCCAATCAAAAAGCTCCATAAGTCTGCCTGGCAACTGAGGTTGCCATGTTTGTCTGGGGCTACGTTATAAGTATAAGTTTATGAGTTACATGTTTAGCTATATATCCATATCTTGTCTTAAAGGTATATTCAGTGATTTCACACGTTTTTGGCTGTGGGACCCAGCCTTTCGTCCAATCAGGATAGAGAGTCAAAAACGAAACCTAAGGTTTTTTGACCCCCAGGGGTTAACTGGGGACAGGGAGGAACTCCTTATAATATAAGGAGTTCCTCCCTGTCCCCAGTTAACCATATTATGGTCAGCACACTCTATAGTAGAGAGGATTATCACAACAAAACTAAAAAATGATATTTGAATTAAGTGAAATCACTGAATATACCTTTAAAACAACCACTCAATGGCCAATTGACTAATTCATTATTTTAGTAGCCTATATTAAATAGGGGGGTCTCAAGGTTCGGGGACCCCCAGGGACCCCCCGGGACCCCCCCGGGACCCCCAAATGGTAACTCTGTTATTTCTCAACCGTTTTTGACGGGGGTGGGCTCGTTGTGATTGTGTCGCCCCCCTGGGGGCGTCTTTGGGGGTCTCAAGGTTCGGGGACCCCTGGGGACCCCCCAGGGACCCCCAAATGGTAACTCTGTCATTTCTCAACTGTTTTGGACGGGGGTGGGCTCGTTGGAATCTTGTCGCCCCCCTGGGGGCGTCTTTGGGAGTCTCAAGGTTCAGGGACCCCCGGGACCCCCCAGGGACCCCCAAATGCTAACTCTGTCATTTCTCAACCGTTTTGGACGGGGGTGGGCTTGTTGGAATCGTGTTGCCTCTCTGGGCGCATTATGAGGGTTTTGGAGGTTCGGGGACCCTTGGGGGCTCCCACATGGTAACTCTTGACATTTTTATGATAGATCTTTATTGATGGGAGGGAGAGACAGAGAGAACCATTTATATTCATCTGCAAATTCTTCTTACTATAGCTCTCTCTCTCACACACTTTTCAGATATCACTTGATATGGACATTTAACCAAGCGATTTCCCTCTGACAAGGCTCGCCGTTTCCCGACAAAACTGTGCAATTTCTCAATTACTGTGCAATAAACACTCAAGCCACAACGAAAATGTATTTTGTTGCTTTTATATAAAAATAGAAATAAACACATACACTAATGTAAACTGTGGTTACAATAAACTAGACCAGTCCGTACGATGCGTGAGCTAACTAGCATGGTTCGATTGTTAGCATTCCTCGTTGAAGCATGCATTAGTGCAAAGCAGGTACATTTTACTGTAAACACAAAAATAGACGAAACACACCATTAACAGCAGATATACAAGCGACTAAAGTCTCTGTGCATTTGCACGCTTCTTTTTCAAGTCATGGCGTGGATTGATTGATTGGTTTATCAATCCCAAACCCCTTAGATAGAATTTCTGTTGGCTTAGATAGCATTTGACTTAGACTTATAGCATGTTATGTAGACAGCACTATAATTGTATTGTATATAGTCATAGCACGCCATAGTACATATGTATAGCATAGTAGTGAATATGTATAGTTTATTATGTATAGTGTATGTATAGTTTCATCATATAGATATTCCACTGTTACCTTCTTAGCTTACGCATGTTTCATGATAAATGCTTTTATGTGATGTATTCCCATGCTTTTGTTCTTGCCTAAATGTAAGTCGCTCTGGATTAAGAGCGTCTGCTAAATGCCTAAATTGTAAATTGTAAATTGTTTATTAAGTTTGCAGAATTACAGTACATTTCAAGTACAACTCAATAGAACTGTTAACTGTTAGTGGACGGCACCATAAGGCATTACGTCAGGTCTTCTTGTTTACGTTAACGTTAGAAATGACACTTTGCAATGGCAAATGAATGCACTTTAGCTGGTAGCAATGTTAGCATTTAGCAATTATAGTTCCCCTTGATGTTTTCCTTGATGAAATTAACAATGTTATCTCAACAATGCAAAGCACAGTCAATGAACAACACACACAGTTACTACAGGGCTCGGCTCATGAGAACGTCCGGCACCACACAATAATGTGTGGTGCGGTTGCACGCGATGCTCCACTGTGTCACGAGGTCCTTCAATCGAGGCTGCGGTGTTAGCGTTGACGTCCTTCCTCGTTGTCGTCGCCAACCTGTCACTTCTCGGCAATGGACGAAACGGATTGGTAGCCTCTTGCTTCTGATCTGATGTTTAATGTGAATTATGTACCAAAGTTTATTTGTATATACAGTATATGAAAGTAATATTACATCAATTCCAATACCACATCTAACATACTACCCCACAATAATACTCATAATTGACTGCAGCCAAACATTTGTAGTCCTTAGCTGTTTAACATGCAAGTGAAACTCACACACAAATCAATGGACAAAAACAACACAAAACTGTACATTAGTAGCTGCACAGTACTTGTAAGAGGAAATTGTTTGTTTGCTTGGTATTTCTTGGTATGACGCTATGAGCCACCTTGCAGATACACAAACTGTCAACACTGAAACACGCGGAAAACAGCAGACTTTCTCGGGTAGGTGTAACGCTAATAAATGTCAGGCGGAAAAAAGAGCGATAAAACACAAAGGTTCCGCCCTAGAGAACTTTGGTTCCTACCTAAATAAATAACTGAAAAATACTACACTGACTGACACAGAGGCAGTTACATTAGTGTTAGAGCTTTGTAACATGATGGGTAATTTGTATATGCAGGTGTGATTTATTGGCGTGGGTGTACATAGGCTATAGCTGTTGGGATTTATATTTAAGTGTATGATGAAGGAGGAATATGCATTCAACAGGGTACTGTAGATGTGCCCAGAGAGGCAACACGATTCCAACGAGCCCACCCCCGTCCAAAACGGTTGAGAAATGACAGATTTACCATTTGGGGGTCCCTGGGGGGTCCCCGAACCTTGAGACCCCCAAAGACGCCCCCAGGGGGGCGACATATTCACAACGAGCCCACTTCCGTCAAAAACGGTTGAGAAATGACAGTTACCATTTGGAGGTCCCGGGGGGTCCCTGGGGGTCCCTGAACCTTGAGACCCCAAAGACGCCCCCAGGGGGGCGACAAAATTCCAACGAGCCCACCCCCGTCCAAAACGGTTGAGAAATGACAGAGTTACCATTTGGGGGTCCCTGGGGGGTCCCGGGGGGTCCCTGGGGGTCCCTGAACCTTGAGACCCCCAAAGACGCCCCCAGGGGGGCGACAAGATTCCAACGAGCCCACCCCCGTCCAAAACAGTTGAGAAATGACAGAGTTACCATTTGGGGGTCCCTGGGTCCCGGGGGGTCCCTGGGGGTCCCTGAACCTTGAGACCCCCAAAGACGCCCCCAGGAGGGCGACAAGATTCCAACGAGCCCACCCCCGTCCAAAACAGTTGAGAAATGACAGAGTTACCATTTGGGGGTCCCTGGGGGGTCCCCAGGGGTCCCCGAACCTTGAGACCCCCAAAGACGCCCCCAGGGGGGCGACACAATCACAACGAGCCCACCCCCGTCAAAAACGGTTGAGAAATGACAGAGTTACCATTTGGGGGTCCCGGGGGGGTCCCGGGGGGTCCCTGGGGGTCCCCGAACCTTGAGACCCCCCTATTTAATATAGGCTACTAAAATAATGAATTAGTCAATTGGCCATTGAGTTGTTGATATGGATATATAGCTAAACTTGTAAGTCATAAACTTATACTTATACTTATAACGTAGCCCCAGACAAACATGGCAACCTCAGTTGCCAGGCAGACTTATGGAGCTTTTTGATTGGGTAGAGGAAAAGGCCTCACGTGATTGGCTCTCAGCCGTCATGTGATTTTTGGCAGTGATTTCACTGGGGAACCAAAAAAACCATCTGTGACTCAGGTTGGCATTTTTTCTGTTCGTAAGTCCAAACACAAAAAAATACTATCCGTATATTTTACGCATTTTCTTTTTACAGATTGTTTTTTTACACATTTTTCTTTTACAGATTGTTTTTTTACGCATTTTTCTTTTACAGATTGTTTTTTTACGAATTTCTATTTTAGAGATTGTTTTTTTACGCATTTTCTTTTTACGGATTGTTTTTTTTTACGCATTTTTCTTTTACAGATTGTTTTTTTACGCATTTTTCTTTTACAGATAGTTTTTTCACGCATTTTCTTTTTACGGATTGTTTTTTTACGCATTTTTCTTTTACAGATTGTTTTTTTACATATTTTCTTTTACGAACACACACATAATATTGGCATGGATTTTCCCCCATAGACCTGATTTGATTTGTGTTCAGATGATTCAATCAGCAATAGGAGGGGAGATTTCCAGGAGGAGGGACACACAGACTGCTGGCTAGCTCTCTACCTCTGTCAGTCAGTTCCAACATTATTCCTTCCACAACCATGAAGAAATATTCGTCGTTATTCCTTTTATTGTTATGTTTTACTGCCAAAAGTACTTCTTCAAAGTCGCACCCAAAGTCGTCCTGTCCTTATCCACCGTCTCAGTGGTGTCGCTCTTTGGAAATCGCCCTAGAATGCAAGGTAATTATTAATGTAGCCTACTGTATAACGCACTGGTAATTATTAATGTAGCCTACTGTATAACGCACTGGTAATTATTAATGTAGCCTACTGTATAGCGCACTCCGCTCCGGTAAATGTGAGGCCTATAGGATTATTAGGCTATTTAATTTGTTTACTAAAACTCTAGACTATGTATAAGTGTATAAGACATTTTAAGTTAATGTATTTACGTTTGGGCCAGAATGAGGAAAATTTGATTTTCAGAATTAATTAGGATTAGGCTAATTGGTTGATTCCGCATTATTTGAGTTGAATTTAAATGTATAGACTATCAAGTGTATTGCATTACTTTTAAGTTGTTTTGAATTAAGGCTTCCATGCAGTTTATAAGGGATAGCTTACATCTTCATCTGTTCTGTTTTAGGCTACCGTAGCCTAACTTGTCCAGATTTTAAGCATTTCAAACACTTTTTAAGCATTTCATACACATTTCAAACTACTATTTATTAATAATAACCTATGGTATTCTAAATTAGGGAAACTACTGGAATATATAGTTGCGTATTATCTGTGTATCCTACTGTAAATAACGCTATTCCCAATTAAAGCCTTTAATAATAAGACAGTCCAGCCTACAGCTAGTTTAGTGGAGTTTTGTCTTAATTAAAGCAGTCAACGTCGTCCTTGTTTGCAAAATGAGAATCATGCTTTTGAAATTGGGCACCAAACGTCCTGCATTTCCACAGAAACAACGTGACCTTCATGTCAACCTGATCAAAGTGCAGTCTCGTTTTCCAACTCGTACGTAGACTATACGAGTTGGAAAACGAGGCTGCACTTCAGGCAGCACGTTCAGGCACGAATTGGACAAAGTCTGGCAATTCTGGCATGTGCCAGAAGGGCATTTGTGGGCCGGTGAAGACCACAATGCCAGGGCCGATTTCCTGTGCCAGTCTGTGCCTGCTCATATAGTAGCCTTTTTGTTGTGTTCATTATAAAGCAGCTCGGTTTCTCAGAAGCAGTGTACATGGTTTGGTTTTGTGTCGTAGTAGAGTTACAGTATTCAATATTAAGCATAAAAGGTGTAATAGAAGCGTAATAAAAGGCACAAAAGGATACAACGGTCTATGAAACACACAAGCATGAAAAGATCAAAGCACAACAGACAGAAGGGCTCTGCCCAAGGATCTTGGGTAGATATTTAGGTTCAGAATCAGAAGTCATAATGAAATGCCCAAGATGGGGATTAATTGAGGGAGGGTCCCTCTGTGTTTAGGCACTGGTTGTCTCCACCAGGCCGAAGGCATGTGGGGAGAGTATGTTTTGCACTCCGTCCGTCCGTGTGTCCGTCCGTCCGTTTGTGTGTCCGTGTGTCCGTGTGTCCGTGTGTCCGTGAACAGCTAATCTCGGCCACCGTTAACCCGGTCGATGCCATATTTTGCACACACACTCCCTGGATGCCAACCATGAACCTCTGCCCCAAACTTTCCAGAACGGCCTGTTATAGCGCCACCAGGAGGCCGCTTTGTGCAAAACAAGCTAATCTCGGCCACCGTTAACCCGGTCGATGCCATATTTTGCACACACACTCCCTGGATGCCAACCATGAACCTCTGCCCCAAACTTTCCAGAATGGCCTGTTATAGCGCCACCAGGAGGCCACTTTGTGCAAAACAAGTTTTTGCACAGTACACCTACAGATTTTGTCCAAACATCACGCAAATTGCTACACAGTCTCTCTAGAGCCATTCAACGAAACGGGTCTTTCAGATTTATCAGACTCCATCCTGATTGGTTAAGATTGGCTTCCAAAGTTCACAGGAGTGCTCAGTTTCAAACAAAATGCTGCAAATCATGAACACATCGCGTGATTTCCGTGAAATTGTGCACCCACATTCCCACTAGGCCGAGGACGAAATGCCACATGAACAATTTCAACTCAGCCTCAAGGTGGCGCTATAACTGGCCGAAAAGTGTTTTTACCTCTAACTGCACGGATCTGTGGATAACCTGGTGGAGACCTGTGCCCGGAAGGGCACTTTTTCTAGTTTCTCCTGTTTATGTTCAGAAGCAGTATGTTGTATGCTGTTACTATTTTATTATGATTTCAAAAACATTTTAAAATGGTGAAAATAGCCAATCTACAAGCTCACAACCCATTGCAATTGGGACATGTGAGCTTTTAGATCTGCTATTTTCACTCATTTTGTTGACACTCGCGAATGTGAAATAAAATAAAAGCCTGGGTACCGAGGCTACTCTTGTAATGATGAAGTATACTTAATTCACGACAAAACGTTAAAACGTTGAAATATGTAGATACGAGCTTGACCGTCTGACAGCGACATACATCACGGTGTCTCTGTGTTCAGGTTCAGAAGCAGTGTATGGAGCTGAACGCCATAAAGCGCAACTTGGCTGCGGTGCCTCCGGTGGTGGTCACCCTGTACTATGAGAGCCTGTGTCCAGGGTGCAGGTACTTCATCACCCAGCAGCTCTTCCCCACCTGGACCTTGCTAAAGGACATCATGATTGTCAACCTGGTTCCCTTTGGGAATGCTGAGGTAGGCCTGCACTTGTTCCACTATATGCTGGTCTCTAAATGCTCAGCTTGCTCTGGTTCACCTAACATCGGCCCTTCTTGGAGATGAGATGATATAATAAACCTGTAGGGAAGTGCAGGTGCCATAGCAGCAACAGCAGCCAGGTTGAGGCACAACTGTTTGATGTGAAGACTGCACACTGCAGTTATAAAAAGAAAAGTCACTAGATGGCACAAGGGTTGAGTTAGGGCACTACTTGGTGTGCTCTCTTTCCTTACACTAAATGGCTTTGCCAGAATACTCAGATTACCCACATGTCGTTACAATTCTTGTGAGATTTTAGATTGGCTATTTTTGACTAAATGTTCCCCCAGAATAGGGATGCTGGGGTTCAAGTGATTAACAGTAACACAGGTAATTTGACCCATTAGCCTATAGTTCTGAAAAGGTTAGCAAGCATTCATGTGGACACTAGTGCCTATAACTTAATGTTGATATGACACACGTGACTATCAAGACAATATAATCACTTCATGTCAAAAAAGATAGGTGGCCCTATCAGAATATATAGTATTTAACTACAATTTATTATGCTAATGCTATATATAGGTTAACCCAGTTTTCAGTTGCAACTCAGGTGTGTTGTGAAGTGTTTAAGTGTTTAAGTGAAGAGTCATTCCTGCTTTTCTTATAGGAAGTTCCATCTGAAAATTCTCCCTTCAGCTGTCAACACGGGCCGCCGGAATGTCATGCGAACATGATCGAGGTCTGTATGCTGTCAGATTGATTATGTTTTTAGTAAGTTATGTTTCTTTGTGGCAAACTCGCGGCCGTTGTTTGTGTTCGTTTCGACGTTCTGTGCGTGGTTCAATGACTGTTTTGTTGTTGCTGTCCATGCAGTTAGCTCATAACATTAGCAGCTGTTGTCGCTTCGAGCTGCGCGGCCCTACTGTGGCTGGCTGGCTGCTGTGCGGAACTACCTATATATCATGACCAGATGCAACGCAAGGTTATACCAAAGTTCAACTTTGCCGTAACTGCTCATTCATTGTTGTAAGTCAGTCTGGGTTGGAAGTTTCTGCTAAATGTTTCACGTGTTTATGTAATTTAAAAAAGGAAGTAACCAGAGTGACCAGTACACTCTTCAGTGCTGTTCGTCATGGTGAATGATTCACCATGTATTTAAACAGTACAAACCTAAATGATACTGCTTTATAATGTGTTCTCCACACAGGCTTGCATCCTACACAACGTGGCCAATACAGCCTTTCAGGTCATCAACTGCATGGAATCAGCAGCTGACATTCTTTTTGCAGCTCAGCCTGTAAGTACTGAGGGAAACCTCACACTGGCTTTTGACAAACTTCACTTTCAACACCTACTGTGGCCAAAGCAACATGGCACTTGCTTGCTTGGTTTTGTAATTATATACTTATATGGTAACAAAAACAAAGGGTTTTTGTATATTAAAACGTGTGGTTGTCGCAGAATCCCGAAGAAGACTCTGGCTTCTGCACACTGTTTGAAAACCAATGCTACACAGGACAAAGGGTCCTGTGTTGTTGGTAATAACATGCGTTGTGTCCTCCTGACCCAGTGTCTGCAGCTATATGCTCCATCAACATCCTGGGCTGTCATAGACTCCTGTGTACAGGGAGGACAGGGACTCAAAATAATGCACATCAACGGTGCCATGACCAGAGCCCTGAGCCCAGCTCACACACATGTACCCTGGGTCACCTTCAATGGGGTAGGTCGGTGGTTCTCATAAAACGTTTTTAATTTGAAGAGAAGAGACTTTGAGAGTTACAGACCTGTAAGGGTCCATTTGGGAACCTCCACAAGGAACCCTGGGGAATCCCTGGAGTCCACTTTGAGGAGCTGGGGTAAGACGCACACTCTGGACTGTGGGTGGACTGTCTTTGTCTCTAGGGCTGAAACTATCTGCCTTTTAGCGATTATTCTGTCCATTACATTTTTGTTTATTCAGATATGAATTATCAACAAATTCATTTGAAAAGATTTGAATGATAATAATGGACTCGTGAGCTTGTAGATCTACCATTTTTGAAAAACAATTGTATTAAAATATATATTCCTTAAATAATCGATTAGTTGTATTAGCTGTGGCACCCCTACTTCTTGTGACCCATTGATTGTCTTTTTTAAGCACAATTACAGCTTGAATGGATGTATAGCGAAAGGATGATTGTATGCAAGTCATGCAAGTAAATACGGTTTACAAACAAGAGTGGTAATCTTATATAATTCTGGACTCTCTGTGGTTGCAGGAATACAAAGAAGAGTTTGAGGGTAAGGCGATGTCGTCACTCTTCAATCTGGTCTGCCAGCTCTACAAGGTGAGAAATGTGGGGCTTTTTGCACCGGCCACTGCCATCTCTCATACTTAATGAAATTAACGAAAGCACCTGGGGGTGAAAACTGTCCCCATAAAAATCTCTTAATTATTTGTGACCCTTTCCAAAAGGTCAATCTGTTCAGGGTGTAGCCTACTATTGAATATCCCTCCCAGTTTCATGCAAATCCACCCATCTGTTTGATCTTGACCAGCAATGTCCAACTGCTGGTCCATGAACAAGCCTATGTCAGTGGTTCACAAGCTCTTTCTGGACCAGGGCCCACTTCAAAATCTCAAAAGCGTTTTATATTACAAAACATTAATAATAATGACATGGTAGTTTTTCTTTAAAACCTTGGAATGTTTTCATTGTGATCCTGATAAATAGGACTGTTCCATTGATCCAAGCTGAAATACAATCTATTGAATGATCATTAGAATAAACATGCTCTGACTCACAGCAGTGGTTAGATGGGTTAAGCTGCTGTGGTAAGTGGTTAGTGCTTACATGGGTGGCCTGCAAAGTCCGAACGCTTTCAAGATTTTCAAGTGGTCCCTGATCCAGAAAAGGTTGAAAACCATTGATTTAGACTAGAGAATCGAGTGCAACTTGTTTGTGTACAGCATCTTCCTCCCAGGTCTAGAATTGTATCCCTTCTCTCCTGTGCCTCAATGGGCTATATGCACACAGAATAACTCTTCCTACTTCAGTTCTTACTTCACAGGTGTTACAGATGATACTAATTAAGGCTCTGTTCCATTTAGGTCACATTCCCACCTAATACTTCGGTAGACTCGATGCAAATAGGCAGAGAAGTTGGGATTCTTGCATATTTGCTGCGGTTTGCCTTCACACTGTCTGTCATCCGCAGCAATTGGAAACGCAGTAGGGGGACCTTTATCAATGTGTTCCATTCATAAACTAGCCTACACAGTGAAATCTATGGTGATAAAATTATACTCATAACGTGCATGTGTCGTGCCGTCTGGGACTGGACCCTGTTCATGTGTCGTGCCGTCTGGGACTGGACCCCCCCCCCCCTCTCTCTCTCTCACTATACGCACACAGCCACGCACTGTTCTTTTGGGCATGGAGGCACAGCGCTGAGCGCACTGATATAACAGACAGCAGCGCAAAATGTTTACAAGTTTATCGAGATGAAAGTCCCTACTCCCCAGTCCCCACACAGTGACAGCACTCCATGTTTACGGCACGCACAGACAGACTATTCTGTAGGCTATAATACACTGCGGTGTTTTTATGTGTTTCCTTAAGCAATTGATTAATGTACTTTCGATCAGGGCTTCAGTCTCCTCATTCGACCACGTCTATCCACAGTAACGGGACATCTTTGCGCTGCGTGAAATATGCCTTCTCCGTCTCCAACTGCTTCTCACCGCCACATTGTTTGCTTAATTTCCTTTATTTACTGCGGATTGCATTCACACCAAATGGACCCTTACGGGTCCATTTAGTTCCATTTGTACACTCACAAAGTGACATACCTGTACGGTACGGTACAGGGCCATTTGGAACACTCAAGGACACTTTGATAGTTTGAGACCCACTGGTGTAGCAGAGCTAGTGTTTCCAGTGAGGCAACATAGAGGATATATGTGCGTGACATCATCATCATACCCACTTTACCCAGGCTTTCTGGCCTTGACAGCTCATACATCCAAACAGAAAAGTCCTATCTGATTGCATCCAACGTTAAACAACGTTAAACTCACTTTATGCATGCGCATACCCTCTATAGCAGCAGCCTGACTCTGTTTGACCAGAATGGAACAGCTAGCATTCATTAGTATTAGTGTGTGCATAGAGCCCATTCCTCTGTGCCTGTATGCAAATTACTTTAGATATTTAATTTTAAAACGCATTATCACATGCCATGTATGTTGGTTTTCTCAGGGGGGAACGCCCTCAGCTTGCACTGGAGCCCAGGTGAAGTTGGACCGGAGTCTATGCTTGAAAGATGTTTAGGCCGCATCAATGATTCTGCACTGTTTATGTGTTTTAGTTTGACTATAGCAAAAATAAACATTTAAAAAAGGTTACATATAAATATTCTGTTTAAATGGGTTGTGATGTTTGTTTGTAATGCAGAGTCAGTGAGTCTAGTGTTAAGATAGCTGACTAACTACTCTGTAAACACATCTCCATCGTCCTAGCTTCTCTTTCCTCCAGGAGCCAAAGTGCGGCCCGCGGGCCAAATGCGGCCCTGGGATGAATTTTATATGGCCCACAGCTTCATACCTGAATTGTATTACGAACGGCTATTTATCAACGGCTATGTATCATTTGTCAGTGTTCCTTGTTCCTTGTATTTGTTTTTTACCTTGCTTGTATGGTTACATTTGGTAATGTGACATATGGCTGAAAATAACCATTGATATTAAATATTGATGACGATAGTTAAATAGAATCGTTTAAATGCGATAACTTGGTTATAGTCCGACGGGACGGTATTATGTTAGGAGATGTAGTTGGCCTTTGGGTGTTTTCATATTTTCTAATATGGCCCATTTTGAAAACAGTTCTACTCTTTTGGTTATTGCTTGTAATTGTAAATGCAAAATTCTTATTAAAAACATTTAATTGGGATGCCTGATATTCATGTTACCGTATGTGTCACAATTTAAGTAAGTAAAGCAATAAGCCGATGAGTTTGTGGTTTGCTGTGATTTTACCACAGCAAGATCGTGGTTGGGGGTGCTCTGCTCAGCTTAAATAAGATTAATTGAAAAAATACCAGACTCACACTCATGGCATAGCATGCAAAATGCAACATACCAAATCACCTTGGTGCTCCCCCAAGGTTGGTGCCCTGAGCTGCAGCGCACCTAAAGCCCTTACATCAAGGACAGCCATAGAGTTGTATTGGGGAATTTGGGGTACGGCTGCACTATCATGCATTATCATGGCTTAATTGGTCACAGGTGTCATCAAAGTAGTTGTCGGCAAAACGCAGCATCTGGTTGACAGCAGTGAGTATCAGGATGTCACAGCATCACTGGTCCAACTCTGTAGTTCTGTCTAAAGAGGACGAGACGCGAAGACCGTACGGGCAACGCCATGTTGCTCCCTGGTGCTCCATGGAAAGAAAGAAACATGCGCAGTTGAGACCAGGAAGTTGTACATGCACAAATTTGGGCATGTACAACTTCCTGGTCCTCTTTGGACAGTCCTTGGTTCTTCACAGGAAGCACACAGGACAGAGGAACGCCCACACCACAAGCGCTGGAGGTTAGCTTCACTCATAATCATTCAGATGATGTTCATATAATGCATCCTAATGTGGATTTACCTCGCGTGGTTGTTATTACCAGGCTACTTTAGTTCAATTATGTTTATATAGATTTACCAAAGTTCCACTCAGTTATGTGAAAATATGTTTATGGATGTGTATTTGAATACATACGTTGTATGTAATCGGTATACTATAAGATACCAATGTACCCGTCTAAATACTTCCTTAATGTCAACAAAGTCAACACTCACAACACCAGAGGGAGTTCAACAAACCATGTGCAACCTAGATTTAGCTCAAACAGGGATTAAATTAATTTATTTCCTATGCCGCTAAAATGTCGAACGCCCTACCAGCAGCCATTAAGAACTGTGAATCCCTTGACTCCTTCAAAACCGCTCTCAAAGGGCACCTCCGGACGGCAACAATTAAAACTCGCCCCTGTATAAAAAATAAATCTGAGTCCCCCCACCCTTTTCCCATACTGTACACGTTTTCCCCTTTTTTTACTTTCTTTATATGATTTCCTTTTTTTCATAGTAGTGTATGTTTGTACGTCTTTAATTGTTCTGATGAATTTAAAATGGAGGACCCTGATGTAAACAAGTCTTTTTCATGGTTTCGTCCTCAAAGTAGCAGTCTTTTTATTTACTTTTTTTTTTAAATAAGCCATTCTACATACTATGTAATAAAAAAATTCAAGAGAGATTTATTGTAATATACCGTATAAATACATAAATGGGTAAAATAGAAATAGGTAAATCATAAAAAAAAAAGATTATGTTACTAATTGTCAATTCATTTTAAATATACAGTTGTGTTGCTCAAAGTTCATAGAAACTGCTGAAGATTTGAGTGAAAACCAGAAAGAACTTCACAAAACAGAGAATGTGTTGTGTGGGGACGTGCAGAGAATGTTCGAGGCAGGGGTGGAAATTCTCTAAAGGGCACTTCCCTAAAACAGGACTTTTGGCGAACGGCGAATGGCGTCACGCTAGCTTGTAGATCAGCTATTTTCAGGGCACGACATCACACTTTTCAGCTACAAATTCTTTCAGCGCAAAATTCTGCGTTCAGGAGAGTTCGGAAAAAGGCCTTTTAATTTCTTCATAGTAGGAATGCATTAATCAGAGGGCAGTTTTTTACAGGCAGGTTAAAGGGCAGTGGCTGAAGTCCCCTGTGGTGTGTTTTCTTTTTTTGATTGATTGATAATTTTATTAGACAATTAGATGCAAACAGTACAGGGTACAGTCAAGCACAGCATTGGTCCAAAAAGGACAGCACCGAAGAAAGACTTTAGCGGTCTTGTTTCCATTCGGGTCCCATGCATTCATTCACAATGACAACAAACAATAAGTTTCTCAAACACACTAAATCTATATGTACAGGTTGGAATAGAAATACATTAATAAAACATAAAAAAGGGGGGGCGAGCCAATCACCTTCTCTCCCTTTGACCTGATGACAGTGACAGGTGAGTTTTCAGACCCTTTTTAAAGGAAACCAGTGATCTGCTTGTTTTGAGGGAAGGGGGCAGGGCATTCCACACTTGAGTGGCAGTGCTGTGAAATGTGAATTTACCCATATTTGTTCTGAAAATGGGTGGCACCAGATCATTATTTACACTCCCTCTAGTATTATGGCTGTGGGAGTTGCTCACCTTTTTGAGTGTCCTCAACACTGAGCCAACCTATGCTATCAAATTGTGTTGCACAGAGGTGGGTCATGGGTCCTAATCCTAGTAAAAGTCTGATTAGTTTGTTTTGGGAGGTCTGGAGCTTATTTTTTGTGACATTGAGATGTTGGAATACCAGGAGGTGCATGCATAGTCAAATAAGGGCTGAATGAGAGCTCCAGCTAGTGTCCTGAGAGCCGTCTTGTTAACAAATGAGGAGATTCTGCCCAAGAATCTTGTTCTTTGATTTACTTTTTTGATCGCTCTTGTTGCCATGCCTTCACCCGTCAGTTTATTGTCCAGGATACAGCCCAGATATGTAACCTCTTCTTTGTTAGCGATTACTGACCTTAAAATCCGTTACCCTATTAAGGGAATGGTTGGACCCAAAAAGGATGGAATCTGTTTTACCTAGATGCAATGAGAGTTTGTTATCTGTAAGCCAAGTTCGGATATTGGTGAGTTCTGAGCTGAGTGCCTCCTCAACCTGTGTTTTGTGTTCTCCCGATATCAGGAGTGCTGAGTCGTCTGCAAACAGGAACAATTTACAATTACAGGCAGCACTCATGTCGTTAATATATAATAGAAATAATAGCGGCCCTAGTATGCTTCCTTGGGGCACCCCACAGTTCACTGAGAGGGGGGAGGACAAGGTTCCATTTATGTCCACCATTTGTTCTCTTCCCTCAAGGTAGGATTTCATCCAGCGTACTGATAAATACTAGTAAATCCTATCGCCTCCAGTTTGTCAAGTAGGATTGAGTGGTTAACAGTGTCAAACGCTTTTTGGAGGTCCAGCATGACCATGCCACAGTACTTGCCCGAATCTACCTCACGCTTGATGTAGTCGTGCAGGTACAATAGGCAGGTGTGTCAGTGGAGTGGGATGTTCTGAATCCAGACTGGAACTCGAACAGCAGGTTGCGTTCGTTTAGGTAGCTGTTGATCTGTTCATAAATTAATCTCTCTATGACTTTAGATGTAGAACTCAGGATAGATACAGGGCGGTAGTTCCCAGTATCTAATTTGCTTCCCTTTTTAAATAGGGGAATACTCGTGCCATCTTTAGTTCCTTTGGGAAATAGCATTGGCTGATGGATAAGTTTGTGTGTGTGTGTGTGTGTGTGTGTGTGTGTGTGTGTGTGTGTGTGTGTGTGTGTGTGTGTGTGTGTGTGTGTGTGTGTGTGTGTGTGTAAAGATGGAATGCTGTGATCCCCCCCCCCCCTATAACATGGCCATCATACTGAAAACCATTGGTTTAGACTAGAGAATCAAGTGCAACTTGTTTATGTACAGTATACAGTCCTTGCGTACGTACAACGCATCTTCCTCCCAGGTCTAGAATTGTATCCCTTCTCTCCTGTGCCTCAATGGGCTATACAGTATGCACACAGAATAAGTTACTCTTCCTACTTCCTTCACAGGTGTTACCGATGATACTAATTAAGGCTCTGTTCCATTTAGTGTAATATGATTGATTATACTAGGAGAAAGAAAGAAAAAAAACAAAGTGTTAAAATATAGCAGCCAAATCTAGCCTGAATCAGATCTGTGCCACATCCAGATTGGAATCTGATTTGTTTAAATACGGTAAGTCTAAATGCAGACAGGTCAAGACATTATTTTTATGTCTCTCCTCTCTTTTGGATCTCGAGCTAAAAGCTTTGCAAAGTACTGCTCTCTATGGTGACATTTTGTTCATCATTTGAACACACATCAGCTATACTGACAACAACACATGGTCATTTTGACTGCCTGGTTCAGAGGTCATTAGGCAATGGTTCACTCCAAACATGCTCTCAAAATAACAGAGGAGACTCAAGTTAACTTAAAGTTACCCTATGTAACATTCATGTTCTACCCTGAATTACATTTTCTTTTCTTTCTTTTTTTTAGCATTGAGATAATAGAACCAGCTCTGCTTGCTCAGGGGAGAGCTTTAATTTTGACCTCCAGGCAATACAGTAGAGGTTACCACTTATCAACAGTAATAGTAATAGTGGTCAAACCAGACCAGGATGAGCAGGGACTCGGGAGACCAAATGCTACCATCACCCCATTTGTGTTTTGTAAGTACAAATTCTGTATAGCTTAAAATATGTATATATATATATTAGTCTATGCCTACTCATAATCTCTATAACAGCTAGTTTTGTTTTGTTTGTTATTGACATTTCAGTATTTTCATTTCAAGTTCATATATAGACAATAGACCATATTGATTATATTGGGAGGGAATTAAACATTCTTTAACAGTAACTTAAGTGGTGCCATCTTGTGAGGTTTTCAGGAGCTATTCCTTTCAATGTTGTGACTCACATTCTTTTGTATTCCATGGCCAAATTCAGTAGGCTAGTTCTCAAACTAGTTCAATTCAGGACCTCCAAATTGATATGTATTTGGCTGCGGACCCCCATATTAAAATGTTTCGTGCCAGGGACCTCCAGAAGAGAAGATTTATGTTAATTAAATTAAAAAATATTCAAAAGTTTTCAATATTTTTCAAGTATGTACAAGCTCCAATGTGGCACACGAAGTGACACGTTGTGAGGTTGTATATCTGATATTTTGGAATATCCAACATAAATGGACAAAATCATTGTGATGATACATTTATTTTACTGAGGGACCCCCTGGGAACCCCCAAATGACCCCTGGGGGTCTCCGACGGACCCCACTTTGAGAACCAATACATATACTTATGAATTGAATATGAAGGACCCCAATGGAAACAAACAAGCCATAGGTTTTCTTGGGTTTTAAATCCTCTTAGCAGACCTTGTATTGAACTGTACTTTCCTGTGCTTTTTTCTGCAAACTGTTAATAAAGTATTCAATCAATCAATCTCAATCAATCAATCATTCAATCAATCACTCAGACTGGGAGATGTTTGAGACTTGATTTTGTAACTACTTTGGCGCCGCTTAGTGGCTGGAGAAGCTAGACATTGCAAGGAGCTAAGGTCCAATGACGTGCACACACAGCGAGAGAGGAAGTGGAAGTCGTCATCATTTCCAACAACAAAACACAGACAGACAGACAGACAGACAGGAGACGGTCGATGTGGTTATTCTAAAAAAAACTACTGGCTTGATGCGTTTCATTATTGGCGGATGGGGCGTTTATTATTCCTTTGACCTTCTGTTAATGCACCTAAAGATGCTACATGCACCCTGTCACACTGTGCTAGAACATGGCCGAGTCGGATGGGGTGGATTTTGCCTCGAATCATCCGCAGAACAGGTGAGAATGTCCCCGAGGGAAAACAAAGTGTCTTTGGGTCACTGTGGGGTCAGGAGTGCACCGTGCGTGGTCTCTTTGGAATTGGATCCCTATACCTTCTCAATATTGCCAAACGTTTTCATTTCAAGGATCCCAATAATAACTTGTCTGTGAGAGTGTGCAAATGGAATGAAGTTCAATGAACTGCATGGAACCAAAGGGTCCATTTCGTTCCATTTGCACACTGAGGGTCTCTGGGACGGTGGGACCCCACCAACTGCCATAATGGGATAGCCTATCCGTGCGCCATAACGCACATCTTTGCAGACGAACGCCTGGAGAAAGAAGTCCAGCTTTTCAGGAAACGCCGAGGATGTTTGGCCTAATTTGGCCTAATGGCATGCATATTACTTTAAAAAAAAAAAGTATATTAAATAAACAATAATTGCATTATCATCTATATATGCACCACCAAATAATGCAAGCAAATGTAGCCTATAATCTTTTGCAGGTGCATATACGTCTAAGTGAATTTGCATGTTTATTTAAATATCACCAGGGATACTCAGGATAGTTCATCAGTACATGTTTTCTTTGATAGGATTCTAAAATATGACTGGCGTGCAGTTATCAGCACTGTCAAAGCCCTGTCCCAATTGATAGCAGGGGCTGATCTGATTATTACAATATTATCAGTGTCATTACTCATTAGCTACAATTACATGATGTCATTGACATGATTAATTAACAGACTAGATGTACACCACCTGAACTTGAAGCCTGCGCCCATGGACCATTAGACATTACATGTTAATCCAGTAAGCTGATATGCTTGCAACAATGACCTATACTCATACTGTACGCTATAAAGCTGCTGAACAGTTTTAGATAATAAGTAGATGATGAAACAGAATATGAGTACTACATTAACCAAACTTTATTAGGAAATTGGTTATAATAGTATTGATATATTTTGGGGGATTTAAACAAAAATATTTTTGTGTGAAAATATTAAAGCTCTATTCAGATAGTAATCATTGTTGCTAAATAATGTTCAATAACTGCGGTCTCCCTATCTCGCTAATACACAGAAAATGCATGGGTTGCCAATTTCGTCCAGTTTATATATTTTGTCTGCTCATTTCTTTGTGTCATCACTTCCAATTCCTGTGTACAAAGAGGCTCTACGCACGCCAAAGTCCTTGTGGCAGTGCCGGCACACGGGAGAAAACTGTAGAGGAGATCTTGAATAAACAAGAAGGTGGCCGCACACACCAATAGCTAGAGTACCAATATTTATTAGGACAGCAGGTAAGACAGGAATATCCAACGTTTCGGCGGTTAAGCCTTCATCAGGGAATGACTTCCAATTCCACCTGTTTATGTTCACTCTCTGCATGCTGTATGTGTTCTCTCTCTCCTGATTGGATAAAATTGGTATCCCAACTTGAAAATGCATTTTCTGTTTACTAAAGAGCCAGAGAGACGTGTGTTACTGTACAAACACTGTAGCGTTGATTGTTGTCAGGTAGATGTAAATAAATAGCCTGCATCCTTAGACTCACTAAATAGAGAAAGGACGCAATCATGTCACCCTCTGGGGGCCCTGGAATGCAATGCAATACTGTACTCAGTAGTCAGTACTGTACTCATAAAATGCCCCTGGGACCCATCTAAAAGACCACCCATGGGTTCCAGGACACATTGCATTGAAAACCTATTGACATCACTGAGAATATATACACATACACACATTTAACACTTATTTTTAACAAAAGTAAATCACGTACTGCATCTTTAAAACTGACACTGACAGTTGTCCACTGTTGTCTTTTTGCTTCCCTCATAAAACTATTTGGAGATGTTATGGTCATTAGATTGTTTGAAGTCTACATGGATTTTTAATGGGTTCTGCAGTAAAAAGCTAGTTCAAATGTTAAAATAAAATATTGTTGTAATATTGATGTTTACATTTAATTTGTTCACACATATGTGTATGCACCTTTCACACATAGGTCTACCAGCATGTTATGTCACAGACTGGACGTGTCCTTGAGCAAGACGCGGAGCTAACCCTAAGTGCTCCCCGTGAGCAGGTTGGTGTCTTTCATGCAGTGTCCTCTGCATGGATGAGAGGTCTTATATAAATGCATCATATTTTACCATTTACAATAAGTTATTGTTATCTTTTTGAAGAGACGACAAAGACTTCAGAGTAGTATTGTCATGTTTTGATGTTTTCATCAAACATCTGAGAAAAAGGGAAGAGCTCCGTTGCTGTGACTCACACATGCTTTGTTCAGATGTCACTCACTCCGGTGGAGAGTGTCAGTTGAATGCCCAAAAAGGGAAATATCGTGCCTAATAATTTATGCAAAGCAAAGTTCTTTGTTTACCCAGGGAAGTGGACTAAGCTGGAGATGCTTGTAGGTCTGCAGTTTTTTTGTGTGCGACACCTTCTCAGAACAACGTTCACACTGGCATATAAACCCTGGGGGTTAAAAAGAACTGCTTAAAAAGAACTGCCTGGCTGACGATGTAAATATTAATTTGTTGTCCTCTATTACAAGCAGGAATTGTGTGAAGAGAGAAGGTGAGTGCAAATAGTTAAATGGCTTTGTAGCTGCAGTTGAAGCCAGCTCAACTTGGATTGCAGCTTTGTAGACTTTAGTAGCAGCTACTGTATGTTGGACGCTGCTTTGTATCTTCTTGTCGCTGGCTTCCATTGAAAATCCGGACTTTTCTTCCCGATGGGTCTCCGGGAAAGCGGTATGAACACAGCATTTACAGTTAAGAGATGCAAATTGACACACGAATCCCTGAAAGTGACGTGACGGGAGGGCTTCTCTCTCTCTGTCTTCCAGTATGGCTAACAACAAGAACAGCACACTGCGCTGCACGTTCTCGGCGCCCAGCCACAGCGCCACGCTGCTCCGGGGCCTGGCGGTCCTCCGAGACCAGGGACAACTGCTGGACGTGGTGCTGTCCATCAACGAGGAGCAATTCCATGTCCACAAGGCTGTGCTGGCCTCCTGCAGCGACTACTTCAGGTAAGAGGTCACTTATCGGACACTGTGGGCCGGGTGGAAACCTGTCCAAATTCTTAAAGACTTTGATTGTAAAAAAAATAAAAAGAAGAACCGGTGTTCCGAATGGATCCAGTGTAGTTTATTATTATGTTGCCACAAGCTCTTGTTAATAATAATCATTGATTGGGTAAATATTTCTATAATTCTTGGCTGGGGCGACACCCGTCACAGAATTGTGTGTGAGGAATTAATTGGCGTTAACAACTAAATTGGGAGAAAAGGGTAAAAATAAAATGTATATTTTGTTTTGTTTTAAAGCCACAATGACTTGTTTCCCCCATGTCTAACTCTTTTAGCAAATATCTTGGATGTGCCACCTAACTCTATTGTCTCAATCTGAACCGTATCTCTTACGTATATGAGAACCACTTCCTTATTATATTTAGATCGTTTGACATCTCTGTAAAGTGATCTACTGCACGTCCTGATGCGTCGTTATTGATCAAGGGTAACTGATAGTCCAATAAACAGGCTGTAAACATAAGTCATGGAATCATAATAACTGGCATATTTTAATGATTGCCTGGGATACTTATCCCAAAATGAATGGTCCATGTGATACGAGTAAGAACAGCAAATGACATAGATGATGTTACATCACGAACCAAATCATTCCATCATATCAGTCTGTTGGTCGGGGCGCCCCTTGAAGCGCAGGCTTCTGATGTGTCTGTACTTTTTCAGACACCTATATAGAAAACTTTCTGTCTCTCTGTGACCTTGCTTGAGCACAGCTAGGGTGCACACTCTTATAAGTAATGGTAACTGCTTAAAAGGTCTACTTTATCATATCTCCTATTCCCTTCCATCACCATCTCCACCCTGTGCTGCAGAGCTATGTTCACCGGAGGCATGAGGGAGTCCAACCAGGACGCCATAGAGCTGAAGGGCCTGTCGGCCCGAGGCCTCAAACACATCATTGACTTTGCCTACAGTGCAGAGGTCACCCTGGACCTGGACTGCATTCAGGTATAGGGGCTGCAATTATCCATTATTAATCAGCGATTATTCTATCGATTCCTTTTTCTGATTAATCACATGATCACGTAGCAAGATTGTACAATATGTTTGAAAATGTAAATGTTTCGTATATTTATACTTCATTACACAAAGTTGTTGTCATGGATTAAAGTTCTCAGTCGCCACAACTGATTTCAGTCATTTGAATAGAAGCCTTCTAATGGACGCATGTTGCACAGCGAATATACTGTAGCCGATCTACAAGCTCTCAATGTGTCAGTGAAGCATTGAGAGCTGGGGGGGTGGGGGGGGGGGGCCTCATTTCACAGCGCTGTTTTACAAATAGCACATTAGGACTTTGGTCATAGTCATACAAACATTTTCAGTCATTTAGTCCATGTGTTGTGCAAAGAAATGTAAAAGTGCAGTTGTAAAACCACATTGCATTATGAGGTTGTAGATCCGGGCTGTTTTTCAATACTAGTGTTTTTTAAACTTAACGAAATGGATATCATTTCCTAATTTATTATGTTATTAACCCATTTTGGGCGCGAACCCCTTTCGGTGTTAGCATTATGTTATGCTTTAACTATTGAAAAATAGCAGATTGTGGCGCCCTACGAGCTTGTAGGTCTGCTATTTTTGAAAAGAACCACTGACATATAGAAACAGCTTTTTCAGAAAACTGTCAGGATGTAGAAGAAATTTTTTGAATCTGATTTCAGGTCAAAATGGGTTAATGATCAACTATTTATTATCAATTGACTAAACGGACTCGTTGTATTTATCTGTTGCGCCCCGTCGTCCGTTCAGGACGTGCTGGGTGCGGCCGTGTTCCTCCAGATGGTGCCGGTGGTGGAGCTGTGCGAGGAGTTCCTCAAGTCGGCCATGAGCGTGGAGACGTGTCTGAACATCGGCCAGATGGCCACCACCTTCAACCTGGCCTCTCTCAGGGACTCCGTGGACGCCTTCACCTGCCGACACTTCCTGCAGATCGCCGAGGAGGAGGACTTCCTCCACCTGCCCATGGAGCGGCTCGTCTTCTTCCTGAAGAGTAACAAATTAAAGGTAGGATCAACAGATATTGGGACAACCAAAGATATTTAAGTATCTTTTCTTTTTTTTTACATACTCACAGGTCAGTCATATTAGGCATGTACTGAAGCAACAAGCAAATCAAAAAAGGTATCTCAAAATAGTCAAGAAAATGAGTGCGTAACAGGATAAAACTAAGTATCTGACGGACATAATTTGCAGTGCTCTGGAAGCTCTGGCTGCTATAAAATGTAAAATGATATGCATGTCGGCCTGCACGTATAGCCTGGTAAACCATCCCGGTCATGTGATACACACATGACCGGGTACAATATACAGATACAATACATTAATATCATGCGTCTTCTGCAGAGCGCTGTGTGGGCGTTTTGCACCCAGCGCTTGGGGCCACACCGGTCTGCAGAAGACACATTATAATGTGAATTTACTGGACCACGGTGGTTTACCAGGTTAGTGCACATATCCGTGAATGTTTATACGGTGAGTTTACCATGTAACACTTGGAGGGGGCCTTTAACTGTTCAAATACCTTTTTTCCCCTTTTTTACAAATCATTTTATAGTAGCCAATTTTCTTTACCCCCCTTTTCTCCCCAATTTAGTCGTTATTCCAATTAATTGCTCCCCACACACATTTCTGTGTTGTCACTGCTGTTGTATCCTACTGACTCACCTGCCAGTGAGGAGCCCCCACCAGGAGGACGTAGGGCCTTCGTCCTAATCCTCCAGTGAGGAGCCCCCACCAGGAGGACGTAGGGCCTTCGTCCTAATCCTCCAGTGAGGAGCCCCCACCAGGAGGACGTAGGGCCTTCGTCCTAATCCTCCAGTGAGGAGCCCCCACCAGGAGGACGTAGGGCCTTCGTCCTAATCCTCCAGTGAGGAGCCCCCACCAGGAGGACGTAGGGCCTTCGTCCTAATCCTCCAGTGAGGAGCCCCCACCAGGAGGACGTAGGGCCTTCGTCCTAATCCAGTGAGGAGCCCCCACCAGGAGGACGTAGGGCCTTCGTCCTAATCCAGTGAGGAGCCCCCACCAGGAGGACGTAGGGCCTTCGTCCTAATCCTCCAGTGAGGAGCCCCCACCAGGAGGACGTAGGTGCCGTGCCGCACTGCCGCCCCAGCCCGTAGGAATACATGATGCAATGACCCATAACACCCTCCCTGCCCGTGCCCCTTTTTCCAACATTCATACAGCATATTTATTGTTTATGACTCTATGAGAATACCACATGATTTGTGGCTCTGCCTTTTAAAGAACTGCAGTGAGATCGACTTGTTCCACGCCGCCGTCCGCTGGCTTCAGCATGACGAGTCTCGGCGGGAGGAGGCGGACGGTGTGCTCCGACACGTGCGCTTCCCTCTCATGCGCTCGTCGGAGCTGGTGGACAGCGTCCAGACGGTCGGCATCATGGTGGAGGACGAGCGCTGTCGGCAGTACCTTCTGGAGGTATGTGGACCCAGCGATTGCCATGCCACCTTCTGCAGCACCTTATGTCTAACGAACCTCATGCACGTACAGCAGTGGTAGGGCCAGAACTCGCCTGCGAAAATATCTGGCCTGACAAATTATTTTGTAAATAATTTCCAATAGCTGACTGACAGTCCAGGTAGGATATAGCCAGCAATAGCGTTGAATTGATGAAACCGGTGGGTAGGATGAACAAATAGTTAACTTTGGGTGAAAATTAGGGATGCACCGATCCGATACTCGTATCGGAGATCGGCGCCGATCCAGGCTAAAATTCTAGATCGGGTATCGGATTGGTGGCCGATCCATTATCCGATCCGATCCGATAATTATGTGTAATTACAGTATGAAAACAACTCTACCTCCTCTGTGACACAGCAGTGTAGTATTGACAGTATAACATGTGGAATGCAGCCAGGCTAGCCTGCGCACACATTAACCTGGTCTAATTGTTGCACAGTTATTTAATAAATCATTCAGTGCATTTATATCTGTGTTTGTTACATTTTGTTTTACAAAGTTGGGAAAGTAATGTTTAAGTCAAGCCTTGATGTTGCCTTACACAAAATAATGATTCCAGACTCCACACAGTGAGGCATACAGCTTAATAGGTTATTACGTTTATTTGTGGGGGGTATCGGATCGGTACTCTGTATCGGCAGATACTGGACCCCCATGTATCGAAATCGGTATCGAATGCCAAAAAGCCGGATCGGTGCATCCCTAGTGAAAATGCCTTGTGGTCCGTTTTAGGACCATGACTCTCATTCGCCATTTTTGATGAACTAAAAATCCTCTCTAAGTGCCACATTCAAGGATGCGGTCTGCACCTGTATCATTTAATTCCACATGGTTTTCTATCTATTGTTATACCACACACATGTATTAACTTTTTTTACGGTAGTTATTATTATTGTATATAAGGTTCCAGGTTTTTTAAATTACTTTCCGACCCCTGATGTATAGTAACCTGCTGCTCTTTACACCGTTTATGTCTAACTGCTTGTACTGCTGCTTTCTCATGCTATGTGTATGCAGTAGGGCTGGGTGATGTGACTTTGATCAGGATTATTTCAAACTTTTGCCTCGATTACAACTAATTGAAGAAAAAGGATGTATGGCAGATCTATATTTAATATTTATTATTACTATTATTTATTTAGTCGATTATAAAAATCTCTATTGTTATGTAAATTATCCGATTAACCTACTGTACATAACCCCCGACCCCCCTTTTCCCCCCTGAAAATTACAAATGAAATAATCTCAGCCACTTCAATACGATCAAATAAAAATGGACTCTCATTCGGTATAGGCGTTCAACTACCAGATCCTGCCGTTCCGGCAGCACGAGATGCGCTCGCCGCGGACCCTCATCCGCTCGGACGCCGTGTCCCTCGTCACCTTCGGCGGCACGCCGTACACGGACAACGACCGCACGGTGAGCGCCAAGGTCTACCACCTCCCCGACGCCGCCGCCTCGCGGCAGTTCAAGGAGCTGACGGAGATGGAGACGGGCTGCAGCCACGCGTGCGTGGCCGCGATGGACAACTTTGTGTACGTGGTGGGCGGGCAGCACCTGCAGTACCGCAGCGGGGAGGGCGCGGTCGACAGCTGCTTCCGCTACGACCCGCACCTGAGCCAGTGGCTGCGCGTCCCGCCCCTGCAGGTAGTAGTTGACCAATCCGTTATTACTCTGTCGATTTGCTTTTTTTCCCATCGATCGACATAGTGGCATTTTGTTTCATATTTTGTCATTTCATATACTGCATCAACAAAACGGTTAACCCATTCTGACCTGAGATCAGATTCTAAAAATGTCTTCTACATCCTGACAGTTTTCTGAAAAAGCTATGTTTCTATGTCAGTGGTTCTTCGATTTTTCAAAAACAGCAGACCTACAAGCTTTAATTGAAACAGTCACTTCCAATTTCACTTGTTTAATCTCTATTCTGTCTGAGTTCTGTATCCTGATTGGATAGAATTGGTGAAATGAACTCTGAAAATGCATTTTCTGTTTAATAAAGAGGCAGAAAAAGTATCTTAAAAAAAACAATAATAATATAGAACTATTAACACTTATTTTGACCACAGACAATCACTTACCCTACCTTTTAAATACCTCTATATTCTTTCATAATTGATCAAAATAGATTAATTCGATTAACTATTGCACCCCTATATAGGAGGGCCGTATCCAGTTCCAGCTGAATGTCCTGCATGGACAGCTGTATGCCACAGGGGGGCGCAACCGGTCCGGCAGCCTGTCCTCGGTGGAGTGCTATTGCCCCAAGAAGAACGAGTGGATTTATGTGGAGCCGCTGAAGCGCAGAATCTGGGGTCACGCAGGTAGGGCAGCAACTATCCATTATGTACTTATATATATAGATATATAGAACAATTACTTTTTCTATCTACTCGACTCATCGAGAACTTCAAAGCATGTTTTTTTTTTAAATATCTAATTAACAGTTTGACGCGTAACCTGCATTTTAATCAAATATTCTACGCTGCCGAGATTGTTTTTAGAGCATACGCTGAATTATTTGGGCTTTTGATCCGTGAAAATCCGGCGAAAAAAGGTTCCTCCGTTTGTTATGAACGATCGCACCACCCGCCATCTTGGTGTGCCGCAAGACCACCCCACAAGACCCTCCTCCATGAGGCGTTGTACCCCGTTCATTTGCATTGGCCTCAATTTCCCAGAAGCCCAGCAAAGTAACAGGGAAAATAGCAGATCTAACAACCTCAAAACGCGTCACGTCACAAGCAGGTTAGATCTGCTACTTTCACTTTCACTACTTTTTTCTTTCTTTAGCGTTTCACGTCTTCGCCTATAATGACATGCCATGACATTCACCACACTTATCCATTAACTGTCGCTGCTCCCTCGTTGCCATGCCAGGGACCGCCTGCGGGGACAAGCTCTACGTGTCGGGCGGCTACGGCGTCTCGCTGGACGACAAGAAGAGCCTCCACTGCTACGACCCGGCGGCCGACCGCTGGGAATTCCGCGCCCCCATGAACGAGCCCCGCGTGCTGCACTCCATGATCGGCGCCCGCGGGCGCATCTACGCCCTTGGCGGCCGCATGGACCACGTGGACCGCTGCTTCGACGTGCTGGCGCTCGAGTACTACGTGCCCGAGAGCGACCAGTGGACCACGGTCAGCCCCATGCGGACGGGGCAGTCGGAGGCGGGCTGCTGCCTGCTGGACGCCCGGATCTACGTGGTGGGGGGCTACAACTGGCACCTGAACAACGTGACGAGCATCGTGCAGGTGTACAACACGGAGACGGACGAGTGGGAGAGGGACATGCACTTCCCGGAGTCCTTTGCGGGCATCGCATGCACGCCCATCATACTTCCACAGACGACCACTCAGCGTTGAGCCCCCCCCCCCCCCCCCCCCCCCCCCCCCTCTCACGTCCACCCATAGAGTTATAAAGGATAGAGGGAGGGACCGGGAGCGACAGCCCCGCCCCCCTGCTATTCATTTGAACTGAAGTTGCTCAGTGGCGTTTTGAAGCACCCGGAAGAAGTACCGTTATATAACTCAATGGCTCGAGCGAGCGGAAGAGCAGCCCGGACCTCAAATTTGAGGATGACGCACGTAACGCACATGGCGTCACTGAACGTCCGTCCACCTCCATGAACGTGCTGCAGTTCCACTTTTCGCCTAGTAGGTAGGGGCAGCTTCAACGTCGGATAGCCTTACTGGGGGCTAGTAGGTAGGGGCAGCTTCAACGTCGGATAGCCTTACTGGGGCCAGTAGGTAGGGGCAGCTTCAACGTCGGATAGCCTTACTGGGGCCTAGTAGGTAGGGGCAGCTTCAACGTTGGATAGCCTTACTGGGGGCTAGTAGGTAGGGGCAGCTTCAACGTCGGATAGCCTTACTGGGGCCTAGTAGGTAGGGGCAGCTTCAACGTCGGATAGCCTTACTGGGGGCTAGTAGGTAGGGGCAGCTTCAACGTCGGATAGCCTTACTGGGGGCTAGTAGGTAGGGGCAGCTTCAACGTTGGATAGCCTTACTGGGGGCTAGTAGGTAGGGGCAGCTTCAACGTTGGATAGCCTTACTGGGGGCTAGTAGGTAGGGGCAGCTTCAACGTTGGATAGCCTTACTGGGGGCTAGTAGGTAGGGGCAGCTTCAACGTTGGATAGCCTTACTGGGGGCTAGTAGGTAGGGGCAGCTTCAACGTTGGATAGCCTTACTGGGGGCTAGTAGGTAGGGGCAGCTTCAACGTTGGATAGCCTTACTGGGGGCTAGTAGGTAGGGGCAGCTTCAACGTTGGATAGCCCTACTGGGGGCTAGTAGGTAGGGGCAGCTTCAACGTTGGATAGCCTTACTGGGGGCTAGTAGGTAGGGGCAGCTTCAACGTCGGATAGCCTTACTGGGGGCTTGCGTCCACCTGACAAATGCGATATCAATTTAGGACGAGTGGTTCCATAGATAGCGATGTTATGTCTCACCTTTAAAGGCCCATTTCACCCGTTTTGCAACCAGATCTTTACTTATTTTAATGATGACGAGAAACACTTTCCCGGGGTTTTTATGTGGCTAATATGTGTTTTTAGATATTTTAGTATTTCAACGTGTCTGATGTCACAGACACTGGTCTCACTTCCTTCCTGGACTACATGTTGTCTCAGTAAGACAGCCCTCCATTATGCCCAGCATTATGGTCATTGTAGTCATTATGCCCAGCATTATGGTCATTGTAGTCATTATGCCCAGCATTATGGTCATTGTAGTCATTATGCCCAGCATTATGGTCATTGTAGTCATTATGCCCAGCATTATGGTCATTGTAGTCATTATGCCCAGCATTATGGTCATTGTAGTCATTATGCCCAGCATTATGGTCATTGTAGTCATTATGCCCAGCATTATGGTCATTGTAGTCATTATGCCCAGCATTATGGTCATTGTAGTCATTATGCCCAGCATTATGGTCATTGTAGTCATTATGCCCAGCATTATGGTCATTGTAGTCATTATGCCCAGCATTATGGTCATTGTAGTCATTATGCCCAGCATTATGGTCATTGTAGTCATTATGCCCAGCATTATGGTCATTGTAGTAATCCAGCAGTGAGAACAGTGTTCACAGAAACACAGACAACATAAAAACCCCAGGAAAGTGTTTCTTGTCTCCCAAACATCATTAAAATAAGATCTGGTTGCAAAATGGTCAAGTGGCCCTTTAAGTAACAACATTTTTAAGCAGTGCATAACGACACCAATGAACAGCTATGTATGTATGTATGTATGTGTCCATGTAAGTCTGCTTGAGTACGGACCTACATGGACACACATACTGTTGAGCAACCGTCACACACTCGCCCATTGACCACTGCAGCACACACACACACACACACACACACTGCACCACTCAGTTTTTCCACTTTTTTTTGTACATATTCTCATTTGTTATTCATATTACAACTACTGTTTAATGGTGAGAATGTGTGCTATATCAAAAGGATAGGACCTTGCGATTACATGTTGAGTGGTCGTGAAATTCGAATATTGCGTGATTTGCATCGGTCGACAACTATGCCGCTTATGGTGAAGAAGACATAACTTACCATACAGTCTATGTACATTAAAGCCATTAGTATCCACTGTACAGTACGTTCCCTGAAGAGAACGGGCTCGACCTGACAACTGTGATGGTTTTGGTTCCATGTGCTGCTGCTGAGTGTTGAGTCAACATGGTTTTGTTGTGAACATTTCACACGCTGTTGCCGTATTCTTGTTTGTGTTCTATTTCCTTATTTTCTTCTGTTTATATGTACATGTGAGGGAATGAAAAGTAATCAAACAATTGAACTTGTATTCTATACAGTGTATCGTTACAATTTTCCTTCCTATGGCTGAGGCTTGTATAATGAATGCTAAGGTGAGCATCATAACGTTTGTGAGTTCTTTACACCAGTGATTCCCAACCTGTGGGCCGCAGAGGATATAGCAAGTCGGCCTTCAAATAATTGGCAAAACACTGCAATGCGATGAGTGCAGACTAGCCAATACCATCTTTGCTCTCCATGGTCGCTGCCCTCAAGTCCCTGCTGACTGTACAGCATCAGCTAAGACACAAGCACCAATAGAGCCAGCCAGGCAAAACGCTAAGATTTTAATATATCATGGTATTCATGGTATTTTTCTTTCAATCCTGTTTTCATTGTTATACTGATAAATGGGAACTCAAAGTGTACTATGAGTGTTGTTCATAGCTGGAGACCAGAACACAAAATACAACTGATTGATAATTGAAAATGCATGTGGCCTGACCACTTCAGCAGCCATTAAGAGGTCAGATGGGTGGGCTGTGAATGCTTTTCAGATTTCAAGTGGACCCTGATGATCCAGAACAGGTTGGGAACCACTGTCATTTTTGACAGCTGAGGTTATATATCCGGAAATAAATCAAGGTGTTCATACAGGAAAGTGCTCAACTCCAAGCAGAAAGCTGTGCTGAAGCTGCCTGAGACTTTGCGTGTACTTTTGTGTGTAGGAATGGATTCATGGTTGGAATGTATGTAAGCTCTAAAACCTTTCCACTAGTTCACGTGCAAATGCCCTTGAGAATTTAACATTCGCACACTGAATAGCGCCAACCATGGACAAGTTAGCAAGTCACAATATACAGTTATATTGAAGTTCTATATCCATTGGGGCAGGGAGATCTCTCAATCATTCTGCAACTTCCAGGAGATTCAGTTAGTAATTTAGATTTTAGACATTTTCCAAATGTTGGATATGTTATTTTTGGAACAAATACGTACTCTTATCTTCTCACATTGTTATAAGTTTATTTAGCATTTTTGCTGTGCAAAGGTGTTAATAGAATGTTGGCTTGGACATGTTGATTGTACTGAATTTTAAGGGTCTAATTATACATTTTTGAGCTGCCATGCATTTCTAGCATAAAGACTAGCATAAAGACGCTGGAGATATAGTCGACCATCGCACCGTCGAACAAATAGCATTTCTTTTATTTGTTCATTCATTTTTATACCAGTAATTTGACTTTTAGGAGAGGAGTGTCGCGCATCAATGTCACTTTCCTATGCAGACGGTTGGAGTAGACTGAGGTCAGTTTTCGGATCCGGTCTACAGTGGATAGGTTTGCGTCAATGTGATGAATCTGACACATTTCTTCTTTCTTCAAGTACTTCTTGGAATACCTTGTTTGGTGCAGTATATCCAACTTTTTATTCCAACTCAATCTTCTCTTATGGGGGTCTCTGGCACATACTGTATCTATGTGGTGGTCCTTGACATAAAAATGTTTGTGAATCACTGATCTCAAACACTTTCTGACACTGTAGACACTACACTAGAGATGTTCTTCATATAAGTGAATTTTAATGTATATCATGTCAGCATATTGCTTTATTTATATGGTAATGCTGTGGCATAACATGTAACAGTTTTCCAGCTTGATGAGGATATTGTTGCACAGTTGGGTTCTTTTTGTAAGCGTTTTTTTAACACTGCTACTTGATCAACATGACAAAGTATGCTGTTAAAAAAGTACATTTTACAACTTTTTGGCAGCTACTGTACATTAACCACTTTCATGGTATGCGAACAAAAGTATCTAGAGTGTTAAACCTTTAAAAAATAGCAGATCTATAAAGTTAGCTTGCAGGTCTGCTAATTTAGCTGTTTGTCGAACGAGGAAGTATATAGGGCTTAAGTGGTTATATTCAACTTTGTGTGCATTTATGTAGATCTGTCTTGTCAGTCTACTCTACAGTGTTCGTCTTTTAGTCTACTGTCTTGTGTAATGCACTATACCTATAAAGTAGCACAAAGGTTTTGTCAACTGCATGAAACATTTAGATTGGAGGTTGGCGATACAAGTGGATAGCTAGTGGGAAAAGTAATCATTTGACAAGGTACAGTAAGTGTCATTTTTATTTTAGTGACACTGCTGCTCTTCTCGTAACAGTATTGACAAAGATGTACCATAAGAATGATGACTCGGCTGCTAATATACGTATTTAGTATTATGTCTGTAGGGGAGATGCCCGGTTGTGACTCGTATGGCGTTATGCACACAGACATGTCGTAGCAGGGTAAGGCCGATCTGCAACTTAGCGCTCTGGCATTATAAAGTGTGTCTTTTCTGGGACAGTGTTTTAGGAATCAATGATTCAATGCTGAATGCAGTCCACTAAAGACGAGTACAGTAGCTTGGTTCCTCAATAGCACATCATGCACTTGTACCACTTAAACCTATACTTCGTTGACAATGACAATGATGTGTTCTGCCCCCCTGCCCCCCTCCTTTTCCCACTACAAATCACTTAAATTGTAACACATTTTCCCTGAATGTTCGCCCAGAACAGCAAGGCTAGGGTTCACGTGGTTAAATTGAGTCCGTTTGCTTTAGATGAAGAAGCAGTCAGTGCTTTCAGTGATTTCTAAACCATTGATTCTCAAAAGGTTAAATTTTTAAGGACCCCCAATTTGCCATACATTAGGCCACAAACCCCCCATAACTCTATGATGGTGTACAAATGGAGCCGGTCCATTTGGTTTCATTTGTAATCTCTCTTGAGTTGCAGACCTGTAAGGGTCCGTTTACCATCCATATTTTAGCTGTGAATGGTAACCTTCTGAAGCCCAGCCCCAGGACCCCTGGAGGCTGAGAACTACTGCTCTAACCAAATCTACCTACCATAATACCTACCTAATTAGATTATTATAGCTGCAGCTGTGCTGTCTTTCCCTGCTGTGATGCCTCTGTCCTTTGTCCTTTACATGCAAACGTGAGTATGGCTGCAACAATCAAACTTAGCGATTATAAAAAACATAAATGATTGATTAATAATGGATACCCTAGAAATGTGGTGTCTCCCCAAGACCCAAACTTACAAACCACTTAAGCCCTATTCTAAGACAAAGCCTAAATAGTGAAAATAGCTGATCTGCAAGCTCACAACACATCCTGATGCGATGTGTTGTGAGCTTGTCGATCGGCTATTTTCACTGTTTTTGTAGAACACTGAAGTATAATTTATTGATGTATGAAAAGAAGAAAATTAAAGAACCCTGCGCTGCTCGATTATTCAATTAATCGAAAAAGTAATCGATAGAATATATTCCGTAGTTGCAGCCCTAATGAGTAGCAGCCATTTTTGCCTTGTGAAATTGCGTTGTATGTCTCATTATGAAGCACATTAATTAATACTATACTAAGTGCATTATAAAGGAACCCACTGTAATTAAGGGGAATGTAGTAGACTTCTGTGTATCCTTTATTGTATGTATTAAAACAACTATTGCTGCACATTTTCCACCTGCAACTGGTCTTCAAACTTGTGATTTTTCATCAGACATTTATACATTATGTATTATTTCCTTCCAGGAGTTTATCAAAGAAGGCGTGGTCCCATGTAGAACACTGTGTATAGTTTTAAACAGCCACTATACAACAGTTGTTGATAGGCCAATCATGTTTGATCCAAATATTACTAATAGCTGTGTGTTATAGCAAATAATAAATGGACAGTATTTTGTGTGTGTGTGTGTGTGTGTGTGTGTGTGTGTGTGTGTGTGTGTGTGTGTGTGTGTGTGTGTGTGTGTGTGTGTGCACCTCTCCACACACGCTTAATATAAATCCTTTTTAAACAACCATCCATGATGCACACACAAGAACAAAATTCATGACAAAACCTCTCTCACACACACGCAGTACGGTGAGTCACTCTCAAGAGGACAGTAGTCTCGGGTTTGCTTCCGGTAGCCAGAGGTGGAAAGTAACTTAATTAGTCTACATTTACAAGCACTACTTAAATTCAATTTAAAAGTAGTTATGTATATTTATTACTTATATAGTATTTCCATTTTTCCATAATTTATACTTCTACTCTACTAAACACATTTTTGGAACAAATTAAATGCCTCAAATCATCCAATTGCTCTGTAAGAAGAAATGGCACCCTTTTCACATTGGCTTATTATAGCGCCACCAGGAGGCCACAACCTGACCTGCCCTGGTGGAGACCTGTGCCCCGAGGTTATAGCGCCACCAGGAGGCCACAACCTGACCTGCCCTGGTACTTTTTCTAGTTAACATCTCATGAGGAAAGAATATTTTGAAATTGGAGCTTCAAAACAATGCCGAAATTACCATGACCATCATGGTAATTTCGGCATTGTTTTGAAGCTCCAATTTAGGATTCTATATTCACATAAATAAAGAGTTTGATTTGTAGATGGAATTTTATTTCTTCATCCTATATAACATCAAAGCATTATTACTCCAATGTTTACAGACTTGTAACCAAACCTAGCCTATTATTAGAGCCCCAAGTGGGGACCACACTTAATTTGAGAATCACTGGCCTATTATGAATATCAAACTGGGGGTCTTTATGGGGAAACAAACAAAAAAAAACAACCAATAAAAGTTGTAGGACCTCCTAAGACTGCATGATGCTGCATCGACCACCAAAATAACACCTGTCACGCTCCACTCACTGCCGCCGTGCGTGTGTGTGTGTATCCATCGTGCGCGGTGACGCAGACGGGGGGGACCCGCGGCGCGCGCGCGCCGTGCGTGGCGACGTTCCATTGAGAAAGAAAGAGGAGGGAAAAGATGGCGTCCTCAAACAATCCCCGCAAATTCAGCGAGAAGATCGCCCTGCACAACCAGAAGCAGGCGGAGGAGACCGCCGCCTTCGAGGAGGTCATGAAGGACCTCGACATCACCAGAGCCGCGCGGGTAAGACCCCGCAAATCCACGCACAAAACACAATAAAAAAAAACAAAGGCAAATAAACATCTACGAATGTTGTGTTATCATCATGTTAGCTCAGCCTCAGCGAGGAGGAGGAGGAGGAGGAGAGGAAAGGAGGCAGCCGTTAAACGGACGTTAATTACACTCTCGTCGTGTGACAGAACATGACGTGCTTTTTCAGGTGGAAATTAACGGTCATTTTTTTTTCCGCGTGAAAACGCGTCATTTATTTTGAGGAGCGACGTATACGAACGTGTACGGCGAAGTATAAATAAATAAACAAACTATAGCTGTTTGTTCTGGCTGCAGCATCTGTCTGCGCACGTTTAAGCGTTCACTTCACAACATGACAGCTTGTGGTTTTTAAGTGCGATGTAAGGATGGTTAGCTGACGTTATTAACATTTATTATCGTCCATTGCGTTGCGTTAACGATCGAGCAGCTATTTTGGCTATATAGTAGCTGCCTAGTTACTGGAGGAGCCAGATGTGGATAACTGGCACCTGTGTGTGTGTGTGTGTGTGTGTGTGTGTGTGTGTGTGTGTGTGTGTGTGTGTGCGTGCGTGCGTGCGCGCGAGTGTGTGAGTGTGTGTGGCGCGCGCGCGCGCGTGTGTGTGTGTGTGTGTGTGGGGGGGGGGGTATTGACATTTTCTGTCATGTCTGTAACTAGACATGGGCAACGCGATAATAATGGGCAATGTTCTTTATATAAATAGATATAGCCTAGTGAATTAGTAATATGAGTATGACTAGATATTATGATATGGCATAGGCCTGTTGTCTGTTCCTGTTTTTAAGACCTATTTTAAACGTTCAAAAAATCATTTGAAAAGTTTTGAAGATGGAATAGGTGAAAATTCAATATTATGCTCACAATATCGATATAGAGGTATTATATGTCTAATATACACAATTTAGTCCTATATAGAAAAATAAAACCAGCTCGGGTTTATATGAAATTGCAGTGGGACTATTCAAATGAAAGCATTATATTATCTATCTAGCTTATTGAATGCCAAGAACCACTCGCTTCTCAACTGTGAACTGTGATTATTTTTCCTCCAGTTTTCATTCCTCCTGACACAGCTGACATTATTAATATGCAGCTCAACCCAGTTAGTCAGAGGATATTAATAAAATCTGGGAATACATTTCTTTCCAAGACTTTTCTTCACAATTTACAATTTAGGCATTTAGCAGACGCTCTTAATCCAGAGCGACTTACATTAATCAAGAACAAAAAGCATGGGAATACATCACATCACCAATGTGTTTGTAAAGGTGTCTACTAACATATCCCACATTGGTTTCTATTCAACCACCCTAGGGGAATTTTTGACGGCTGTTGAAAGTTGGGGTACCATACAACCATTCTAAGGTGAAATGTTCTAAATTTCATTATGTCAAACTAGGGTGTTTTCATGATTTTTAATCCATTCCAAGCATTCGTTTTGCACGAAAAACACTCCTTGGGCTAAAAATGGCCATAGCTATCATCACAAATGTGATGAGGTCAGCACATTTGGGCATATTTGGGCAAGTGGCTATGGCCAAACTAGGGGTCAAACTAGGGGGTTTTCATGATTCTGAATTAATTAATTCAAACCTTTATTTATTCTCGAGATACATTGAGGTTTCCCTCATTTGCAGTGTCGTCGAGATGCAGTACAACATAATACATTTTCAAAGCAATAAACAAAAACAACAAAATAGAACAGCAATTTCCTCATTGTGTGATCTAATACATGTTTAAAAACAGTTGCAGACACTTGGGGGTAAGTCTGCAACCAAAGACTGTATGTAAAACGTATGTAAATTGACTGTATGTAATGGGAGAGCAGATCTTTAACTTAAGCTGTAAGTCATTCCAGGGGGTTGGGGCATTGAAACAAAGGGCTGTTTACATTATAGGAGCCTTTAGTGTAAGCCAGTGACTGGAGCGTGTCCTATAAGTTACAGGATTCCAATCCAGCAGAGCTTTAATATACAACGGTAAAGTCCCATCAATTGCTTTAAAAATAAACCAATAAGATAGTAAAGATACCAATGTTTATTTTGCCTGTCGGCCAAGGAAGGCCAGCCCACTGTCACATGGGATGCAGTGATGAGTTCTATAAGGTTCATCAGATATAAATCGCAGAGCTGAATGATAAACTGCATCCAAGGGCTTGAGGACAGAAAGAGCAGCTTTTCCATAGTCCAATACAGAAAGAAAGACTGCTTCAATAACTCTTTTCCTACATGGAATTGGGAAACTAGCTCTGTTCCGGTAGGAAAAGCCAATTTCTCTGCCTTAGTTTGAATCCATTCCAAGCATTAGTTTTGCACAAAAAACACTCCTTGGGCTTAAAAAGGCCATAGCCATAGCCACAAATGTGATGAGGTCAGCACATTTGGGCACATTTGGGCAAGTGGCTATGGCCCAATTTAGCCCAAGGAGTGTTTTTCGTGCAAAACGAATGCTTGGAATGGGTCCAGAATCAATCCATAGTTTGACCCCTAGTTTGGCCATAGACCCCCTAGTTTGGCCATATCCACTTGCCCAAATATGCCCAAATGTGTTGACCTCATCAATGGCTATGGCCGTTTTTAGCCCAAGGAGTGTTTTTCGTGCAAAAGTAATGCTTGGAATGGATTCAGAATCATGAAAACCCCCTAGTTTGACACGTCACATGCTACTTAAAGCATGATGAAATTTAAAACATTTTGCCTTATACAACTTTCAGCAGCTGTCAAAAATGCCCCTAGGGTGGTTGAATAGAGGTGCTAGACACCTCTACAAACACATTGGTATTATTAGCCCCCATATTATTCGGTTTGTGGTGTTGGCACAGAGCGTTGGATTTGTCATTAAGGGACACTTAGACAAAGATTCCCTTCTGTCACGGTGCAATCACCAATCCGCAGGGACGTGCATGACAACTTTGTCGGGCATAGATCTGTGCTTGGCAACAGCAGCCAGGGAGATGCCTCAGGAACGTTGCTTTAAGCACAGAAGGCCATTTGAATAGTTATGAATAGTCCTTGAGGAGGTTCCAGGGAGTCCTGCAGCTAGTGGGAACCAAATGGACTCATATACTGTAGTACTCATATACTCATATACTGTACTGTAGCATTAGCGCCTCCCCTTCCCAGAACATACATTTTCAGGTGGTTTGCCAATATCAGCCAATCAGGAGAGACTACCCCATTCATCAGACGGCTTCAGTGTTCTCACAGAAGGACATGTGAATAGTTTTGTAACCCTGCTTCACTTTGTGATCTGTTATAGGTGTCTTTACTCTTGCTGGTCCACAACATTGCTCATTATACCACCGTCCTCAGTCGGATGTTTTGCCAGTAGATGTAGAAAAGTAAAGTGGGAGGTCTTGTCTAGCCGTGTCAGATTTATTTGTTCATTCATTCATTCATTCATTCATCCATTCATTCACGTCGTTCATGCTATTGCAAGCTATATTAGACATAGACAACCTACGTCACTAGACAGGCTCTTGACTTCACATAACACAGAAAATGGACAACCTGCTGCTTCGTGTCTTTTTAGTCACAGACACGAGGATGAGTGCCAGTGGTCGACAAAGTTCTCACTCAACCCCAGTACTTGAGTCAAAGTATAGATACTCCTGGTCAAATATGACTCAACTACAAGTGAAAGTGGCTGTCAAATTTGTACTTAAGTCTTCGAGTACCTGCTTTTAAAGATATTTAAGTATTCAAAAGTACATGCTTTTAAAAATAGTATTAAATAGTACATCTTAACAAAGTACATTTTGTTTGTATCAATGCATTGCTGTATTGAAATTGAGACACTATAGTGAAAATAATAGATCTACAGTATAAGCTCATAACACGTCATAATCACTATTCACTAGGCATTGTGAGCTTGTGGATTGCTCGCTATTTTCACTATAATTTCGAAGCGGGGTTTAATTGGTTGATTCATAATGTACTTACACCGGGGCTCCACCGGGCGCGTCAGCGTCGCGTCTCCGTCACCGTCAGGGAATGTTCCCTTTTTAATCAATGAAGGGTGGCTCCACTGCCCGCGTTGCGTTGCGTGACTGCATTAAAATTGCCCCGGTTCGTTTTTTGACGCACGCGACGGAGACGCAACGCGCCCGGTGGAGCCCCGTAAATGTAGCAAAGTAAATGCACTTTGCTACTATCCACCACAGTTTGTAGGACATTAAGGACGACACTCTTGAGACTCAGGATCATGTGCAACATAATCCATTAAAACCGGTAAAGCGTAAAATTGTTTGGTTGGCTGTTCAAAAATAGCAGATGTACAAGCTTGTACATATGCTATTTTTGAACATTTAAGAAAAAAAGTGTAAAAAGTTTAGTCAAATTTAGAAGGTATTTGTAGATTTGGCCTCAGGTCATCCTGATTGTCGTCAGGTGTTGCTAATGTAGAGTCATTACTGTCAGTGATGGTGTCTGCCTCTTGGCTGCTCATAAAACACCCAACCCATCAATTAAATCACACTCCATTCATCTGATTATATGTCCATTTTTCTTTTAAACTGAAAAGACAGGCAAGGTGGGTAATTAACCACAGCGAAATGGTATATAAAGTACTGACTCTGTTTTATTCAACACATTGCTATGTAATTAAACTGTCCCTTTGACTTGTAAATGCAAAGTAGTTAGTTTCCTACCTTGCCAAAAAGCCTGATTGATTTTTCTTTCTTCAGCCATATTTTTTCCATGTATGCGATCAGCCATTCACTCACTCACTCATGCTTTCATGCAATTTTACTTTGCACAGCTGCAGTTGCAGAAGACCCAGTATTTGCAACTAGGGCAGAATCGTGGACAGTACTATGGAGGCTCACTGCCCAATGTCAATCAGATTGGAAATGGCAACATTGACCTGCCTTTTCAGGTGAGCTCCTAGCTTCTCTCAGCTGCTAACAAAAGTGTTGTTTTAATCTCTGAAAATAAGTCCTTTTGCATATCTACAGAGCGACGGGTGCGTAAGAGAGGACAAAAGTAGCAAAAAAGAAAGAAAATGCCTTCAAATGCAAAAAAAAAAAACGTCTTTATTGGGAAATGTATTGGGAGGTTGTCTTGACAACCAGATGAAGGTCTCAGGAACGTTCAGAAATCCCAGATTTATCTTTTGCATTTGATGACTGTGTGCAGTCATCAAATACCAATGGAACATTGTTAGCTGCTATTGAACAGCTCAGATGTAGACCACAGGGTAATTTAGCTTTAGTGAATGAATTCTGATCCCACGCTGCGAAAGGACGAGACAACTCAAAACAAAACCAAATCCACTTTGTTTACTTTATCAGACAGCGTTCCAGACATTGTTTTATTGTAGGACTTGGTTATTACAAATAGACAAAATTGGCAATAACAGATAAACGTGAGACATGAAACTCAATATTAATTTCCATGTGCAGCGGTGCAGCCGAACGGTTTGCGGAGCGGTCTTGATATCGGAAGGTCGCTAGTTCGTATCCCCGGACCGGCACGTTAAAATTACCACCGCTGAAGTGCCCTTGGACAAGGCATTGAACCCCCTACCATGAAATGTTCTATGAGCAGGGCCTGGCTGTAAACAAGTTATTGAGCTTAGTCCAGTTACCCTGGGAAAACATAGTACCTTTCCTTTCCTTAGTCCAGTTACCCTGGGTAAACATAGTACCTTTCCTTTCCTTAGTCCAGTTACCCTGGGTAAACATAGTACCTTTCCTTTCCTTAGTCCAGTTACCCTGGGAAAACATAGTACCTACCTACCTACCTATGTAGTACTGCAACAATACTAATGAGGACATCCATCTGACTTATTTATCACTAAATACGTTGAATTGAATGGAAACATCCAAATCAGTGTTCTATAAAGCCATAATAAATCCAAATTGTCCAGGCTAAAGACGATTGTTGTCTAGCAACAGAGACTCAAGAGGAGAGCAAAATAAATTAGTTACTAATCATAAATTTGAATATCTGTTATTGTTGGCTATTAGCTATGAAATAGTTGTTGTAATAATACATTGAAGGTCGTGCTGTACTATTGTGATTACATGGCAGTGGCACAGGGCCTTCTGTCACATTCCTGTGATTGCAGCACATTTGTACTTTTAACCTTGTGTATTATTGCTTACATTTAGGATCATTTGGGTTCCATTTAGATGACAGCAGTCAGTTTGCATATGGACTGCTGGTTGGTAGGAAACAACTAAATGTACTGTTTATAGCATAAACATGAACAATGCCTTTATTTCCAATGACGGTATTGTTCTCATCCCTGTAATGCATAATCTATGACGTACGACGGTGTCACTTGACGAGAATAGTCAATCGGCAAAGTATAAATCCCGTTTAATCGTTGCTGGGAGTCTGGGACCACCCTTTTGAGTCAACTACAAAGGCGAACAGCAATCTAGGGCACAGAAACCAAAGCAAGCGAGAACTGTAGGCTATATCAGGCACCAAGACCAATTCAACCCTGGTATGTCAATTTGGATCATAAATCTAAAGACTACACCATTGCTTGTCATGGCTTTCCATCTTTAAATACATTTGCCAACTCGAGCATCGGTATGGGGGCCCATGGCTTCTTGGCTTGACTCATTTTGAATTTGCATTTTGCAACCATTTTATATTGATTATATTATATGGGTCATTTTTTGGTGATATTTAATTTTCTCTGAACTTGGTGGACGCTGGATTTCTCTGGCACGTTGACGTTGGTGTGTTCTCTTCAGAACTCGGTGCTGGACACCAGTCGGACCAGCAGGCATCACGGACTGGTGGACCGCGTCTACCGCGACCGCAACCGCATCTCTTCTCCACACCGACGGCCGCTGTCTGTCGACAAACACGGGCGCCAGATATCCTTCTCATATTGTATTTATTTTTATGTATCAAGGGATCTGTTATTCATCGATTATTTTCTAAAATGATGGATTGTGTTTCATAATCGATTTGTTGGATTAACTGTTACACCCCTACTAGAGTTTATACTTAATCCACCAGGATGCTTGAACAGGTGTAGGAAAAGAAACTTCCAAAATGTATGGAATTAGGAATTACTGTATGGACTTTTGGTGAAGTGAAAGTATTAAAAAAGTCTGGAACCGTTGCTCAGAGCATTACACATTAATGTTGACAATGCGCAAAAAAGTATAAATGTGTATGTGTGCCTTGTCAAAAGTTAAAAACTCTAAATTGTCCACATTCCACTGTTCATTGTGATAACTAACTGGATGTGACCTTTCAATCTGGGGCCAAGCAATACGCTTGTTTTCAAGCTAATTGATGAAAACACCCCAAATATCGCTCCTCCTGAAGTCAAACACTGAAGCAGGGGTGCCCACACTTTTTTGACTCGAGAGCTACTTCTAAAATTGCCTCGTAAACACAAACGTTTTTATTTCCAGGGAGAGAAAAAAAGTCCGGGGCCGAGTCCACTTCGATTCGGCATAGAGTAGCGCAAACGTTGCTCACTCTCTGCTGATTTCTGATCGTCTGCACCTTTGTTAAATTGACACACACACGTACACACACATGTACATACACATGTACATACACACACACACGCAGCTGCGTCTAGATTCTCCCGGCGTATCCTGCCGGGAGCTGCCTATGCCGTAGAAAGCATAGGTGGACCCCAGTCTACTTCTAAAATGACCCTCATTGCTGAAAAGAATTACCTGGCTTTGGAATAGCACTTGGAAGTGGTAGGTGTTTTGGGTTCTTTGCCTTGCACATTTTACTGTAAACTTTATAATACAACACCCTTGAAAACAAATCTTTGCACTGCATTGCTTACTATGGAAGCCGTGAAGGGAGCGGACAGGCCCTTCTTTATGTCAATCTATCAACTATCAAGTCACCTTAAAGAATGAAATGTTGGAGATTCTTTTTTTATATATTTAAGTAAGTTGTTTAGAGCTCTAGAAACCAGTGTGCGGATGTTTCTTCTTCCTATTTGATAAATAAATTATATCCACTGCTCTAACAACATTTAGAAGGACAGAAGACAGTTAACTGATTAACATAGATAGAAACCCCCATCTTGACACCTTCCTATATAATCTTTCTAGGTTGGTCGATACTACAGTATAACGTCTAGTAGTCAATGTGTCCCGGACTGTTGCACTCCTATCATGGCTGCTCGGAGTGTTTGTTACCCTATGCAAAGCCCAACCGAGCCCAACAGATGCCTGATTTTGGGGTCTGAAACCCATTTTGAAGAGTCCTAGACTAACATCACTTTTTGTTTTAATTGAATCACTTAACCACAACACATTTAAAAAATAGCTGATCTAGTCTACACACTCTCCCCCCCCCCCCCCCTCTACGCCAAATCTTTTGACCAAATATAGGCGATCTGCAGGCTTGCAGATCTACTGTTTTCTGCAAATGTGCCCCCAGAACAAATCTGAACACATCAGCCGCATAATTACAGATACCAAGGACGTCAAATAATGGATCTAGTTACCACTGCAGTTGTACAGTCACTGTCACTCTGAATAGAAGAACCAAATAGATGACTCAAAAATAGATGTTAAAATGGTAACATTGATATATATATATATATATATCTCCATCCATGACATAAATATATCTCATCACCAGCCACATTATTTTTCTTAACTGAGATTCACATTGACAGCTGTCCCTACAGTTCCGTGTACCTGTCCCCTCCACCAGATACCAGCTGGAGAAGGTAAGCTTCATTTGAAGAAGACATCAAACGGTGTCCAATGGGGATGTACATGACTCACTGCATCCTTGCAGTCTGGACATTTTGCCAACCTGGCCATACACAAAAGTAAACTCATAAACATGTAGCAGAATGATTATTAATAATTTTGACGCACGCGCGCACACACACACACACACACACACACACACACACACACACACACACACACACACACACACACACACACACACACACACACACACACACACACACACACACACACACACACACACACACACACACACACACACCTCATCCAACCAATGCTACCACATTGGTTGCACCATGTGTGGGGGGTTGGCAAGTTTAGGAGTTTGCTAGTCTCTCGAGTGTTTTCAAATGCTTCAATCATTCAGTATACATTTGCATTTGATGCGCTGAAAATGCGCCTCCCACCTCACCTCCGTTTTGTCTTTGCAGTAGTGGATGAATCTATAGCTCGCTGCTTAGCAGAAAAGGACATTTTTAAACATAATTAAATATTATTTGAACAGAATTGATGAATAGACGAAAGCTTCTGTTCACAGCTTTCAGGACGGTGTAGTTACTGGCTACTCTGTAGCGTTCAAAGATTGTTGTAATTGTTTGGCTTGAGAGACTACAATTTGGCTGACTTTTTTGTTTCCTGTCCAACACGCCCAGAACAAATTCGGACTCGGCCTTACACCAGAGCACCATGAACCCTAAGCCCCAGGAGGTATTTGCAGGGGGTTCTCAGGAGCTCCAGCCTAAACGAGGTAATGGCAGATCTGTTATTTATTCATACATTTACACAATGGTATTAAGAGGGTTGTTGCTCTTTGTTTCCCGAAGATCTACACTCTTCGTAAAATATGTACTGTATGTGCTAAGTGAAAACTATGTAGTATTCCATATGGGATGCTGCATGTTGCAGTACTACTTACTTACTGGCTGGCCTGATGCACTGTAATTGTTTCATTATGGAAAACGTGACAAGCACACGTAGGCTAGACAAATACGTAAATGGTTAATCTTTCATTTTGGTGAAGTAGGCTCTGCTCTGTTGGATGCAAGCCTCCATGATCAACAGGAAGATCAGTCTGAATGTGGCTCATAAAAAAAGTAACCAGGGGCACGGTGGCACAGTCGGTAGTGCTGTCGCCTCACAGCTAGAAGCTCCTGGGTTCGATGCGTCATCAGTGCCCATACCCGAGGCGGGGTTGGCGAAAGGGCCTTTCTGTGTGCATGCAATCCTGGTCTCTAAACTACCTCCCCCTGGCCAGCCATTGCGCCTGATCGGAACTGGTCGGAATAACATGTTCCTTCCACGCGCTACGTCCGGCCAGGGAAACTCCCCTGTCAGGTGAAAAGAAGCAGCTTGGACTCCTCATGCATAGAAGGAAGTATGAGCTCAGTCCGCTGCCTCCCAGGTTGGCAGAGGAAATGTAGTACCCAGGATTACATTAGATAATTGACACTGGGTGAAAAAATGGGTTGCAAAATCATGGGATAATTAGTTTTTCTTTATTTTTATAAATAAATAAATAAAAGTAACCGGCTGTAAAGGTTTCAAAGTACGGCATCTATCCCTTTATGGAACACCCTGCCAAGTATAGATGGCTTCTCCCCTGTCTTTTGTTTGACACCTTACTATTTTTAGGTGTGCTTGAATCTGGTGTGATTATCGCTGTGAATGCTTCTCTGCCCTCAAACCAAGATTCCTACTGTGGACGTATTGAGAGCAAGTGCCCAAAACTCTACTTACAATGGCTGGCTGCAATGTCAGTGACTCATTTGTTGAACTAATTTAATACTAGGAACACTTCCCAATTATTCCATTAATTGAAACAGTTATCAATAAAATTAAATATTTGTTTTGTATTTTTTTAACCTCTTAAGCATTATTCTATACTTCTTTAAACAATGCCGTGGTGCAAAAAGTTCAAATAACAGATTTACAAGCTCATAACAAGCTCAAAAACATGTTGTAGATTGGCTACTTTAAATTGGCTTTTGATTATCAATCTTTTATTTTCTAATCTTTTTTTCTTTTTTCCAATCAATTAAATCAATTGGTTTGATTAACTGTCGTAGTGAATTAGCATGCAGCTGTCTGTGTGTTTTACAGTGCTGCTGCTAACGGTCCCTGTCTGTGTGTCTTACAGTGCTGCTGCTAACGGTCCCTGTCTGTGTGTCTTACAGTGCTGCTGCTAACGGTCCCTGTCTGTGTGTCTTACAGTGCTGCTGCTAACGGTCCCTGTCTGTGTGTCTTACAGTGCTGCTGCTAACGGTCCCTGTCTGTGTGTCTTACAGTGCTGCTGCTAACGGTCCCTGTCTGTGTGTCTTACAGTGCTGCTGCTAACGGTCCCTGTCTGTGTGTCTTACAGTGCTGCTGCTAACGGTCCCTGGAGCAGAAGAGTCAGAATCTACTGTGGTGGACAACGATGCACAGAAACACATGTGGGATGACGAGAAGGTATGGATGGGAAGGCAATGGCTACAAGGGGTTCGTTTGATTTGTTTTGTTTTAACCCATTTAGGCCTGTCCTCAAAATTAAAAATAAATATTCTAAATCCTCCAGTTTTCTGAAATAAATATTTTCACGATGCTCGTAGTGCGCCACTCGGTGGCGCGCTATGAGCTTGTAGATCATCGGACATGCGCTGCTCCCGTGCTTGCGGTTAGGGTTAGGTTAGGGTTTGAGGGTTAGGGTTAGGGTTAGGGTTAGGGTTAGGGTTAGGGTTAGGGTTAGGGTTTGAGGTTAGGTTAGGGTTTGAGGTTATCGGCCTAAAGTCGGACCAATAGTATGTCTACTCTAAACTAAAGCCTGTATACCCGCTTATATAGCCTCACCATGAGGCTGATTTGACAAATGTCAGCAACTTCGTTGGCCTACTGGCTACTGGCTACGTTTGGATGTCCAGTGGCTTGTAAGATGAGTCTCACACACACACACACACACACACACACACACACACACACACACACACACGCTTATGGTTGTTCATCGAATCTGATGATGTCGTCCACATCACAAATACAGTACAGTATGACTTAGTTGTAAATGTAATCATGAGATTTATCTTTTCCGTATTTACTTAGCAATTATTTTATGTCACCTTTGTCTTTCCAGGTGTAGTCCCAATGAGATTCAAGATCAGCACAAAAAAGTTTAGTATAGATAATAACAGCAACATTAAAATCTTTAATACTTAATTGTTAATACTAGGGCATGACCAAAGAACATTCATGAGCAGATGGATGGATCCTTAGTGCCCATAGTTGTCTCCACCAGGCCGAAGGCATGTGGGGAGAGTATGTTTTGCACTCCGTCCGTCCGTTTGTGTGTCCGTCCGTGTGTCCGTCCGTGTGTCCGTCCGTGTGTCCGTGACCAGCTAATCTCGGCCACCGTTAACCCGGTCGATGCCAAATTTTGCACACACACTCCCTGGATGCCAACGATGAACCTCTGCCCCAAACTTTCCAGAACGGCCTGTTATAGCGCCACCAGGAGGCCGCTTTGTGCAAAACAAGTTTTTGCACAGTACACCTACAGATTTTGTCCAAACATCACGCAAATTGGTACACAGTCTCTCTAGAGCCATTCAACGAAACGGGTCTTTCAGATTTATCAGACTCCATCCTGATTGGTTAAGATTGGCTTCCAAAGTTCACAGGAGTGCTCAGTTTCAAACAAAATGCTGCAAATCATGAACACATCGCGTGATTTCCGTGAAATTGTGCACCCACATTCCCACTAGGCCGAGGACGAAATGCCACATGAACAATTTCAACTCAGCCTCAAGGTGGCGCTATAACTGGCCGAAAAGTGTTTTTACCTCTAACTGCACGGATCTGTGGATAACCTGGTGGAGACCTGTGCCCGGAAGGGCACTTTTTCTAGTTTGTAGTGTAATGTTCACCAACCACTAGGACATGTTTACTGGGTTTTATCTTCTCTCTTTTCAGGACGATTCATCAAATTCCAACACATGTGATGTTCCTGGAATCAAGTGAGTACCTGTTGGAGAGAGGGCCAGTTGTGTAGCATGGGCGGTGACGTAGAGGAAAACGAGCGCTCCTTTTTCAATCTGTTTTTCCAATTGCACGCTCATCCATAGACAATGCGAAAAGGAATAAACCCGCACACTCATCTGCTTCAATGCAATTAAATGACAACGTTAACTCAATATGTGCGTACCCCACCCATAGGTCACGGTATCAAGCAGTGGGTGGAACAACACAAATAAGGTCAAAAAATCAATAAATCAAATAAATTCAGTTTACATATCCACAAAAAAACAGTGGAAAAATGCATGATTAATAAGAATAATTGAAAAAAATCAGGTGATTTAATCTTGGGTAGACAATAGACATGCCATGCCCACTGATCATTGTGTGTTTCCAGTTTCCACTTAGTAAGTGCTATCCACTGTCCTTGCCAGAAGTATAATGTATGTTTTTTTTGTGCCATTTTTACCATAATGTTGTGTACACACTACAGGTACCTTTGTTACAGCTACAGTAAAAGGTGGTAAAACATGGAAGTAGTTGTTTCCATTGGTCAAACAGCAATGATAATCAGATGGCGCTGATATAGAATTCCCTGTGCAGAGGAAAACCAAGTCTTTATTATCAACTGTGACATTGTGGGTCGCAAAGTGGCTCATGATCTGTGTCAACAAATCGGTGCCATGTCACCCTAACTCCAATCTGGGAACTCATCAACAAAAAAACAAAAAAAATGCCTCTTTTCCTTTGAAAATGTGTCTCGAGAGATTACCCTAACCTTAACCCGACCGATTATGTAGAGGCCTCCCCAACCAATCGTCCCTTCTCTTGAGTAGAGTTTCTGCCTAGTAAACAGTGCTTAATAAAATGCATAAAACAATTATATAATTACAAGATTTTGCAATCAACCTTACTTTACTGAATTTCCCCTCTGTAGTACCGTAGGAATCGTTGGGATTAATTTGATGCGTTTGCCCTTGTGCACATATGTGACCAGTGCCAACAAAACATGCCTCATGTCGCCAGAATGAACATGCCTTAAATCAATAAATAAACTCGTTTTTTTTTTATGTGATTTTCTTTTTTTTTTCATATTTATACAGTTTGAATGTTGAAGAAGGTTTTCATTCAAACAGATTGTTCATTTGGGCAAATGAAATGTATACATTTATACGTCAAAGTGGGCTTGTTTTTTAACAAGTTTCTGGGGCAGAAGAGCGCAGTTCCGAGATTTGCATGTTGTTTACAATTGGTCCTGGAATCTCTTTGTCCTCAGGTTTCACGCTCTGATCACCGCCCATTAGCGTGCTTGTGTTTGTAAACACAGAAGTATTAGTATAGTATGGAGGAGCATTTGGGTTAGACTTTACAGAAAATAAACAAAACCACGTATAGCTACTCGCTGAAATACACTTCCCAGCTTGGAGTCTTTCACCAACAAACAACAGGCTAGAAGCTAGCTAGCCGTCTGTGTTGTGTGTTAAAGAGCAAAGAGATCACACGTCTTTTCTTTTAATCACAACTCGCTCATTTCTTGCTCATTTAAAAAAAGGTTATATACTATGTAAACTATGAAATGCAGGCTTTCATTTGGTATATAGAACGTTTGTGTAGGCCCTCTCTACGAAACGGTATCAAGTGAAAAGGAAATGTCGGAAATCGGTTTATTGTGTAAAAGATTGGATACGTCTTTTCAAATACGGCCGTTAGTACTGTTAATTCAACATCCGGTGAGGGGAGGATACGGATCGTGTATGTATTGTGTATATAAATCAGCGCAGACAGTGGGTGGCCTTTAGACCGGATGTAAGCCTTGCACACTAAATAGACACCAGGCATTGTGACTGCATGTGGACAGATCTGTTTATTAAAATAGCAAATCTACAAGCGCACAACATCATAGCCTGATGCGTCGATTTTATTTATTTAAAATACTGGGTCAATTGTCTGACTTTGATTGCTTAAAGTAGACCTGCATAAAATGGTGTACTGCAGCTATTTACAACCAGGTAGTGTATAAGTTAAATTGAACACTTAACTTAATATTTAATACTTGAATACTTATACTTAGTATTTAATACTTAGTACTTTCAAAAGGGTTTATTGGGGCACCTTACAAATTGCATTGTTTGTTCTACTGGCTTAAACATGTCAGTGTTTCTAGTGTTGCACTGTTGACAGCTAAAACGTCCTATTGTCTCTTGTCCCTCCCATTGTCACACCCACTTCTGTCCAGCTCTAAGGTGATAAAATGTTGTGAATATTGAAAAGGGCTTTTCTCAGCTTTGGGTGAAAGGCCCCAGTCATTTTAAAATGGTTATATCTCCTTCAATTATTGTCCAATTTCATTGAATGATACATCATATGAAAGCTTACATTCTGTACTTTAATAATCTGTAAAAATCTGAAAAATGGAAAAGGCGACATGAGGCATGTTTTGTTGGCACTGGTCACATATATTCTGTTGTTGGTATCCATTCCAGTGAAATGCAGCCATACAGTTTCGTTTTAGGCATTTAGAACTGTGTTTTAAGTAGAGCTGGGACTCGATTAAAAAAATTAATCTAATTAATCAGAGGCTTTGTAGTTAATTAATCTAGATTAATCACATTTTAATCGCATATCAATATTCAACCCGAGAACAGCGAGAAACCTTTTTTTTTAATGTTTTTTGGTATCCCAGTGAATCAATGATTATTGACTACATGATACCGCTCATTTTCAACATTTTACTGTCATTAATATACCTGTTGTGGAAATAATAATAAAAAGTCACCCCATTCTGTGTTGCCTAGAACTGGAGGTCTGAAAGAAATCAGTAACAGTAACAAGTACATCTCAGTGACATCACAAAGCTGTACTTCATATTGTTACTGTTTTTTGTCAGACCTCCAGTTCTAGGCAACACAAAATGGGGTGTTTTATTATTTCCAGTTTTCAGTACTATAGAAAAGCGCCCAGTGAGAAACGTTCCGCGGTGAAAAAAAAGGTGCGATTAATTTATCTGTAGTTAATCGCGATAAATTTTTCAGTTGTTAATTAATCTAAATTAATCGCAATTAGTTGTTGTGCAGCCTAATACACACACAGTACACACACATATTAACTGTGGGGCGGCTCGCCGGAACCGGGCCGGCACCCTGGGTGCGTTCATGTGGGCCTGGAAGTTCCGGGGACCCCCTGTGGACCCCCACACGGAGTGTGATTCTTTGTCCTCCAGTATATTTCGTTCAGCCAGGTACTGGACCCATAGAAACCGAGCTCAGTTTCTGTACCTACAGTAGCGCTGGTCTTCACCCCCTTGTTGCTGTTTCTCTCTTCTCCAATAAGCCGTCTTCAAAATTCCACTCTTCCAAGCGTGAGCCAAAAGAACCACAGTACATCTTCGGGCATTTCTGTCTTCCAGCATTTTCCCGTCACCGGACCAGGAGGTCAGCCCGACTCTTCTCCCAGCAGCACACAACACAGGAGGCTCTCTGCCCGACCTGACCAACATCCAGTTCCCCCCGCCGCTGTCCACACCTCTAGACCCAGAGGACAGCGTGGCCTTCCCCTCCCTCAGCTCCTCCAACAGCACTAGCAGCCTCACCACCAACCTGACGCACCTGGGCATCAGCGTGGCCAGCCATGGTACAGTGCTACTACTCAGCCACTTCTTCAACGTATTTGTGCATTTTAAAGTTGATACATGATTACACAGTACCATTTCTGAGGGGGGGAAGGACTCAAGGGAGGTTTTGTAGCATGGGCGGTGACGTCGAAGAAAACGAGCGCTCCTTTTTCAGCTGTTTTTCCAATTGTACACACACATCATACATACTAGACATGCTGAAAAAGAATTAGACTCATCTGCTTAGAATGGGTCAAACCAGCTATAGAATACATTGGAAATGGCAAAAAGATCAGCTCAGAAGCATATTCCATAAACCCTAATTGTCTCTGATATTTCATAAAATCTCAAACTAGTTGCCCACTGTATAGTACAGCAAGAACATAGGTTTAGAATGCTAATATAATACCCAAACGTCACAATGCTACATATTGTGCTAATTGTTTAGAAACAGCACTAGTGTTCATGGCTCTTTTCTTGTTGTTTCACAAATAACAGATTAGGACTGCCTAATGAAAATTATTAAAAATGCTTTCGGGAAGATCATTGAAGTGTGTGTGTGTGTGTGTGTGTGTGTGTGTCAGGGATCACCTCCTCCTCTGAGCCCACCATGACGGTCTCGTCACAGCGCAGACAACCCAATGTGGTTCCACTCACCCTCAGCGCTGACCTCCATTTCCAGCATTCCCCCCAGCAGCTGTCTCCCACCCTGTCCTCCCCTGTTAACATCACCCAGGTAAGGCAAATGGTGCATTTATATAGCGCCTTTATCCAAGGCGCTTTACATAGATTGTGCATTACATTCACCCATTCACACACACATTCATACACCGATGGCAGCAGAAACCATGCACATCAGGAGCAATTAGGGGTTCAGTGTCTTGCTCAAGGACACTTCAACACTAACTCGGGGGAGCCCGGGTTCGAACTGGCGACCTTGCGGTTACCATCCAGGCACTTTACCCCTGAGCCACCGCCGTCACCTGCCTGGCTTGGCACTACCCCAGGATAGATGTCTACTATGCCAGCAGCCTTCTGCCATGCATTTCTGTAGTAAAGAAGTGCCCTGAGCGCTTGAAGCATGGTCTTCAATGTCACTCTGATCCTCCTGGCTCTGTCAGTCAACCCAGTAATGTACAGCCTGACGGTTACCGTTGTTTCAGCAACGACTAATTGTGCTAATAATACGGATGACACGACGTTCGAGCACAGCAACGGTCCATTATAGGTTTGAACGTTGCGGCCGTCGATAAATGCTCGATGCGAGTGCTCCTCCGCTCACAGAATGTTTTCTGTGTATGGCATGGCATTCAAGGCAACCAAAGGTATGGCTCCCCCATATCTTGCAAGTATGATTGAACCCTACAAACCCTCGCGCGCACTCAGATCAGCCAACGCAGGGAAGCTGGAAGTACCCTCACTAAAAACGCCGGGACAACGCTCCACACGTCCCAAACTCTTCTCCCTTCTGGCTCCAAAACTGTGGAATGCACTTCCCATTGCAGTCAGAACTGCAGCATCACTCCCAATCTTCCGCCGTAGTCTGAAAACCCACCTTTTCAGACTCCATCATGGCCCATAGCACTTACCCTAACCCCTTAGATAGCACTTCTGTAGACTTAGATAGCATCTGATACAGACTTATAGCATGTTATGTAGACAGCACTATAATTGCATTGTATATAGTCATAGCACGCCATAGTACATATGTATAGCATAGTAGTATATATATATATAGTTTATATGTATAGTCTCATAATATAGATATTCCACTGTTACTTTCTTAGCTTACGCATGTTTCATTATAAATGCTTTTTATGTGATGTATTCCCATGCTTTTGTTCTTGCTTAATGTAAGTCGCTCTGGATTAAGAGCGTCTGCTAAATGCCTAAATTGTAAATTGTAAATTGTGTACACCAGTGATGTGTAAATAGGTTTTGAATGTAATGGGTCCCTGGACCCAGGGGTGGTCTTTTAGATGGGTCGCAGGGACATTTTATGACGTTAGAGTACAGTACTGAGTAGTGAGTACAGTATTGCATCCCAGGACCCCCGGGGCGTGACAACATGACTGCGTCCTTTCTCAATTTAGTGAGTCTTAAGGATGCAGGCTATTTGCATCACTGGTACACGGCCCCTTACTGTAGCCCAGTGGTTTTCAACCCTTTTCATGTCAAGGCCCATTATTTATTCAGCATTTGAGCCACGGACCACCATTTGATGAGATTTAGCCTCTCAGACCCAAAACTTTAAATAACATTTTGTCCATAATTCCATGATATGTTGTTATAGGAGAGACAACAGGCAAACAATCAAAATAATTATTGATTTAATTGTGTAGACTTCTTGTTAATTAAGTAATGCCGATGTTTAACGATAATTTAACTTCAGTCAGGACAACTCATGAATGGAAGGAATATATATTTATTGAATATAAAAAATATAAAAATATATATGTATTATGATTTGGCGATGAATTGGATTGGATCTACTCTGATCAAGCGCATCAGTCCCGACTCCCAACCATAGGGACTCCGAATCCCCCGTACCTGAACAGCAGATCCCAACCATAGGGACTCCGAATCCCCCGTACCTGAACAGCAGATCCCAACCATAGGGACTCCGAATCCCCCGTACCTGAACAGCAGATCCCAACCATAGGGACTCCGAATCCCCCGTACCTGAACAGCAGATCCCAACCATAGGGACTCCGAATCCCCCGTACCTGAACAGCAGATCCCAACCATAGGGACTCCGAATCCCCCGTACCTGAACAGCAGATCCCAACCATAGGGACTCCGAATCCCCCGTACCTGAACAGCAGATCCCAACCATAGGGACTCCGAATCCCCCGTACCTGAACAGCAGATCCCAACCATAGGGACTCCGAATCCCCCGTACCTGAACAGCAGATCCCAACCATAGGGACTCCGAATCCCCCGTACCTGAACAGCAGATCCCAACCACAGGGACTCCGAATCCCCCGTACCTGAACAGCAGATCCCAACCATAGGGACTCCGAATCCCCCGTACCTGAACAGCAGATCCCAACCATAGGGACTCCGAATCCCCCGTACCTGAACAGCAGATCCCAACCATAGGGACTCCGAATCCCCCGTACCTGAACAGCAGATCCCAACCATAGGGACTCCGAATCCCCCGTACCTGAACAGCAGATCCCAACCACAGGGACTCCGAATCCCCCGTACCTGAACAGCAGATCCCAACCATAGGGACTCCGAATCCCCCGTACCTGAACAGCAGATCCCAACCATAGGGACTCCGAATCCCCCGTACCTGAACAGCAGATCCCAACCACAGGGACTCCGAATCCCCCGTACCTGAACAGCAGATCCCAACCATAGGGACTCCGAATCCCCCGTACCTGAACAGCAGATCCCAACCACAGGGACTCCGAATCCCCCGTACCTGAACAGCAGATCCCAACCATAGGGACTCCGAATCCCCCGTACCTGAACAGCAGATCCCAACCACAGGGACTCCGAATCCCCCGTACCTGAACAGCAGATCCCAACCACAGGGACTCCGAATCCCCCGTACCTGAACAGCAGATCCCAACCATAGGGACTCCGAATCCCCCGTACCTGAACAGCAGATCCCAACCATAGGGACTCCGAATCCCCCGTACCTGAACAGCAGATCCCAACCATAGGGACTCCGAATCCCCCGTACCTGAACAGCAGATCCCAACCATAGGGACTCCGAATCCCCCGTACCTGAACAGCAGATCCCAACCATAGGGACTCCGAATCCCCCGTACCTGAACAGCAGATCCCAACCATAGGGACTCCGAATCCCCCGTACCTGAACAGCAGATCCCAACCACAGGGACTCCGAATCCCCCGTACCTGAACAGCAGATCCCAACCATAGGGACTCCGAATCCCCCGTACCTGAACAGCAGATCCCAACCATAGGGACTCCGAATCCCCCGTACCTGAACAGCAGATCCAAAACCACAGGTGGTAACTGGTAAATGCTGAGGTGGCCCAATGAACAGCCACCGGCAACTGCACTGAGTTTCTTGACTGAACTTGCTCTGCGAGAGGTCCGACGATCGTTCTTGAGACCGTTGGTTTCATTTCACGCGTTTCAAGAGTTCAAGATCTCCATATATGGGGACTAGGTTGGTGGAGGGTGTGTAGAGCCCAGGATCACATTAGATTATTGACACAGGGGTGAAAAATGGGTTACAAAATCGTGGGATAAAAATATATTTAAAAAAAAAGATCAAGATCTGAGGGTCCATTAGGTTACCAACTCTCCGTAATTTAGCTGGGGACCACCTGGAACCCCCTCAAGGACCACTGGTGGTCCCCAGGCCACTGGTTGAAAACCACTGCTGTAGCCCAATCGGGTGCCGTCAGTGGTGTGTGTGTGTGTGTGTGTGTGACTGAATGGGTGAAAAAGCACTTTGGGATAACACTGCTATATTAATGCACCATTTACCATAGTGTCAAAAGGTGAAGAAAAGCTATTCCACTACAGTAAGAAATGTTTTCAATTTGCATTGCAAGGATGTAGGCTAATATACGTGTATAGGGGGGATTCAAGCAGGTTACCCAGATAACCGCTAATTAAGTTTCCATTCCTGTTATTAGAGACCGTCATGAATTGTTCTGCTCCTTGCTTCCTCAGCCGGTGCCGATGGAGGCCATGTCCCTGGAGCTGCAGCTGTCCCAGTACCCTCTGTTCAGCCAGCTGACGGCCCAGGCCCAGGCCCAGCTCCTCAGTGACCTCCAGAAGCAGCAGGCCGTCTGCCTCGTCAGCCTGCCCAGCACGGCCATCTCAGACATCACGGCCACCCAGAGCCCCTCCCCGGACACCCAGAGCCAAAACATCACCAATATCAACATCAACTCGGTAAGAGAACACCTGCTGCTCATGTCCAATGATTGATACGGTTAATTCTAGTAATGGAGCCTCTCTCTCTATCGTCCAAATGGCTCTGTGTTTTTTTTTGGCAGAAGCTCTGAGATTGATTTTTCATTATTGTAAAATAAGTTTACTTTAATTGCGATTAACACATCTTTGCTTTTGACAGCTGCCAGAAAATAATTTGTCCTTGCTAATTCATTTGTTGTTCACCTTTTTAGAGAAAATTGATTGAATTTGTTTCTCGAGAGGTCATGGCATTGGTAGAGGCTTATAAAGACAGGCACCAGGAGTTCTGTCATCTTTTAAGTATTTTCCTTGGTTAACAAATGTGGTAGTAGTTAGATTAATTAAGCATTTTTACTTAGATAACAATGGTGTAAGAACCAAGGAAGGTACTGTGGCTATACATTCTGGTGAATCCCCAAATGTGTACGTCTGGTACAAAACCCCTCAGTGACTATTATACTTTACAGTATTCCTCTGTGGCTGGTGATGATTTCCTACCAGGGAAAGGCCTGGACTAGAGCCCTGCGCTGCCTGGGAAAGGCCTGGACTAGAGCCCTGCGCTGCCTGGGAAAGGCCTGGACTAGAGCCCTGCGCTGCCTGGAGTGTTTTCTTAATCCGGCTCTTGCCTGCTCCCGTTGGATTTCTGTCCATTCCAGTCCGCCCCCGCAATGATTTCATTTCTGACCACCCGTAGTTAATTTCTCCCTCCCGCAACCAAAAAACGAAATGCCATTTAGTTCCGCATAGTAGGCTACTGCAATATTACCGGCCAGTCCTGCAGTTATATAACTGTTATGCAACATTTCCTTCCAGAACCAAAAACATTACAAAACAGAATGAGATAGTTTATTTGTGGGGAGTTGCTCACACACACAGAGAGAGCGAGTTTGTGTTTATATTGCGAGAGGATATATTATATAAATTAATAATTACATACAGTAATATCATTATAGATTAATTATATTGTGACACTGCGACGGGCTGTGCTGCTGTGCACAGTGTGCAGCGTGAGAGCGAATGAGAGAGAGGGAGAGAGGGGGGGGGGGGGTCACATTGTCCGCAACTCAGTAGGGGAAATTAGGTTCTCATCTGCACTTAAAAGTAGCCAGGTGCTATTATATCTGGTTTATTGCGGGAGGGTGCGGGATTTCGCGGAGCACATAGGCTATATTTTGAGCGCCTGTTCCCGACCGCAGGTGTTTAAACACCGCCTGCACCCTCCACACCTCCTCTTCATAACTAACAACAGTTTTTCTGGCTACGATAGGCAACCCAAAACCTACCATGTATAAGTTCTGGGTTTAGAAAATGCAGTGTTAGTAATACTATGTCCTGCGCCGGGCCCAAATTGGGTTCTGTTAACCTTATCTGAAACCAAGCCGTAGCGTATGAAAATGCACAACCCGACACGGTTCACTTAGTTCTTGTAGTCAATGGAATCCATAGAAAAGCTCCTCTCTGTTCCCTTCCTGTCAGGCCCCTTTTCCTCTCTGTTCCCTTCCTGTCAGGCCCCTTTTCCTCTCTGTTCCCTTCCTGTCAGGCCCCTTTTCCTCTCTGTTCCCTTCCTGTCAGGCCCTTTTCCTCTCTGTTCCCTTCCTGTCAGGCCCCTTTTCCTCTCTGTTCCCTTCCTGTCAGGCCCCTTTTCCTCTCTGTTCCCTTCCTGTCAGGCCCCTTTTCCTCTCTATTCCCTGCCTGTCAGGCCCCTTTTCCTCTCTGTTCCCTTCCTGTCAGGCCCCTTTTCCTCTCTGTTCCCTTCCTGTCAGGCCCTTTTTCCTCTATTCCCTTCCTGTCAGGCCCTTTTCCTCTCTGTTCCCTTCCTGTCAGGCCCCTTTTCCTCTCTGTTCCCTTCCTGTCAGGCCCCTTTTCCTCTATTCCCTTCCTGTCAGGCCCCTTTTCCTCTCTATTCCCTTCCTGTCAGGCCCTTTTCCTCTCTGTTCCCTTCCTGTCAGGCCCCTTTTCCTCTCTGTTCCCTTCCTGTCAGGCCCCTTTTCCTCTATTCCCTTCCTGTCAGGCCCCTTTTCCTCTCTATTCCCTTCCTGTCAGGCCCCTTTTCCTCTATTCCCTTCCTGTCAGGCCCTTTTCCTCTCTGTTCCCTTCCTGTCAGGCCCCTTTTCCTCTCTATTCCCTTCCTGTCAGGCCCCTTTTCCTCTATTCCCTTCCTGTCAGGCCCCTTTTCCTCTCTGTTCCCTTCCTGTCAGGCCCCTTTTCCTCTCTGTTCCCTTCCTGTCAGGCCCCTTTTCCTCTATTCCCTTCCTGTCAGGCCCCTTTTCCTCTCTGTTCCCTTCCTGTCAGGCCCCTTTTCCTCTCTGTTCCCTTCCTGTCAGGCCCCTTTTCCTCTCTGTTCCCTTCCTGTCAGGCCCCTTTTCCTCTCTGTTCCCTTCCTGTCAGGCCCCTTTTCCTCTCTGTTCCCTTCCTGTCAGGCCCCTTTTCCTCTCTGTTCCCTTCCTGTCAGGCCCCTTTTCCTCTCTGTTCCCTTCCTGTCAGGCCCCTTTTCCTCTCTGTTCCCTTCCTGTCAGGCCCCTTTTCCTCTATTCCCTTCCTGTCAGGCCCCTTTTCCTCTCTGTTCCCTTCCTGTCAGGCCCCTTTTCCTCTATTCCCTTCCTGTCAGGCCCTTTTCCTCTCTGTTCCCTTCCTGTCAGGCCCCTTTTCCTCTCTGTTCCCTTCCTGTCAGGCCCCTTTTCCTCTCTGTTCCCTTCCTGTCAGGCCCCTTTTCCTCTCTGTTCCCTTCCTGTCAGGCCCCTTTTCCTCTATTCCCTTCCTGTCAGGCCCTTTTCCTCTCTGTTCCCTTCCTGTCAGGCCCTTTTCCTCTCTGTTCCCTTCCTGTCAGGCCCCTTTTCCTCTCTGTTCCCTTCCTGTCAGGCCCCTTTTCCTCTATTCCCTTCCTGTCAGGCCCCTTTTCCTCTCTGTTCCCTTCCTGTCAGGCCCTTTTCCTCTCTATTCCCTTCCTGTCAGGCCCCTTTTCCTCTCTGTTCCCTTCCTGTCAGGCCCTTTTCCTCTCTATTCCCTTCCTGTCAGGCCCCTTTTCCTCTCTGTTCCCTTCCTGTCAGGCCCCTTTTCCTCTCTGTTCCCTTCCTGTCAGGCCCTTTTCCTCTGTTCCCTTCCTGTCAGGCCCTTTTCCTCTCTGTTCCCTTCCTGTCAGGCCCCTTTTCCTCTCTATTCCCTTCCTGTCAGGCCCCTTTTCCTCTCTATTCCCTTCCTGTCAGGCCCCTTTTCCTCTATTCCCTTCCTGTCAGGCCCCTTTTCCTCTCTGTTCCCTTCCTGTCAGGCCCTTTTCCTCTCTGTTCCCTTCCTGTCAGGCCCCTTTTCCTCTCTGTTCCCTTCCTGTCAGGCCCCTTTTCCTCTCTGTTCCCTTCCTGTCAGGCCCCTTTTCCTCTCTATTCCCTTCCTGTCAGGCCCCTTTTCCTCTATTCCCTTCCTGTCAGGCCCCTTTTCCTCTCTGTTCCCTTCCTGTCAGGCCCCTTTTCCTCTCTATTCCCTTCCTGTCAGGCCCCTTTTCCTCTCTGTTCCCTTCCTGTCAGGCCCCTTTTCCTCTCTGTTCCCTTCCTGTCAGGCCCCTTTTCCTCTCTGTTCCCTTCCTGTCAGGCCCCTTTTCCTCTCTGTTCCCTTCCTGTCAGGCCCCTTTTCCTCTATTCCCTTCCTGTCAGGCCCCTTTTCCTCTCTGTTCCCTTCCTGTCAGGCCCCTTTTCCTCTCTGTTCCCTTCCTGTCAGGCCCCTTTTCCTCTCTGTTCCCTTCCTGTCAGGCCCCTTTTCCTCTATTCCCTTCCTGTCAGGCCCCTTTTCCTCTCTGTTCCCTTCCTGTCAGGCCCCTTTTCCTCTCTGTTCCCTTCCTGTCAGGCCCCTTTTCCTCTCTGTTCCCTTCCTGTCAGGCCCCTTTTCCTCTGTTCCCTTCCTGTCAGGCCCCTTTTCCTCTCTGTTCCCTTCCTGTCAGGCCCCTTTTCCTCTCTGTTCCCTTCCTGTCAGGCCCCTTTTCCTCTCTGTTCCCTTCCTGTCAGGCCCCTTTTCCTCTCTGTTCCCTTCCTGTCGGGCCCCTTTTCCTCTCTGTTCCCTTCCTGTCAGGCCCCTTTTCCACCGGGGTTGAACCGCTTCCGTTCTTTTTTCCAGCCTAATTTTGAACCAGATTCAGGTTCAAATTCAAATTTGGGTTCAGAATTCAGATTCAGGTTCAGATCGCAGAGGTTGGTTCGGAACTGGAACCAAAAGAATACTTCTTCTTGCCCTGATGTTACTGTTACAAAGTGGCCGCGCCTACTATTCAGGTTGGAAGATGCAGATGTGATCTAAACCATCATAAAGAATAAAGAACGGAACCTGTTCTAGAACCAACGTTTTAGTTTTGGTGGAAAAGGGGCCTCAGATTTGTGTGACTGTCATGGCGCTCCGTGCTAGCTAACCCTCTTCCCTCCAACAGTACCGCAATCAGACTGGCTCCCCAGCCAATCAGTCTCCAACCTCCCCTGTCTCCAATCAAGGCTTCTCGCCTGGCAGCTCGCCTCAAGTAAGGCCCCGCCCACACGCCGAGCTCGCTGCTTTTCGGGGGAAGGGGCTTCTTTGTTCCTTGTTCGGTCTCGGGGGGGATTAGGTCTGAATCTGTTTAACACTGCTTTTCATTCTCCGGTCTACAGTTGTCCTGTCCATGGTGTCCACGGCTGCTTCTGTCATTTCCTCCTCATCGCTCTTGATTGTTCACTTGTACTGTGCATGTAGGATGATCATTATGGTGGTGGATGCTTTCTTCCTTTGGTAAAATGGTGCATTTGTGTAGCGCCTTTCTCCAAAGCGGTTTACGATGTGCATTACATCCACACATACATTCTCACACCAGTGGCAGAGGAAACCACGCGAGGCACCAACCTGCTCATCAGGAGCAGTTAGTGCCTCCGTGTCTTGCTCAAGGACACTTTGACACTAACCCAGGGAGAGTCCAGGATTGAACCTACTGTATGGGGACCTTCTGATTTCCAAGGGGCCGTTCTACCTCCTGAGCCACTGCCGCTCCTTTGGGATGAAAGCCCTCAGATTGTTGCTAAATGTAGGTAGGCTAAACGAGGGCTAAACGAGGGCTTCCCATGCCAAAGACCCTTGGCCTGTTATATTGCTAAATGGCTTTATTTTTTAAATGGCAGAAATAGCACATCTACAAGGTCACTGCGCCATACATAGTACGATGTGCTTGAAGATATGTTATTTATTTAACTTTTTGGACAATAAGGTGAGAAGGTTGAAAACAACTAGTGCTTTGTTTACTCTTGCAAAAAACTTGAATACACTTGAAAACAAGCACCTTGAAAGAAAGCTTATCATACAGTGCTGATGAATCATTTCCTGAGGTGCTTCAACTTGTCTCATTACAGATTACAAGATGTGTTTTGTGCTGCCATGAGAAAACCATTTGCTTCGGTCAACGCCTCTCACTACTCTGGCCGATCTTTGACTTTGCCTCCAGCTTGTTTCTGTCATGGCATTACTAAAAAAGATCTGCTTGTGGGATTGAACAACCCACCTCCTTGGCTAGTGTATGTTTTGTGCTTTTTTATTTTGTTTTCCCCGCTGTTCATTTCAGATGCCATGGTGATGTAAATTAACAGTTTAATGATTATGTCTTGCAGCACATTCCCGTGGTGGGCAGTATATTTGGTGATTCATTCTACGATCAGCAGATGGCTTCAAGACAGACCAATGCATTGTCTCATCAGGTGACACAATCCACGCAATGCATGAATCGAAAGTGATAATCAATGACTAGTAGTAAACTGATATGTTGAAGATGTGTTCACTCTATGCTAATAGGCATAAACCCACAACTAGCCAAGGTTTATTGATTGGTTTAACAACTCATGTGGTATCCAGTAAGCTACTAAGCTAGTTTAACTCTTACGGCGCTTTATGACCACGACCTGACAAAGATGTGACGGATCGAAACGTTTACTTGCACCCTGTGAATTAAAAGGGCTTAAACTGTCTGAGATGCTCCAGTGCCTTCCTTCCTCTAAGGGCCGATTCATACTACTATTTTAGAGCCGAATAAAAGTCCGTTCGGCGCTGTAGAGCCTACAATGTGACGTCATTGGAGATTCGGGGGGGGGGGGGGGGCGGGTACCGTCCTAAAGTCGGCTCTTCGGTGCTACTGAAAATGTCTGACGAGCCGAAATCATTTCGGCACTACAGCGCCGAAACAGCAGTAAAATAGGAGTATGAATCGGCCCTTACAGCACTTTAGTTTACAATCGTCAACATAACTTCACCGCGGGAGTTTTTCACTAACCTTTGTAGAATCACCACATGGTGATTGTAGCTCCATTTCACGAAAATCTGCCTTAAAATAGTGCCATCGTGCCATCAGTGTCATAGTGTCGAAAAATATTCCACCACCGCGAGCAACAACAACAAGGGGGAACAGCCCGACATGGAACAACAAGGGGGAACAGCAACAACAACAAGGGGGAACAACAACAACAAGGAGCACCAACAACAAGGAGCACCAACAACAAGGGGGAACAGCCCGACATGGAAGCCCTGAGAAGTTGTTTACTTGTTTTTAACCTCCGGTCTGAAAAGTGATCAAAAACGGCCAAAAATACAATTCAATACAACTCGTCTTTAACCCGTTTAGACCTGTTGCATCTACTGTATACGTTGTTATACTTTGAAAGTAACGCCCTACTCGATCATGCTACAGCATCACAGAAAAGATTACACATCAGAACTAAATCGTATGTACTACAGTTAGGAAGAAATTAGATTTTGTTTTTTTTCATAAATATTGGCAAGGATGATGATGACTTACTGTAGTGATGGCTCCACAACCGACGGGCCTCTAAATTTGACAACAAATATATGTTTTAGTAAGTGTTTAAAAGGGTAAATTTAAATTGTTTCTCACTTTGTTCTTCCCAAAAATGGTGTCCATCTAGCTGGAACAGTTCAACATGATCGAGAACCCCATCAGCTCCAACAGCCTGTACAATCAGTGCTCCACCCTCAACTACACGCAGGCGGCCATGATGGGCCTCACTGGGAGCACCCTTCAGGATGTGCAGCAGCTAGGATACAGTAACCATGGCAACATCCCCAACATCATCCTCACAGGTACCCCTAGTTACCCACATACCACACACACAAACACACACCATAGATAGGTGAGATGCAAGTAAGACGTGCGAACGCAGGAAGCGAACGCAGCTCGTAAATTGCAATAGCGTGACACACACACACACACACACACACACACACACGTTAGACAGTGTGCTGTGTACACACACGTTAGTTAGACAACGAAGCGCTGTTGTGGCAGTCTGACACAGACACACACACATATTCACACACAGACACGTTAGACAGCTATGTGTGGTACACACACGTTAGTAGTGTGTACAGTAGTCCTTCTACTGTAGTGACTCTGCTAACTAGTGTGTTGGCATAAATAATAATTGTTCATAATATACAGCATCGTTACTGTTGGGTGGAAAGTGCGGAATGTGTCCTTGGCTTCCATTGAAAACTGTCTGTGCGCAGCATTGGGGTCTGATGTCGGAACTTTTGTAGAACCGTTTACATTTCTCACTCTAAAAGTCTGAGATGTCTTTAACAAAACAAATACTGTATGTTGACTGTTAAGCCTGATGCATACTCCAGTACCAGAACAACCAATGTCAGTTTGGTTTGGCAGATCCCAAAACTAGTACAATATGCATTCAGAGGTTGGGGTGGGCGGGATCAGAACTAATGGTGGGTGTTTTCCGCCTCTGAGACATTTGTGTGTAATTCGTTCTGCTACCGTGACGACTGGTCAGACGTTCCGCTCTTTCTGCTCGTTCCGTGTTTCTGCATTCATTCAGTGCAGCTTCAAATTCATTCCGTATAATCTGTCACTTGTCTACTTGAACCATGCATCTCCTAACACGTGATGCTAAATCTGTATGCCTCACGTCCACGTTATATGGTTTCTCCATTGGCAACGGAACTTAACTTACCTCGATTTAGCAGATCATTTCCATTACGTTTTGAACTCGACATGGTGAAAAGGCATTTTTCTTGTAATGTTACATCACAATGGCATGAAATACGGACTTTACACGATTGGACTGAGTCTCCCTTGTGAAATTATATTTCAAAGTTAGAAATTCTATCATGGTGACACTACTGCTTTGCTAGTTTTCGCTGTTGTCCGTCAGAGCTTAGACGGGGCTAACTGGTGCTATAGGAAAGGATGTTGTAGTAGTATTAGTGTGTAACTTAAGATTCCCACTTTAGACAACAAATCAGAGTAGACGATATTGACAATAACAAAACCTGCACAAAGTTTATTTTCTGTCAGTGTTAGTGACTGACTGGTTTCTCAAGTGTGACCCCACAGTCTGGCCAGTGACATTTAACCACTAGATGTCACACTTGTACACCTCTGTTGTATAATGTTTTTGTTACTGTATTTCCCTGTCAACCTTATGTGGCACAAAAGGCAGTAGTCATCTGTGCAACATTGTAATGCAATGAATATATTCAGGGTAAAAACTACCTTGCCCAACGGAAGCAGTTGGACAATGGCTGCTGTCAGTTTGCGGATCACACAGGAAAACAAAAACACAAATTCAGGAGTTTTCACGTCATAACAAAATGACTACTACTTCACAATCTTTTTGTTGTTATATCACACCTTTAAAAATAATAATTATTATTATTACTATTATAGTTCTCATACAACGTTCTACAATCTACTTTATATACATTTAAAGGACCACTTCACCACTTTTCAACCTATCTTCATATAATAGGTTATAGGTCCTCACTAATAATCATGAAAACATGGCACGATTTTTTTCTACTCAGTCTGTCTCATAGGAGGGCTGTGGGCAGTTTAGAAACTGTCTTCCAGTGACATCATCATTAGGCAGATTCTTTTTAAACAATATCTTTTTACAAAAATGTTTAGATTTTCATTATCGTGAGAACGATGGCTTCCATTTTCACATTGCAACTTTTCAGGACTAGAAAGCCTGCAGTTTCTATTAGCTTGTATTCCCCATCGATTATGTCACTGGAAGACGGTTTCTAAACTGCCCACAGCCCTCCTATGAGACACAGACCGAGTAGAAAAAAATTGCGCCATTTCTTCATGATTATTAGTGAGGACCTATTATATGAAGATAGGTTGAAAAGTGGTGAAGTGGTCCTTTAAGCTATTGGACAACTTGTTGTGTAATTGTTGATTAATTAATTTATATGGCCAAAAAAAAAAAAAAAACAATATTCCAGTAACGGGGGAGTCTCCGCCCAGCCTTTCCAAGGAGTTGACCAACTCTTTGGCCGGCGTCGTCGGCGATGTGAGTTTCGACGCCGACTCCCAGTTCCCGCTGGACGAGCTGAAGATCGACCCGCTGACCCTGGACGGACTCCACATGCTCAACGACCCCGACATGGTGCTGGCCGACCCCGCCACGGAGGACGCCTTCAGGATGGACCGGCTGTGAGAGTACCAACCGCACTGTGGCCCCGACTGAAAAGCATAGATAAAAAAAGGAAAAAGGGAAACGACGACCCCACTACTTGACTCTGGAAAGGAGAGAAATTATAAAAGGGGGTTTGGTGGCCGACTTAAACCTCTCCCCGAATTGCATGGCCGTTCAGCTGTCAGACCTCCTCGCCCTTTTTGAACTCTCAAAGCCCTCCTGAGACGATGCACCACCAAAAAGACATACATACATACAAACAAACGAGGAAGAGGCAGAGACGTCCTATTGGCTTGCTGGGGAATGGCATCGTTGCTGTCATTATTTTTGAATGAGGTTGATCCGCGCGGCGCTTTCGCTAGCCTGCTCTGTTTACAGTGTATAACATACCTGCCAACATGTACCCCAACAACAACAATGCACATTAATTTTTTTGGTCACATTTATTTATGGTTTATTAATTTTTTTCTTTCTTTTCCTACGGGAAAGCTGCTTGAAAGATTTGCTAAACTGTGTCCGTTTTTGAATGCTTTTTATTTATTATATATAAATATATATATATATATATATATATATATATATACATACATATACATATATGTATGTATGTACCTGCGTACACTTACATTTTAAGTGCAAAATACCACAGTCGAGTGGTTTCTACCCTGGAATCAAGTTATTTGGTTTCTCCATCATACTTTACAGCTTTCTCTCTCACTCAAAGCTTTATTTTTTGACAACCAAATGTTTATATTGTCAACACACTGTATGATGTTTGTGTATTTATACATACATTTTTTATTTATTATCTTGGTTTATGATTTATATTTATATTGTTTATATATGATATATTGCATTTCATAATTTAAGTTTGATGCCAAAACGCTATCCTGCTGTAGTCGTGTTCTACAAATTGCACTGATGTGGTTTGCGTCTTGTTTATTAACTAATGTATACATATTATGTGTTTATTAAGCTTCTTGGTTATGAGTGGAGTGCAAAACCTCCCCATATTTGCTCTCTGATGATTCATGTAGGAGTGGGATTTATCCCAGTTAAAAATGGCCTGATAAAATCCGGGCATACTCAAATTTCTCATCTAGGAAAAACAGTACATGATCCCAAAAATAACATTTTATTCAGGTGCTTATTTTGAGTTACAGTAGCTGAGTGAATAAAGCAGGCTTTGAAATGTAATGTGACAGAATATCCAAATTGTCTTCATGCCAATATATCTAGTAATGACCTATCCCTTTGAAAAAATAAGGTTATTTTTAAAGCAGAGAACACTAGAAAAGTTCTTCAGAAGCAAATCTTTTTGAAGTTGTCACTGTGAGAACACCTGATTTTGCCTTACATGGATATTCTACTGTTCTGCGTTAGTGTCTAATGTGACTAATGTATTTTCGTCACTTCTCGTAACATTTTTCTTGTATTTGAAAAGGATACTTAACTTATCGGTCAGTGATTATTTGTGGTTATGTAATGTAAGGTTTGACAAATCAATGTACTGTATTTTGTACCGGTAAAGTTTCTAGCTAAACTCTCGATGTTTTATAAGATTACAAAAAAGAAGAAAGCAAAAAACCCACTACTGTCTGCAAAGTACTGTAAGCTGGGTTTAAAGTCTTTGAAGGAAAGTGCAAATATGGGGAGGCTTTCCGCTCCTTGGCAGGGAAGCTCTGACAAGAACTGGGATGAAAAGCTTTTGTGACCCTGGCCACAAGGGCTCGGGTGTAAAACTATATTCATGAATTTAAAAGAAAATGTTGCCGTTTGAACAATTTAAGTAGTGAATACTTAAAGGGTATTTCACTTTAGTACAATTCATTTAATTCTTAAGTAATTGTCAAGTAATAAATAAATACATTTATTGAAAAAAAAAAAAAAGAAAACATCAAGCAGCTTAAAAACTCTGGGGTGTACACACAAGCTAGATTATATGTTAAAATGACTTCATATGTGTATTAAAGTGAAATACCACATGAACCAATTCTGGGGTGAACATTTGGCAAACATTGCAAATTACAAGCTCAGGATGTGGTCAAGTAGATCGGCTATTTTCTGTGAAACATGGTGTAGAGAGAAATACTAGCAGACCTACACGGTTAACTAAATATATAGGGTTTAAGTGGTTCCAAGTTTAAAAATGTGGATTTTCACAAATGAAATACATTTAAAAAGTGTGTTCATCAAATGTTTGGTACAATTTGGTACGATTCACATCTCCAAAAAGTTTTTAACGTACATTTAAGTTAATGTATTAAATGTTCTTGCATCAAACAAAGAGCTGCTGGAGCCAGTATTTGCGTTGAGAGATTCCTGCTAATAACCATTTATAAAATATATATTTCTAAAAAATGAAAGGAACTGAATGTGCTATTGATGGTATCAAAGAGCCACACAATCTTGCTCAAACAATCAGGGATGTAGTATAGAAATGTGTTTACATCTTTTTTCTAATTATGATTGGTGTTTACACAGAGTTGTCTGCAGGACTAACATAACGATATGAATCGCTACATCCCTGTCAGTTCATTATCCATTCTAGTGTCATCTGTCAAATGCTTGTCTCAATTGAGGGCTATGAGCAAGCCATGCCTCTAGAGTGTGACTATAGTATTTAGCATGTGTTTTTCTTTTTGAATTTGAGCACAGTAAATTAGTAATACACCTTTTTGTTTTTGTCAGAGCTTCCCTGTGGTGAAGTTTTGTATATTGTAATGTCTACTGTATGTACAGAAGGGTGAAAAAAAAAAATACAGATGCTTATCATTGGCTTTACACAAATCCGTCTGTGAGATGCTGTCCCATTCCAACTTGTAAAAAAAGAAAACAGAAAAGAAAAGAGGAATCACGTTTGGTTTAGGACAAAACTTCTAAAGTTCTCCGACTTCGTTTTCAGTTAACATTTAGTTATTTTGTACATGTCTTTTTGTTTGCCTTCAATAGATTTGTGATTCCTATGCAAATGAGATTTTAAGAATCTGACCATGAGATAACAGAAACTATATAGAACAGATGATATAGATTATTCCATAGTATATATCCAAATGTTTGTTTTTAAATAGCTAGAGTTTGTTTTTGTTTGTGTTTTTTGAGCCAAACTTCAGTGGAAGATGCCAGGTCCATGACCATTCTGCCTAGTGGTGGTTTGAGCCTTTCTCTTCATTTCCACGTTTCTCTTGTTGAACTGCAGTCATTCAGATTAGGGTTGCAACGGTTAATCTGGGTAATCGATGTATTAATCGATTAATAAAATAAAGTGAAAATTTGAAAATGTATAATCAAATAATTGATTAATCTCTATCCCATTGATTAATCTCTATCCCTGTGTCGGGGCTGTTTCCAAAAAATGTCAAATTGTGAAAATAGGCGATCGACAACACACTGCGAGTCTGTGACGTGTTGGGAGCTTGTCGATCAGCTATATTCATTATTTTTGCACGACACGATTATTCAATTCATTAAAAAGGTAAGCGATAAGAGTATTTGCGAAGAACATAGTTGTAGCCCTAATTCAGATGAACCATGTACATACGCTAGATCACTCTTAAGAGAATGCATGACTTATAACAACCTGACAGTCCAAATCCCTGAAGGTCTATCATAGCTATTCTAGTTTGGTCCGTGTGAGATAAAAGATAAAATGCAAGTGGCAACTAGTCTAAAAGGTATAGGGATGCATGCCTGGGTTTCTAACTAACTCGGTATCTTGTCATGTGACACTTGTTGTTGTCATGTGACACTTGTTGCCAACTCCGTTTCTCCATAACTCCTAAAGTCCTGGTTGATATCAGAATATGTTTTTGTGCGCCTTCAGATTTTAGCCAGTTACGTAGTCACCAAAACGACCTTTTGCGGTGTGCGTCCTGCAGCTGTTATAGTTGGAGGATGCAGACCGTTGTTGTTCCACTCTCTCTTCATACACTGTAGTGCAGTGGTTCCCAAACCTTTTCACGTCAAGGACCCCCCAAATTGACACTAAGCGGACCCCCATTTGAAGAGATATGCCATGTCCCATATATGATGGGTCCATTTGGTTCCATTTGTGCACTCTCAAAGTTACAGACCCATAATGGTCCATTTGGTTCCAAACAGCTGGGGACCCCCTGGAACTCCCTCAAGGACCCCTGGGGGTCCCTGGACCCCACTTTGGGAACCACTGCTGTAATGTCTCCCTACAAACCAAGAGTTGTGATCAGGGCTGCCACCAGCATGACATTAAAGTTGACGGTTAAAGGGATATTTCACTTTCAAATAAAATGAACATAAAAATGAATGGAAAAATCACGGATATTAACAATAGGCCTACTTTTTTGTATTGTATGTATTGTTATTATTTTGTGTGAAATATCCCTTTAATTGTCATACAATGATTTCATTGTGTTTTTGGGCATTGAACATTGGAACATAAATAGAAATTATGTTTGTTTGTTTTTTAGGCTTTGGACACAACATTGCCCAGGGCAGATAGGATATTATGACCAATACCAATACTCAAAATAAGCATGTAGCCTACCTATTGTACTATGGCCAAAATTGGCCTTGATTCATACACTTTAGAAATAGATCTACAAGCTCACAACACAACACAAACTTTTCAGTTTGTAGATTGTCTATTTCCATGCAGATTAATGGGAAGAATTCAGTTTATGTTATAATTGTGACAGGCCTGATTATGATTAGAACTGCATTCTATCCAGATACGCTAACATTGAATCCAGACCCTTGCAGCGCACTCACACGTCGTCTTGTTTTTATGTTCCTATTATAAACTTGGCAAAGAAAACGGAACCATGTTTTCCTCTTCTCTTTATCTCTCGCTCTGGCAGTGATTGAAGTGATTGGCGTAATGGCGCTTGTACCGTTTGTTTGCATACCTGGGACTTGAACCTGTGTCCCACAGTCAAATGCATGACATGATAGCCACAACAGTCTGGTCCTTTGATACATTATGTGTATATACTGTATAGTGTATGCATATGAGATTTATGTATACGCTCAAGTGGAGTATTTTCAAAGCTGCATTGTGTGATATGTTTGATAGTCACAAGGCCTGACAATAATACACTACTACTGGGCATAACCCTAGTACCCACCAATACGTGCACGCGCCACTTCTCCGTAATGTTTGTAAAACATGTTATCAAAAGAAACCAGAGCCTTCACTCTGCGTCTCATTGATGGGCTGTGGACATTATGGAACTCTTGTCTACCAATGACATCACACACACGCAGAGTTGGCATGTTGAAATAAGCCATTGTTCTCGCATTAACCAAAACAAAGGTTACGTTTGAAATAAATGACCAAACCTACCGATGATGTCACTCACTAGTACGCAGGTTTCTGAACTGTCCACAGCCCTCCAACAAAGAGAAAAGAAGAAACTGTCCACAGCCCTCCTTTGAGACACAGACTGAGTACTATACAAAATGGTGCCATCTTGTGATTATTAGTGAGGATAGGTTGAAAATGGGTGAAATGGAAAACAGCATAATTCCTCTGTTTTATCGTAAAAGGCCCTGTATCGCACAGTGGGGATTCTAAAGACATGGCTTTAATAGTTTTATTTGCCTATCATGTCAGGTTATAGACTGGATTAAGTGTAATTTTGATGTTTGTTTTGTTTTTTCTATTGTGCAATGTTTAGTCAGCTACTGTAGTTGCTTCGCACTTTATTTGTGACTTCCTGTTGAAGGAACAGAGACTGTTCTTATGCCCTATGTGAATGCTGACTGTTTCACACCAGATCTATACTCCGGAAATGTTTTCATGTCAAGAGAGAAAAAAAAATGTATTCTGTACATTTTCCTTTGTAAACTATTTTTGGCTTGTCTTGTTCTATTTTTTATTTGATTTTGTACCTGTGAAGATTTTTTTTGAGGGATGCAAAACTAGAAAGGGCTTAATCCAGTGCAGCTTGTTCTCCTGTGTCGTTGGAAAGAAATCAGTATCCGAATGTACTTCTTGTGTTGACCATTTCTTCATCTCTCATGTCATGTGATAGTTGGTTTTTGGGAAGTATGTAGTGTTGTGAACTGAAGTTGGTTAGCCTTTGGACCAACTAAGACTATCAGCCATTTATTTGATTGATTCTGACATATGCATCTTTGGCAGTCTTTGAGACTTCCCCAAATAGTGTTTGGAATTATGTGCGCAGCAGTTTCAACCTGCCTGTTGTAAGTTGCTCTGTATGTATATATATATATATATATATATATATATATATATATATATATATATATATATATATATACATATGTTATTATTTTTTACTAAACACTGTTTGGGGAAGTCTCCAATACTATCAGAGATGCATAAATGTCTGAATTGCTAAAAGAAATCTGACAGTTTTGGTCCAAGGCCATGAAGTGGGAATGTGGCCTTGATGGATGCTTGTCTTTGGCCATCCATAGTGCCACTGCCAACATAGTGCTAGAGCCAACACTAACAGGAAGGATGAGGGGCTAGTGGGCTTTTTATGGAAACTCCAAATCTGTTTTCCAGAAAGCTTCAAGGGAGTGGAAAACGTTAATCTACTCTAAACATAATCATAAAACTGGTTCACTTTCTCGTCCTCAGTGCATGTGTTGGTATACTGTCAAAAAGGATGTTGTTTATGTCTAGATTGAGGCAACACACATGCTGTCACTTAAAGGCCCACTTCACCCATTTTCAACCGCTATCCTCGTATAATTGGTCCCCACTATAGTGCTCATGATAAAATGGTTAAAAGAAAAACAAATCTACTTGGTCTGTGTCTCAGAGGAGAGATGTCGACAGTTGAGAAACCTGCCTACCAGTGACATCATCGATGAGGAATCCATCCAAGCTAAAGCCATTCCTGGAAAGTCAGCATGCTATAATTGTTCTCGCATTACGATCACGTCACTGGTAGGCGGGTTCTGAAGTGTCCACAGCCCTCCTATGAGAGACAGACCGAGTGAGGACCAATTATATGAAAATGGGTGAATTTGTCCTTTAACATGACTATAATGGGGCTGGGCAATATATCGATATTACATCAATATTGTGATATGAGACCAGATATTGTCTGGGATTTTTCATATCGTAATATGGTGATGGCAAAAGTGTTGCCTTTTCCTGGTTTTAATCACTTAATAAGCCTTATTTTATACTTTAAAAAATGGTCCAAAATTGCAGATCTACGAGCTCACAATCAGTCAATCGGCTATTTTTGCAAATTAATAAATGATGAAATGCATACACATGTACATTATCGTCAATATAGATAATAACTATTTGGTCAAAAAGTGATATATCCATATCACCCAGCCCTGGATGATAATAAACAATTCCACAGCCATTCTCTCTGACCACTGATCACATAACATTAGTGTTCTAGGTGTATTTTACAGCATTCACAAAAAGCCTAAAATGTAAACATCAAACTCAAAGGATTTACTCTCGTTTACACCGTATAGGTGACCGCTGTCGGACGGTCCACAACCGTTAACTTTTCAGGAAATGGAATCAATGGATCCAATGTAGTTCTGTTTAGTCACAACTAAGCTCTTAACACTTTTCATAGGTTCAATATTTATTTAAAACACTTGACCATTATAGGGGTGTGTGTGTGTGCGCGTCACGCATGTGTGTGTGTGTGTGTGTGTGTGTGTGTGTGTGTGTGTGTGGGCGGGGGGGGGGGGGGGGGGGGGGGGGGGTAAACTTGTAGACTGGCTATTTTGGCTTCTTTTGCATGGCACTGTCATACAAAGAAGTGAAAACTAAGTGGTCCATGGATTGCTAAACATAAAAAAGATAAAGTACAGTATACTGTATGGATATGAAGGGTTTCTGATTATGGGATGTCACAAATATACAAATGTTGAATCATACAGACCACCAATGGCCCCATTCTGTGTTGGTTTGACCACACAGTATAACGGTGTAACTGGTAATCAAGCTAAATCGATTCATTCGATTCCAAAAAATGTAATACATTATAATAAAAATCTGTCCAAATGCACCGTTGCATCGCTAACGCGATGTAATGTGCTGAAGAGTGATGGAAATGTACAACGTTTCAAACTAGGTCAGTGTGTGTGTGTGTGTGTGTGTGTGTGTGTGTGTGCGTGTGTGTGCGTGCGTGCGTGTGTGTGTGTGTGTGCGTGTGCGTGAGTGTGTGTGTGCGTGTGCGTGTGTGCGTGCGTGAGTGTGTGTGTGTGTGTGTGTGTGTGTGTGTGTGTGTGTGGAAGGACACATCCTTTTTACGGTACGGTATGGAAAGTGCTCGTGGCTCAAGCAGAGCCAAGTGAGGAGGTTTGTACTTGATGCTGCCTTGGTTCCCTTGAGGATTTTATTCAGTCTGAAAATAGCATCCCTTTAATAATAATAGGTTTTCTGAATCTGTGGTTCTCAACCTGCGGGGCCCGGGCCCCCTCCCCCTTAATGGGGCGGGGCCCGGGCCCCCTCCCCCTTAATGGGGCGGGGCCCGGGCCCCCTCCCCCTTAATGGGGCGGGGCCCGGGCCCCCTCCCCCTTAATGGGGCGGGGCCCGGGCCCCCTCCCCCTTAATGGGGCGGGGCCCGGGCCCCCTCCCCCTTAATGGGGGCGGGGCCCGGGCCCCCTCCCCCTTAATGGGGAGTACCAAAGATCACAGGGGAGTCCTTCTCTGTTTGGTGATAGTCCAAAAATGAAAACATGTTGACAGTCATAAAATCATCTTTAATCCGCTTTCAAGTTGCCCCCCCCCCCCCCTCTTTTGGGCAATTATTGTCAAAAATATAATAAAATATACGTATATTTTTGTTACAAAAAGTTTGATTTTTTTTAAATAGCTGATCTACAAGCTCACAATGCGTTGCATTGCTACACGTTGTTAGTTTTCTACACGTTAGTTTTTAGATTGGCTATTTTCACTATTCGACTTACGAGGAGGACTAGTGTGTGTGTGTGTGTGTGTGTGTGTGTGTGTGTGTGTGTGTGTGTGTGTGTGTGTGTGTGTGTGTGTGTGTGTGTGTGTGTGTGTGTGTGTGTGTGTGTGTGTGAGAGAGACTGTGTTTAGGGGTGTGGGTCTAAGCTCAAAAGGGTTGGGAACCACCGTCTTTAATAATATGAGGTTTTCTGAATGATCCACAGTCCACTAGTAAATAAGATTAGCGCCCTTGGAGAACATGTTTAAGTTGCATCGAAGCTTCTAGTGAGAATAGCATTATTATGACTGTTGTCCTGTAAGTCATAGTTAAAGATCTGTAGTATTTATCTGTTGCTGTGTGAGAAAATGAAAAGTAAAAAACCCTACGTGCACCGTTCTGTTTATAATATAAAATAAAATGCTCAAATTAAACTTTGTTGGAAGGTGTTTTCCTCTATACAATGTCTACTATGTCTAGATTAACAGTTGTTCAATTTAATTGTACAATATCACAATCTCCTGAATGCAGGCCTACTTGATCCTTTTGTATTCTTTTGTTTTCCTTTTTTCCCCTCTAAATTATCATTATCATTATGCCATTGTCATTATGCTAATTAATTCCTCCCCACACACATCTCTGTGTTGCTACAGTATTTGCTGTTGTATCCTACTGACTGACTGACTGACTGACTGACTGACTGACTGACTGACTGACTGACTGACTGACTGACTGACTGACTGACTGACTGACTGACTGACTGACTGACTGACTGACTGACTGACTGACTGTGAAATATTTGTGATCAGAGTTTTGCTTTTGCACTAAAAGCTGTCACCCCAAAAAAGTTATCTATATCAGTTGTCAGAATTGATCAAAGCCAATGTATTTTTATCTTTTTTAATCAAAGTCCATAGGTATTTATACATACATGGTGTCAGTTAAATCTTCAAACGTTATAAGCCGAAAAATAAAATATACAGTTGACATTAAATCATTTTGTGCCAGTATTGTTCTAGAGACAAACACATTCAAATAAAGAAAATGGCTCATTTGGTACAAACAGTCAAACACATTGGATACAAGATTGTAGAATTGACATATTTCAGAATAATCTTTTGATTATTTATTTTATCTGTATAAATCTGATGATTATTTTCTCAGGAACCCTTCCAAGCCAGGTATAGATTCCAGTGTCGGAATTCAAAATTGGAATGTTTCCTAGAATCTTTTTTCCATTTATTAAGACACCAGTTGAACCTGCTGTGCCCTGTATGTGTCAAAATCTTCAGGCAGAGTATCTAGAAAGCGAGAGATAGAGAGAGACAAACAAGAGGATTAGGGATGTGGTTAATTTAACAAAAATGTGTATTCTCTGGTATATTGTGAACTCTGCCATCCACTTAGAACAAAACTATATTTTTATGGGACGCTAGCCCCTCCTATATTGAGCTAGTGTACATTTTTGTCCTAACAAGCATTAAATGCCATTGACAATGAAGGGAGAATTTACGTCATGTGTCTGAGCAAATTAGCTATTATGTCCTAACACAAACATTAAATGCCATTGACAATGGCATCAGGGGTGGGCACAGACGATGAGAGGGCCAATGTAGACAAGCAAATCGGCTATTTTGATAATAGCGCCCGTCACTTCACACGGGTGTGATTTTTATAGTTGTAGGTATGGTGCTGGGTGTGAATGGCGTGTGTTTTAGAGTCACCGTTGCAGCGGTAGCGTAGGTTGGACCAAATGATGTTCTCCTGCGAGAAGCAGAAGACCCCCAGCCGTCCCCCTCTCATGGTGGTGTCTACGATGATGCCTGTGTCCGCCACCATCTGAGGACCCTCGAAGAAACGCACCCTGTTCACCAGGAAACAACCGTTTACACGTCAACAACAACAACAACAACAACAACAACCAGGTAGGAAGCCATATTAGAACGCATTATGACACACTTTTTTC